>NC_091790.1:135557500-135866250 GCF_041296235.1 Equus asinus | reverse complement strand
ACCTTCACCAAGCCTCCAACTTGGATGATGTAGGTGCCCTGCCAGAGAAGCTGGCGCCTGTCATCACTGAGCTCAACGTGCACCTGACCCCGGAGCTGATGAAGCTGAAGGAGGTCACTCCTGGGTTCTGCCACAGAATCACTTTGTGAACGTAGGAAATTAACTAAATCACTGAATTTATTTCCTCGGCATGTAACATTCATCTACCTTGCAAAGGTTTAAGAATTACTATTTATTAAATGTTTTGTATATGCATGGACTAAAAAACGGTCGTCCCTCATCACCAGTTGGGCAGTATGCAAACAAATACGTGTGTCTGTGTTATGTATGCTCATTGTAGAAAAGTTGGAAAATACTGAAAAGTTTATAAAGAAGAAAAATGCACACAAATGCACTACAACTTATTTAAGCACGCCTCTCATTTGTCATGCAGGTTTCTCCCTGGAGTTGACCTCTTGGCTTTTACTTTTTGTGTGTAGGAGGTACAGCCTCCTACTAAATGTATGATTCACACATCTGGTGTGAAGTAAAAAGCAGTTCCCAAAGCAAGCCCAGGGCACAAAACAAAATCCACAAAGTGCCCCTCCCTTTTCTGGACCATGGCAGAACTTCTGAGTATGTGTAATGTATCTATGTCTATGTGCATATACACATGCACACATACATAAAATAATTATATATATATATATATATATATATCACTCCATTGTTCTTATGATTTCACCTACTTATGGCTGAAACGGAATTGTGATTCAGACTTCTTGATGGAAAACTTATTAGTCCTGGAAAAGCCTTTCACAGCCAAGAAACTAAATGGCTTGGGACAATTTTTTCAGGTACTCATGTTAAGATTTATTTGTGTAAGAGAACTATTTAAAGCTCATCTTAAAAAAATCCTGTTAAAATAATCTTAAAAACAATCTAATACGAATCGAGAATAGAACAATTTGAAATTCTACTTGAGTTGACTGTTCACAAGAGAATTTGAAGTTTAAGTCAAAGTTAGTATGAACTAGTACTAAGTAAAATATCAACAGGCATCTTAGTTAACAGCATCTCCCATAAACAA
Organism: Equus asinus; assembly: GCF_041296235.1. Classification (NCBI taxonomy): domain Eukaryota; kingdom Metazoa; phylum Chordata; class Mammalia; order Perissodactyla; family Equidae; genus Equus; species Equus asinus. The sequence continues at coordinate 135,865,181 of NC_091790.1, read as the reverse complement.
GGGCCAGGTTAGGTGCTGTGGGAACTACACAGATGAGTAAATAAAACACACCATCTCTGCCCTCCAGAGAACACAGCAGTAGGGGTGGGGCAAGAGAAGTAGAAGCTTAAATGCAACAACAGAGGAGGACAGAGATGGACTTCAAGGAGCTGCGGGAATCTGGAAAGGTCTCACAGGGAGACAGAATTTGAGGACCTGAAGAAAGGCCTTTGTTGGAGTTGCAGGAAACAGTATGAAAAAGGATTCCGAGCCAGGGGAACAAGGAGGGTATGGGGGAAAACATGTTAGCGGTGGTGAGAAGGGGGAGACAAGGCTTGGAATACAGACTGGGGCCATACCAGGGCAGACCTTCCACAACAGGAGAAAAGGTATGACTCTACCCTGTAAGCAATAGGAGCCATTGGTATTTGCTGAGGAGGAAAGTGAAAATTCCTTCTTTATTTTAAAGGATACTACACAGGTACCTACCAATTTATAAACAATGGTCGATATATACACTGGTTTTTAAATATTTCCTCATTTTAGGAAGTATCTTACATTAAGTGTTCATTTATCAATCAGCCATTCTTTGATTTTCCTAAAATCTATTACATATTGAAGATGAATCTGTCACTCCAAATTATGAGTACTACAACACTGGTGTTTTCTATTTGTACCATTTTTGGGTAGAAAGCCCTATTTATTGTTTAAATGAAATAAATAAATCCAAAGTAAATACATTGCGGAAAATACATTTTAATACAAAATTTTGAATATTAAATTAGCATTTAGTTATTTACAATGTTATTTACAATCCATTTTACTATAACTTTTGTGAAAAGAGAGATAACTATGTACATAGATCTATCTATAGTTGCTTCTTTCCAACATACAACCTGTAACTGGTAGAAAAATGGTAACAGTTAAATTTGCTACAGCTCAAAATCAGTATAATTAAATTAGATTCTGACAAATTTTCCCGGGTTTGAAGAATGCTGATTGAGTCAGGACAGAAGAAGAGGCAAGTGTGTACATCCCCACTTCTTCCCACCTTTACATTGTTGCTCCCTGACTTAGCTGACCTGCACTTGAAGTAAAACCTGTACCCGAATTTTGGACAATTTAGCAAAGAAATGGCCTTTAAAGTCCAAGACATGGTTTTAGGCCTATTGTTAAGCATCTATAGCAGATGCTTTGACTTTGGGCTAGACGTTTTCTTAGATATCAATGCTAATGACCTATTAATCATTTTTATGACTGCCCAATGGTTATTCAAACGGTAGTCAAGAAGCTGTCAAGTGGGATGTCTGAACAGCACAGGTTTCCTGTGTGTTTTCAGTGAAGTTGACTGTCAGCACTATAAATTCTCACGGTTTGACTGGAAGCCTCATTTTGATTGACAAGGTAGTGAGAACAGTGGAGAGTGGCTCTATTAAGATCAACTGACTAAGTCTGAATCCCTGTTTGCTACAGAGGAATTAGACGAAAGTTTTAAAAAGCCTGGGCACTTTTCTTAAGGTTAAAACAGCCAACAGCCTGTCACAGCATCTTCCTGGTGAGAAAACAGCTTGTGTAGCTTTGTGATAGATACTGTTGGTCATAGCTACATTTTATTTGATTCAGCCCTTGGTCAGAAATCCAAACCTTAATTAATATTTTGTTCTTGTAGAAAAATACAATCCACTTTATGATTTTCTAGAAATGAGATATGGAGAAGAATAGAAACTCCCTGTTCCTAGTGGTCTCTCTGAAAATTACAGCCTTTACCTGGGAAGATACACATATAGAATGTAATATTGAACTTTAAAATATATTTAATTCTTTTCTATCTCTTTTAATTTTCTAAATGACTAGTAACAAACAAGCTAATGGTTACTGGGTAGTAGGGGAAAACCTTTTTAGTCATTTTTCCAAGAATTTCATTAAAGAAATATGGCATATCTTGTATTAGTATGAATACAAGATAACTGGAAATCGAGTTTTACTTTTTAAACTACAAATGGTTGGAAACTGTTTCCTTAATAGTTATTGCAGGAGTAGGTCCAACGTGAGTCCATATGTAGCCCTTCTCTGGTCTGGTGGGAACTGTGGGAAATGGAGATGAACGTGACTTGAAATATTCAGAAGGGGCATGACAAACAAATTCCAAGTATTCCATCTTCCTTGGAAGGTCCTCCTCTGGTCCTAAAAGGCAGCCAATGGAAAGATTAAACACATTTTTGAACATATCAATGGAAAAGTTAAACACATTTTTGAACACCATGTCATTTTCATAAAATGTTAAAATTCCTAGACACTAGGAGAAACTACTCTAGTGGTGACTTGACATTTGCCCTTGAAATGTATTATTCTGAAGGTACTCTCCATCATTTTTGTCTACTTTAACTGCTTAAGGAATACAGCATTCTCCCCAAAACAGTGATTCAACATAGAAAGGATTCTAAAACTAATATTTAGCCTTATATAGCGTATATTATATGCCCGCACTGTTCTAAGTACTTTACATATACCAATACTCTGAATCCTCACAACGACCCTCTGATTATTATACGATTATTATTCCCATTTTACATTTGAGGAAATGAGGCAAGAGAGATTAAGGAACTTGCCCAAGATCACAGAGCTGGTAAGTGGCTGTGCTGTGAACCCAGATAGATAGTCTGGCTCGAGTTTGTCCTCTGAAGCTCCATCCTATGCTGCCTCCTCTAGATTCTGAGGATCAGCAGGAGGAGGTGGGAGAGGAGCCCCGGAGGTGACTCTGTCACATCACTGCCTCTGCTGAGAATCCTGTCCGACAGATCATGGAAATGAAAGTCCACTCTTCTAAATACAAGTAGAAGACTAAAACTGTTTGGTCATGTATCAAAATTGACATGTAAGTGAGAAGAAGAGCGCTACTTTATTTGTCCCTGAGTTCTCTCTGAAAAAAACCTTTTATATGTTTTTTTCCTCAGAATGCAAAAGTAACTCATGCCTATTGCGGAAGGGTTGTAATTCAAAAACTGTGAACTCTTTCAAAATCGTATTTATCAGTAACTTCTTATGCGTCTACGTCAAGAACCATTAGTACCACTTCTTTTGTCAGCCTTGAAATCAATGAGTATCGTGGCTGCCATTTCAACTGTCAACGATGATGTGTTAGAAATGGTCTAGGATGATGTATGTGACACACAGAGGGACACATATTGAGAATTTTTAAGATTTTAGAAATAACCGTGATATTCCTATAGAAATTATTTTTGAGTAGATTGTTATGTGTTACCTAAATAACCTAGTTCCTGAGCAATAAATTCTTTTAATAGAGTTAGCTTTGGGTCACTCAGAAAAATCTTATCCACAAAGCTTTGTAGTGGGTGCATATTGCCCTAATTCAAAATAACTGATAGCACTCAAACTCCAGCTATATAAAATATCTTTCATATTTTATATTTCATATTTTATTTCATATTTTATAGAAAGCTCTCTACTTTTTTGTACTTAAGGATACTTAAGCTTCTTTGTTATGGACTGAATTGTATTCCCCCAAATTCATATGTTGAAGCTCTAACCCGCAATGTGATAGTATTCGGAGATAGGGCCTTTAAAGAGGTAATTAGGGTTAAATGAGATCATAAGAGTGGGGCCCTAATCCAATAGGATTGGTGCCCTTATAAGAAGAGGAAGAGACGCCAGGAGTGTGCACCACAGAGGGAAGGCCACGTGAGGACCCAACCAGAAGGTGGCTGTCTACGAGCCAGGAAGAGCTCTCACCAGAAAGTGACCCTGACAGCATGCTGATCTTGAACTTCCAGCCTTCAGAACTGTGAGAAAAGAAACTTCTGTTGTTTAAGCCGCTCAGCCTATGGTATTTTGTTATGGCAGCCCAGGCAGACTAATACATTCCTTTACATAATAAAGGAGAATTAACTGGGTTCAAGGACGTGGATCATTTTCAAACTCACCTATGATGTAGGATGCAGGATCAAACTGGTCCCTGGGGCTTGAGAGAGTGGGAATGAGCCACGTCAGTGCTGCGCTCTTCTCACAATACTGGTCCTGGATAAAACCCCTGATCTGAGCATAGTAGGGTTTTCCATCTTGTTCATCAATCACAGAAACAACATCTCCAATTTGGTAATATACTCCCTGGGGGAAACAAGATAATCTCATATTTAAAATAAAAATAGAACAGCATCTCAGCCATGAACTGAAACTCCCTTAACACGAAAGCAATTATATGATCAATAAAAGGTCTGCAAGATGGTCTAATGTATCAATGTTTATATGGTTGATGCCAATTCTAAAGCTTTCACTTCTGAACCAAAAAAATTTTACACCCACTCACACACATGCACATGACAACTTGCATCCAGAGAAAACATTTGTTTATCAAAATACTTTGATTTATATCACAACGGTACTATCCCTACATTTTTGGCAGAGCCATTGAGCTGTAGAAAGGTGAAGTGACTTGCCGAAAGCTGCGCAAGGCAGAGCTGCAGCCGAGGCTCCTACAGCTCAGTGGTCTGTCTCTGTACTGTCTTGAAAAGCAGGGCTTACATGGTGAGAATGTACACTACATGCCTACCCCCTCAACCATCCATTCAAGGAAACAGATACCATAAATTCAAACCAAACGAAATGACAGAAACTCTTTTGATTATAACCAGTGTTCAGGAGAGGTTTACCCTCAGTTTACTGAAACTTTCCCCACTCTCACGGGTGCCTGTCTTTTCCCTCCCGTTCACTTTTATATCCTCCCACAAGACAATTTCTGATATTTCCAGCATTCAAGGCTTCTGGTCCTATCCCTGTTCTACTTCATACCCAACTACTTAATCTGTCCATGTCCTGTGTTTATGTCGCGTGTCCAAATCTTTATGACACTCAGCACTTCCTTAGGTGGGTGCAGTTCTCAGTAGGCCATACTGTCCTTCACTGTAGGAACCAGGTGTGATTCATTGCTGCTTCCCTCAAAACAGGGCCTCGACAGCAGGTAAAGCTGCTGGGGTGTGCACCTCAACGATAAGAATGATTCTGAAGAAATATTTCCAGTAATTGAGCTGTGACATGAATGCCTAATAGACCAGGAGTTTCTCCTGGTGGACCTTTTACCCACATGTCTAAGGGTGACTGTTGCATCTGGATCAGGTGTAGTCAGGTGTAGTCACTGTGGGCCAAAATCCACTACTTACTTGCTAGTTCATATCCATCATCAGCTGGTCCTTCGAGCCACTACTCCAAAGTTCTAAGTTATTTATCATATAAATAGTTTGCATTTATGGCTTGCTTTGTCTACATGTATAATCATTATTCCCAAATTGCAAATGATCATACTTATTTTCTGACACACAAAAAACAGGGCCTTGCTTGTCATAAGCACGTGAATATATGCTGAATGAACATTAATCCAAAAGACGTAATAGTGTGAAAGCAGAACTACGAGGCAAGCACAATGACTTAGTGAAAGATTCCAAGGGCAATCAAAGGCTGGCACATAGCAGGTGATTATTAATAAGTGTTGTGCTGTATATATATATATGTAACACCAAACAGAACTAGGCACTTGATCTAAGGAGTCCCCTCAACGCAGGGAGGTTTCAGGGTTTCTGGCAGAGAGGGAGGGGCTCCACTCTGAATAGTGAAGAACATGGATTAGGGGTAACCAGACCTGAGTTCGTGAAGCTGTTTTGCCACAGAAGTGCTGCAGGGAGATCACTTAACCATTCTGGGTCTTGAGTGCCCATATTCTTGGCCACCATACCCAGTAGCTTCCACTCAGCTCCCTCGTGCTTGCCTGATCTGGGCTCTAGTTCAGCAGCTGGCAAGGACCTCTTAAACTTGCCCACCACGGTGCTGCCTGCAGTGGCACCGCTGTGACAGGCTCTACAATACTGGGTATCTGCAGCATTACTTGAAATATTTTATTGCATTTTGTCCTTATTGTTTAATAAACATGGGTGGTACACAGCAATGAGAAAGTACTGATACTTGCAATAACAGGTCCCACACGCCTTTCTGTTGAGACATGGCTGGAAATCATGAGTACACTAAATCCTGAGCTTAAGTCTAGTTGCTCCTGGACTTAATCTGTAAACTGTATGTTCAGCTGTGAAGGTAATGCACAAATTTAAAAATGTGATTATGATCATTTCTACTATTCATTGAGTGCTTACTTGGCTAGGTGCTTACCATACATGATCTCACTTGACCTAATGAGGTAGTTTCTGTTTACAATCCCTATTTTATAGATGAAGAAACATTGGAGAAGTTGGTCCTAGCCCAGTCACACAGCCACTTGCCCAGGCAGAGGAGCCAGGAGCTAGGCTCTGGGTTTGGGCTCTGGCATCTGACTGCCTCGCTCTATCACTTGTCAGCTATGTGATCTTGGAGAAGTCAATTAACCTCTCTGTGCCTCAATTCTTCATCCATAAAACGGGGACAACAGTGCCCACTTCAAGGAGTGGAATGAATCAAATAAAGCACGTGAAATGCTCAATTCAGTGCCTGATGCACTGCAAGTACCTACTAAATTTTAGCTATTTTATTTATTATTAACAATGTATGAAATGCTGGAAAAACACCTGTGTATAGACTGTTTTAGACTATACAGATTCTGGGCTGACACAAAAAAGGTACACTTAGGGAGTGTAGTCACCTGTGTTTCCCAGTGTTTGGTCCACTTAGGTCAGGTATAAGGCCCTAACTCACAAAACTGCCCCTTAAGCGACAGTTCAGACCCCAAAACACCAGTGTTTAACAGTTGATACCTATGTCTGGCCTGCCAGGACCTGGAGGTCTTCTATGTTCCAACTGCTTTCCTAAGGCTTCTGGTTCAAAAACCACAATTTGTCACCTCTCTCACTGAGGGATCAGATGCCCTTATTCCTCTCACTTCTACTGAAAGGCATTTTAGAATCTCTGTCCAAACTCTACCCACTAGACGCCACGATCTACATCCTCTACTAGTTCAAATCCCACCTCTGTCCTCCTCACCCTTCAGTGCGTCACAGTGACTAGGATGGCTCGCTCTTTCATGGCTCCACACCACAGATTAGCATTTTAAAAACACTTCCCATAACCTACATTAAAAAATACTTAAGATCCTCATATCATATTTCAGTAGGCAACTTCCCCTCCCACCTTAGCTCTGGATGAGATATTTTATAATAGCCACGTATGGGGGAAAATACCTTAGAAGGGAACGGAAAACACAATCACACCTTACGTGGAGTAGCAGAGACCTTTAGACTAACCCAACATTTTAGTAGCACATTATACAATAGGCCCAAGTCTTCCTTCAGTAACTCTATAGATGCTTACCTTGTAGAAGATTGATTCTGCAGTGATTATGGTGGAAACTGACTCAGGAGCTTTGATGGGCTATAAAAAAAAAAGTAAAAATATTAGCACCTTTGGAGCGCATATGTGTGTACAGGCCTTTTTCCAGCCATATATGAGAGTTCTATAGTTTGAGAAGTACTAAATTTGACAAGAACTGCAATAAAAAGATAAACGATTTTCTCAATGTTGTGGCAAAACACAGTCTGAATATTTCCACTGCTATTTCTGCTACCATTAGCTTAGAAATTGCTGAGAACCAAAGGATAAGCTTCTGATCATGCTGCTGAGATCTAACTGAAGCCCTCTCAGAGCTGTATTACACATGAACATTCTAGTTATAAAAACATACTCTCTCTAATAGCCTGAGCATGACAGAAGTAGAAGGAATAAAGAATGTGCAGGTGGACACAAAGTGAAAAAATGCCTCCTTGCAGACATTTTCCATCTTACCTTAACTATGAAACTAGCCCTGATACTCAATATCATCAGAACTAATTTTCTAGCAAGCCTGAACTAAGGCTAAAAGAAACTTCCTTGGGAGTGCTAAGTAATTTGCCACCATCCAACCATCATTGAAATCCCTTCTGAAGTTGCAAAACGCACTTTCATGCCACAACACAGAAACTAGGCCTCTCCAAGGTGTTCTGGTATCATGCTTGAAGAAAGGGGTTGCTAGAGAAATTGATATTGAAATAATTGCAGAGAACATATTCCACCAAATTTAAGAGGAAAACATGTGTTTAACTAATACACCTATAATCAAATGAATATTTACTTAACATGTTTTGTCTAGGCGATTATGCCTCATTTTAAGAAAACTAAATTATAAAACTTTTAAATAAGTTAGGGGCAACTATTCTCAATAAGAATCCAGAATCTGCAAGAGAATATACTGCAGGGCCCCTTGGTGTTTTATAAATGGATACGCCCAACTTCAAAAAGGCCTTTACTGATAAGTAAAGCATTTCTGTTCTGAAAGGAAAGAATACCATACTGAGGTTTCAAAAAATAGTCCATAATCCATTGTCCATTGCGTTTGACCATTGTCGCCTTGTATTTACAAAAGTAATGAGAATTTACTGCAACAAAAAAGTGCTTTCAACTACCTCCAGCACAAGTCTTCCAAAAATCTATTCTTTTTTTCCCCAACAATCTATTTTTCTTACAGCAGAAGAAGAGATAAAGGTTTAGCAAAATTTTTGATTCATATTCATCAAATATATCATCGTAAGTCAGTACATTTGTCTTGGGGCTATAATTACAAACAAATATGGAAATGAATGAGATCCAGTATTATTATTTACTTAGATCTTTAAAGAATGAATAAAAAGTTTTCCTAGTGTACCTGGCCATGCCAAGAACCATAATCCCACCTCATCCTTTGCATACAGAACCCAATAAAATGTGCTCAAGGTTTACGTTTCTTTTAGGCTCATATTTTATATTTTCCAGAGGAAAAAATAAAAGCTAAAAAACGAGAAAGAACAATAACCATCCGGCAACAGAGCTCAGTCCCTTTTGGAAAGTCTGGCCCGCTCCCCAGAGCAGTCAGACTGCAACCGTGAGAGACGAAGGCGGCGGCAGGACACACTACACACACAACGCCATTACAGTAAAAGACACTGTCCACAATCATCTTACATTTTTTAATTTAAAAATATGTCTTCTCCCTTTTCCTTTAGTGGAAACTTTCTTTTCAGCAGCTGGAGCAGATTTGTATTTAGTGTTTCTGAGCCGAGCAGACCTCCTGTGAATTTCCTGCTTACTCTGTTATATAAACAATTAAAGAAAAAGAGAAAGAAATAAAAAGTATAGAACCGTTGCTGTCCCGATATTACCATCTTACAAGGATCCCGGAGTATGCACTTTACACGGACATTTAAAAAACTAAGTTTAAGAGTGCGTATTTTCTTTTTATGCCTGGTAATCACATGAACTGAGCTAATTAAAACAGGGACGGCTCTTGCGAGCACCTCTGAAGCCTCCAAAAAGGTGTGAGCTACCTACAACAGGGCAAGGGGCAGGAGTAGGAATAAGGCTAGGCCAAGGCAAGGACTGGTCATGTTCTGTTTCTAACAGAAAACTTAGGTCAACTCTTCAACGCGGGAGAAAGGGGTAGGTATGCAGCCCCCTACACCGGAATACTTATGCTGCCACTGAAAATAATGACATGATAATCTTACTTAATAACATGACATAATGACCAAAGTTTATTAACAGGGAAAGAGGTCCAGTAGCGAGACCCTGTTTACGCCTCTGCGTATACGTGTCTATACTAAGATGTCTGGGTGCCATCCAAAATATTATTACAAGGGGGGATTTCGGAAGGGTTTTTTTTTGCTTCTCTAGACGTTCAATTTCTCACTAGAAGAGCTGCTTAGAATGGGACAAACCAACGACGATCTTCTCAGGGGGTGGCAGGCGGCGGCCTGGCCCAGCAAAGGCACCGTGATGCTGGGAGGGCCGCGCCGGAGCCCCCTGCCCGCCCGGCCTCCGCCCGCCGCGCGCCCGGTCGGCCTCCGCCGGCGGGAGGGGCCGGAGGAGCTCACCTGCTTGCCGCCCCCGCCCCCGTTGCTCTGCGGAGGGGCGGCCGAGGTGCTGGCGAAGGTCGCCGCGCCGAAGCCGCCGCCGCCGCCGCTGCCCCCCGTCCCGCCGGCCGCCCCCGAGCCGGCGCCCCCGCCGCCCGCGCCGCCCCGGCCCGTGCAGTGGTGGCAGAGGATCTCCCCCTGCGGGCCCTTCTTCCACATGGAGGAGGACGTGGTCTTGCAGACGCTGCAGGTGGGCTTCAGGCCCAGTGGCATCGTGGCCGGCTCGGGCGGCCCCCGCGGGCGCAGCGACACGGGAATGGCGACCGCCGGCCCTGGCCGCCCACTGGCCGGCCCGCCACCCCCAGCGACAGGAAGAGCGGCGAGGGCGCGGGCGCCGAGCTGCCCACGCAGGGACCCGGCTGCGGCCGCTGCCCCCTGGAGGCAGGATGCCTTTCCCGCTCCGCACCAGCCCGGGGCGGCCCGAAGCGCCGGCTGGCGGGGCTGGGGCGGGGCCTGGCCTGGGAGGGAAGCAGAGCCGCGGCCCTGAGGAGGCTTCCGGCGATGGGCGGGGCCAGCCCGCCTGACCGGAAGTGCCCCACCCGGAATTTCTAGGAGAGCGCTGCGTTTCAGCTGCTGGCGCGTAGGGGCTTGCTTCGCAAGCTTTTTGGCCGTAGGCTCGGGGTTGGCAGGTGAAATGCAGGACGCCCGGTTAAATTTGGATTTCACATAAGCAACGAATAATTTTTTAGTATGAGTGTATCCTATACAACATTCATTGTTTGTCTGAAATTCAAATTTAGCTAGGCGTCCAGTATTTTTACTTACTAAATCTGGCACTGCTACCCGAGATGCCTTTACACTCTTAAAAATTATAATTTATACCCCTAAATACGTGTGTTTATATCCGTGCTCATTTATGTGTTAGGAGTTGAAACAGACTTTTTAAAGCCTAAGATGTCAAGCACACATTCATTAGCCATTGGGTGATGTCGTCATATGTGTTGTGGCCTCTGAACAGAATGCCAGTGAGAGAGTGAGGGTGGAAAAGGCAAATAACTGATTTGGCTTTGTTGGAAAACAGTTTTGACTCCAAGGACCCCCAGAAAGGGTCGTGTGACCTCCCTGGACCACATTCGAGAACAGCTGGCCTAGGACAAGGGCATTATGAGCAGCCAGCTCCGCTATATTATGGCTGCTAGTCAGTACAGGCCTACCAGGGAAATGAGTCTCCTCCTCAGCCTCACTTGGTAGAGCGCTGGTTGCATACCTGTCTTCATGATCCTGGGTTTTCTGGACTTGATATGCTTGGAGAGATCTCGATGAATATGTTGGTGGCGTGCCAGGGGAGAGGAAGAAGAAAAATGTATTGAATGACTGTCGTGTCACAAAATCTCATTTGGTGCTCTAATAGCCCTGGAACAGGGTAGTATCCCTATCTTACTGTTAACTGGTGATCAACGGAGGGACTGTGATTTGGCCTGGCTGCTGACATGGCTGCTGCTCTCGGCGGCACATCTGACAGGGCTTTGGAGCAGCTGTCTGGCCTGTGCTGTGGCTCAGTCGTCCTCACTCTGAGTCTAGGTTTTCCCAATAGTAAAACAAAATAATATTAACTACTTTCCAGGACGGTTATGGGGATTAAGGCCAACCGTTAAAATGGTTGAGGAGAACAGATGAAGAGAATTGTCTCCTCATTTTGGAACAATGCACTCTGAGGGGAATTTAGGTACTAAATTCCATGCTCCATAATGTATCTCTCCAGTTTAGTAATGTCTACTTCTTTCTCTACCTCATCTCCAAATTACTCCCTCTCATTCACTAAAAACTTTGGCCCCAGGCTTATCAGCTTCCTCTCCACCACAGGACACCATCCTGGGTCCTGTCAATATCCACATGTATAACCACCCAACACCCTGTTTTCTCCATTCCGCCTCATCCCACCGCTGTCTTTTGTCCTGGACAGTTCCCACAACCCCTGGTCACACCCTCTACCATTTTCAGATAATGAGGAAGAACTACATTTTTTTCCCTGTAAATTTTTTTTCACAACCTTTAAAAATGAAGTATGATACGCATATTGTAAAGTATCCAACTCATGCATGTATAGCCACACTCAGGCAACCAAATCAAGAGATAAAACCTTACTACCACAAAAGGCCCCCTCTTGCCCTTTCTCCAGAGATAACCCCTATACTGACTTCTAACACCATAAATTTTGTAGATTCCCTTTGTCAGGTTAAGGAACTTCCCTTATATTCCTATTTTCATCATGAATGTGTAGAATTTTATCAAACGATTTTCTGTACAAGATGATCGTAATGCTGCTGCTTCTTTATCTATTCATGTGTGGATTACACAGATAGATTTCTGAATTTTAAAGTTAACATGGCAACTCCTGGAATGAATCCAGTTTGGTCAGGATGTATTGTCCTTTTCACATATTACTGGATTTAGTTTACTACTATTTTGCTTAAGATTTTTGCATCTGGGGGCCGGCTCCGTGGCCGAGTGGTTAAGTTCACACGCTCCACTGCGGCGGCCCAGGGTTCGCATCCTGGGCGCAGACATGGCACCACTCGTCAGACCATGCTGAGGTGGAGTCCCACATCCCACAACTAGAAGGGCCTGCAACTAACACATACAACTATGTACTGGGGGGTTTGAGGAGTTAAAGCAGAAAAAAAAAAAAAAAGATTGGCAACAGTTGTTAGCTCAGGTGCCAATCTTTAAAGAAAAAAAAAAGATTTTTGCATCTATATTCATGAGTGAGATAGGCTTATAATTTTCCTTTGTCAGGCTAATATCTTTGTCAGCCAAAGTAAGGACTTTGGATTTTATTCTGAGTGACACAGGAAACTATTTGAGTCTCTTCTACGTGCTGATGTGAAAAGATCTTAGATATAATTAAGAGAGAAAAAGCAATTTATAGAACAGAGTATAGAATATGATCACTTTGTGTAAATTTGAAAGCTATGTGTGTGTGATGCATACTTTTTTTAGTTGTTTAGACAGCAATCTGTTGACGATTGATGCTAACAGAGGTGGTGGGGAGACTTGCATTTTGCACCCTTTTTTATTGTTTGAAAAATTTTCACCACATCATGTGTTACTTTCATTTAAAAAAAAAAAAAGAAGAAGAGGAAGTAATCAAATGGAAAAGAAGGAAATACAGGCTGTGTTTTTGGGCCTAAAAATCCTCTCCCAACTGGAGGTCGTGGTGCACAATGGACAGAACCAAGTTCAAGGACTGGCAACCAGACCTCCTCTCTGCAGCTCAGTTCCTTGTCTGTAAAGCGCGGACGGTATTGCCCGCCTCAGGGCTGTGTGAAAATGGGATCAGTTACTGTGCTTGGCACGCAGTTCTCAGTCAATAAGTGTGGCTTCTACTCCAAGCAGCAAAGCTATCGTATCACAAAACTCCTGTGTAGATGTACTACAGTGTTAAGAGAGCAGGATGCTGTGAGGACAAACAGGACTGCTATGCAGGGAAGGTGATTGAGGGGTCAAATCAAGAGGTGAGAGAAACCAGACAACAATGCAGGAAGGCACTGTCAATGAAGGCTGCCACCCAAATGGTGCCTCAGGAAGAGCATGAGCCACAGTTGGCCAGGCCAGGGCTCCCTGAGGTGCCAGGGGAGAGCTCAGATTGAAACAAAGAGAGAGATACACAACCTGGACCCAAGGGAAGGGTTCAACTGGAGCATGTAGAGACAATTTGGTACCTATGGGGACATCTGAGAAAATTCTGCCGGTGGTGTATGTCTGTCTGTGTGTGTGTGTGTGTGAGAGAGAGAGAGAGAGAGAGAGAGAGAGAGAGAGAGAGACAAGGGAGAGCTGTGAAGACAGAAATAAATACCTCCTGAGGTCTTAAAATTAACGCTAAGGGAAAGGAATAAAGCTGAGTTCCCAGGGGATTATCAGTTCCGCATGCAGTCTAATTTGCATGATATAGGTGTTGCATGGTTCATTAATTAAAACTCTTAAAATTAAAAAAAAGCAGATGCATAAAATACATCTCAGGATGGTTTCAAAGAGATACTACAGCCCACATTTTGTGTCTTGGTGAGTATGACCAGTGGAGGATTCCTTGACCACTCGTACCCTTGTCCGGTATGTCTCAGGGGCATACTTCCCTGTCAAATGAGGGTAACGAGAGACCACACCTCATAGGATTGATGTGAGGATTCGGTGAGTTAGTGTACGTGAGGTTGTAAACAACTTACATCTGGTAAGTGCCTGATTAATGTCCACTCTGAGGCTGGTAAGAAAGGAGGAGGAGGAAGAAGCATTTCTTTTGACCAGATTGGTTAAGTCATTAGTTATAACCCCCTGACACATAATCTTGGAAAAAATGTAATTAATTCATGTTGCCTATTAACATTAATGAACTAGAGAGAGAGAGAGAGTGTGTGGAGTGGACATAGAACGAGCGACACCTGTGAAAGAGGGGAGAGAGCCAAGCCAGACATTTCTTGCTGACCTTTTCCTTTTTTATTTTAAAAAAATTTTTTAGTGTGGTCTAAATAGTTTATAACATTGTGACATTTCAGTTGTACATTAATATTTGTCAAACACCATATAAATGTGCCCCTGCACCCCTGGTGCCCACCCTCCCCCCCTTCCCCCTGGTAACCACTAAATTGTTCTCTTTGTCTGTAAATTTGTTTATATTCTACATATGAGTGAAATCATACGGTGTTTGTCTTTCGCTGTCTGGCTTATTTCAGTTAACATGCTGCCCTCAAGGTCCATCCATGTGTCTGTGAATGGGATGATTATGTCTTTTTTTATGGCTGAGTAATGTTGTTTTGTATATATATACCATATCTTCTTTATCCAATCATCATTTGATGGGCACTTAGGTTGCTTCCTTGTCTTGGCTATTGTAAATAATGCTGCAATGAACATAGGGGTGCATGGGACTTTTGGAATTGCTGACTTCAAGTTCTTTGGATAGATACCCAGTAGTGGGATGGCTGGGTCATGTGGTATTTCTATTTTTAGTTTTTTGAGACATCTCCATACTGTTTTCCATAGTGGCTGCACCAGTTTGCATTCCCACCAGCAGTGTATGAGGGTTCCTTTTTCTCCACAACCTCTCCAACATTTGTTACTTTTTGTTTAGTTATTTTTGTCATTCTAATGGGTGTAAGGTGATATCTTAGTGTAGTTTTGATTTTCATTTCCCTGATGATGAGTGATGGTGAACATCGTTTCATGTGCCTGTTGGCCATCTGTATATCTTCTTTGGAGAAATGTCTGTTCATATCTCCTGCCCATTTTTTGATCGGGTTGTTTGATTTTTTGTTGTTAAGTTGTGTGAGTTCTTTATATATTATGGAGATTAACCCTTTGTTGGATATATGACTTGCAAATATTTTTTCCCAATTAGTGGGTTGTTCCCTTGCCTTGAAGAAGCTCTTTAGTCTGATGAAGTCCCATTTGTTTATTCGTTCTATGTTTCCCTTGTCTGAGAAGACATGGTGTCTGGACAGATCCTGATGTCAAAGAGTATACTGCCTATATTTTCTTCTAGAAGCCTTATGGTTTCAGGTCTTACCTTTAGGTCTTTGATCCATTTTGAGTTTATTTTTGTGAACAGTGAAAAAGAATGGTCAATTTTCATTCTTTTACATGTGGCTTTCCAGTTTTCCCAGCACTATTTGTTGAAAAGAATTTCTTTTTTCCATTATATGCCCTCAGCTCCTGTGTCGAAGATTAGCTGTCTATAGATGTGTGGTTTTGTTTCTGGGCTTTCAATTCTGTTCCATTGATCTGTGCACCTGTTTTTGTACCAGTACCATGCTGTTTTGATTACTGTTGCTTTGTAGTATGTTTTGAAGTCAGGGATTGTGATGTCTCCGGGTTTGTTCTTCTTTCTCAGGATTGCTTTAGCAATTCGGAGTGTTTGGTTGCCCCATATGAATTTTAGGATTCTTTGTTCAATTTCTGTAAAGAATGTCATTGGGATTCTGATTGGGATTGCATTGAATCTGTAGATTGCTTTAGGTAGTATGGACATTTTAACTATGTTTATTCTTCCAATCCAAGTTCATGGAATGCCTTTCCATCTCTGTATGTCATCATCAATTTCTTTCAGGAAAGTCTTGTAGTTTATGTTGAATGGGTCTTTCACTTCCTTAGTTAAATTCACCCCAAGGTATTTTATTCTTTCTGTTGCGATTGTGAATGGTATTGTGTTCTTGAGTTCTTTTTCTGTTAGTTCGTTATTAGAGTACAGAAATGTTACTGATTTATGTAAGTTGATTTTGTACCCTGCAACTTTGCTGTAGTTGTTGATTATTTCTAAAAGTTTTCCAATGGCTTCTTTGGGATTTTCTATATATAAGATCATGTCATCTGCAAACAGCAAGAGTTTCACTTCTTCCCTCCCTATTTGGATTCCTTTTATTCCTTTCTCTTGCCTAATTGCTCTGGCCAAAACCTCCAGTACTATGTTAAATAAGAGTGGTGATAGAGGGCATCCTTGTCTCATTCCTGTTTTCAGGGGGCTGGTGCTCAGTTTTTGCCCCTTGAGTATGATGTTGGCTGTGGGTTTGTCATATATGGCCTTTATTATGTTGAGGTAATTTCCTTCTATCCCCATTTTGTTCAGAGTTTTTTTTTTTTTTTATCATAAATGTGTGTTGGATCTTGTCAAATGCTTTCTCTGCATCTATTGAGATGATCATGTGGTTTTTATTCTTCTGTTTGTTGATGTGGTGTATCACGTTGATTGATTTGCGAATGTTGAACCATCCCTGTGTCTCTGGTATGAAGCCCACTTGATCATGATGTATGATCCTTTTGATGTATTGCTGAATTTGAGTTACCAAAATTTTGTTGAGGATTTTTGCATCTATGTTCATCAGCAATATTGGCCTTTAGTTCTCCTTTTTCGTGCTGTCCTTGTCAGGCTTTGGTATCAGCGTGATATTGGCCTCGTAAAATGTGTTAGGAAGTGTTCCATCCTCCCTAATTATTTGGAATAGCTTGAAAAGGATAGGTATTAAATCCTCTCTGAATGCTTGGTAGAATTCCCCAGGAAAGCTGTCTGCTCCTGGGGTTTTATTCTTTTGGATGCTTTTGATTGCTGTTTCAATCTCTTTCCTTGTGATTGGTCTGTTCAGATTGTCTGCTTCTTCTTGAGTGAGCTTTGGGAGGTTTGTAAGAGTCTAGGAATTTATCCATTTCCTCTAGGTTATCCATTTTGTTAGCATGTAGTTTTTCATAGTATTCTCTTATAATCTGTTGTATTTCTGTGGAGTCTGTTGTTATTTCTCTTCTTTCATTTCTGATTATGTTTATTTGAGCTTTCTCTCTTTTTTTCTTTGTAAGTCTGGCTAGGGGTTTGTTAATTTTATTTATCTTCTCAAAGAACCAGCTCTTTGTTTCATTGATCCTTTCTACCGACTTTTTTGTTTTGATAGAATTTATTTCTGTTCTGATTTTTGTTATTTCTCTCCTTCTGTTGACTTTGGGCTTTGTTTGCTCTTCTTTCTCTAATTCAGTTAGGTGTAATTTGAGATTGCTTATTTGGGATTTTTCTTGTTTGTTAAGGTGTGCCTGTATTGTGATGAATTTCCCTCTTAATACAGATTTTGCTGTATCCCAATGAGTTGGCATGGCATGTTATCATTTTCATTTTTCTCCAGATATTTTTTGATTTCTTCTTTAATTTCTTCAGTGATCCATTGCATGTTCAATAGCATATTGTTTACTCTCTACATCTTTGCCCCTTTCTCAGCTTTTTTTCTTGTAATTAATTTCTAGCTTTATAGCATTATGATCAGAGAAGATGCTTGTTATTATTTCAATCTTTTCAAATTTATAGAGGCTTGCCTTGTTTCCCAACATATGGTCTATCCTTGAGAATGTTCTGTGTGCACTTGAGAAGAATATGTATTCTGCTGTTTTGGGATGGAGTGTTCTATATATGTATACTAAGTCCAACTGTTTTAGCTTTTCGTTTAATTCCACTATTTCCTTGTTGATTTTCTGTCTGGATGATCTGCCCAATGATGTGAGTGGGGTGTTGAGGTCCCCTACTATTATTGTGTTATTTTTGATATCTTCTTTTAGGTTTGTTAATAGTTGCTTTATGAACTTTGGTGCTCCTGTGTTGGGAGCGTAGATATTTATAAGCATTATTTCTTCTTGGTGGAGTGTCCCTTTGATCATTATATACTACCCCTCATTATCTCTCTTTACCTGCCTTATCATGAAATCTGCTTTGTCTGATATAAGTATTGCAACACCTGCTTTCTTTTGTTTGCTGTTAGCTTGGAGTATTGTCTTCCACCCCTTCACTCTGAGCCTGTATTTGTCATTGGAGCTGAGATGTGTTTCCTGGAGGCAACAAATTTTTGGATTTTATTCTTTAATCCATCTTGCCACTCTGTGTCTTTTTATTGGCGAGTTCAGTCCGTTTACATTGAGGGTGATTATTGATGTATGAGGGCTTAGTGCTGTCGTTCTGTCACTCATTTTCCGGTTTTCCTGCATTTCCTTTGTTTCTCGTCCTGTGTGTTTTGGTCTACCCATTCACTTATGCAGGTCTTATGCTGTGTTTCTTAGTTTTTCCTTATTTATTTTTTGTGTCTCTGTTCTATTTTTTAGTTTAGTGGCTACCCTGAAGTTTGTATTCAGAGTCTCATGCATAACATAGTCCATTTTCTGATGGCCTCTTATTTCCTTAGTCTAAACTGATTCAGTCCCTTTGCTCCTCCCCTCCTAAGTTATTATTTCCATATCTTATTCCAACTTGTCTTGTGAGTTTGTGGTTAAAGTGACAAGACTGTCTTTGTTTTTGGTGTTTTCCTTCCCTTTTTCCTAATGCTATATTTGAATATTTGCTATCCTATTCTGATTCTATTTGTCTCCTTACTCTGTGTTTCATGACCCCTTTCTCCATTTTTTTTCTTTTTTCGGGTATGAGGACCTTCTTGAGGATTTCTTGTAGGGGGGTGTCTTATGGCTAGAAAGTCCCTTCGCTTTTGTTTGTTTGGGAAAGATTTAATTTCTCTCTCATATCTGAAGGATATTTTTGCTGGATAGAGTATTCTTGGCTGAAGATTTTTATCTTTTAATGTTTTGAATATGTCATTCTATTCTTTCCTAGCTTGTATGGTTTCTGCAGAGAAACCTGCTGAAAGACTGATAGGGGTTCCTTTCTAGGTTATTTTCTTCTGCCTTGCTGCCCTGAGTATTCTTTCTTTGTCATTCATTTTTGCCAGTTTTACTACTATATGCCTTGCAGTAGGTCTTTTTACATTGAAAAATCTAGGAGATCTGAAAACTTCCTCCACATGCATTTCTCTCTCATTCCCTAGATTTGGGAAGTTCTCTGCTATTATTTCTTTGAGCACACTTTCTGCTCCATTCTCCTTCTCTTCATCTTCTTGGATACCTATAATTCTTATGTTGCATATCCTCATTGAGTCGGCTATTTCTCAGAGATTTTCTTCGTTTCTTTTTAGTCTTAATTCTCTCTCCTCCTCTGTCTGGAGCCATTCAACATGTCTATCTTTGATTATGCTGACTCGCTCCTCTATGGTGTCCACACGAGCATTCAGGGAATCCATATTTTGTTTTATCTCTTCCATTGTGTCTTTCATCTCTAATATTTCTGATTGATTCTTCTTTATAGTTTCAATCTCTTTTGTGAAGTAGCTCCTGAACTCGTTGAATTTTTCTCTATATTTTCTTTTACCTCATTGAGTTTCTTGATGATAGACATTCTAATTTCATTGTCATCTAGTTTACTTATTTCTGAGTCCTCAGGACATAATTCTGGGTATTTTTTGTTTTCCCTCTGTCCTGGAGATTTGATGAATTGCCTGATGCTGGAAATACGATTTTTCCACATTGTAATATTATTTGGTTGCAGTTACAGCCAATTGCCACTAAATGGGGGTTGAGATCCGTGTATTCTGAGCCCTTCACCTTCAGCTGAGATGGCGCAGCACAGGGCAGGTCGAGGGAGACGCTTTCTCTTGCACTGGGACCCAGGTTTCCTGATCAGCTCTTGCTATCTGGTCTCCTGGAGTCTTGGCTTGATGAAAGCTTGAAAGCTTTCGCCCCGTTAGAGGGCTTCCTTCTAGGCTGCAAGGGCGCTAGGGAGTCCTGGGTGATCCTGCAGATGCGCAATCCCTCCCCTACTCCTTCCCTCATGGAGCCTCCTGCGGCAGCAATCCCAGTCTTTAGGGGAGGGAGTGCAGTTCTCTCTTATCCAGTTCCACCTCTGAGGGGGGCTCCAGCCTCTCTGCCCTCCATCATTTGGCTGCTGTGACTCTCTGAGGATTACTGTGCTATTAGGATATTTTCTGTTGGAATATGGTTGCTCCTTTTTGTTGTATGTTGGAGGGGAGACAGTCCCAGGAAAGCTCACTCTGCCATGACGCTGACGTCACTTGGGCTTATGGAGATCTTAACAGAGCATTTCAGTGGCAGCCCTGCCCTGAGCAGGTGGTGTAGGGCACAGGCTCTGGAATCCCTTTGCCCCACTTTTGCCCATGCACCTGGGGTGGCAGGAGGTGGGGTGGGAACTTAGCCTATTCCTGCTCTAATTTTTATTATTTCCCTCTTTTTGCTGAGTTTGGGCTTTGTTTGTTCTTCTTTTTCTAATTCTGTTGGTATAGTTTAAGATTGTTGATTTGAAATTTTTATTGTTTGTTAATGTGGGCCTGTATTGCTTTATATTTCCCTGTTAGGACCCCTTTGGCTGCATCCCATAAGTGTTGGTATGGTGTGTTTTTTTTTTAAATTAAGATTATGATAGTTTACAACCTTGTGAAATTTCAGTTGTACATTATTATTGTTAGTCATGTTGTGGGTACACCACTTCACCCTTTGTGCCCTCCCCCCACCCCCCCCTTTCCCCTGGTAACCACTGATCAGTTCTTCTTGTCTATATGTTAACTTCCACCTATGAGTGGAGTCATACAGAGTTCCTCTTTCTCTGTCTGGCTTATTTCGCTTAACACAATACCCTCAAGGTCCATCCATGTTGTTGTGAATAGGATGATTTTGTTATTTTTTCTGGCTGAGTAGTATTCCATTGTGTATATATACCATATCTTCTTTATCCAATCATCAGTTGCTGGGCACTTAGGTTGGTTCCATGTCTTGGCTATTGTAAATAATGCTGCGATGAACATAGGAGTGCATGGGACTCTTGGAATTGCTGATTTCAGGTTCTTAGGATAGATACCCAGTAGTGGGATGGCTGGGTCATAAGCTATGGTGTGGTGTGTTTTTATTCTCGTTTGTCTCCCAATAATTTTTGATCTATCCCTTTATTTCTTCATTGACCCATTGGTTGTTCAGTAGCATGTTGTTTAGTCTCCACATTTTTGTTCCTTTTCCAGGTTTTTTCTTGTAGTTGATTTCTAGTTTCATGGCATTATGGTCGGAAAAGATAGTAGATATGATTTCAATCTTCTTAAATTTATTGAGGTTTGCCTTCTTTCCCAGTATATGGTCTATCCTTGAGAATGTTCTATGTGCCCTTGAAAAGAATGTATATTCTGCTGGTTTTGGATGGGGTGCTCTCTATATATCTATTAAGTTTATCTGGTCCAGTTTTTCATTTAAGTCCACTATCTCCTTGTTGAATTTTTGTCTGGATGATCTATCCATTGATGTAAGTGGGAAGTTGAGGTCCCCTACTGTTACTGTGTTGTCACTGATATCTCCTTTTAGGTTTGTTAATAGTTCCTTTATTTACTTTGGTGCTCCGGTGTTGAGTACATACACGTTTATAAGTGTTATGTCTTCTTGGTGGAGACTCCCTTTTATCATTATATACTACCCCTGTGTGTCTCTCTTTACCAGTTTTATCTTAAAGTCTACTTTGTCTAATATAAATATGGCAAGACCTGCTTTCTTTTGTTTGCCATTAGCTTGGAGTATTGTCTTCCATCCCTTCACTCTGAGCGTATGTTTGTCTCTAGAGCTGTGATGTGTTTCCTGGAGGCCTCATATTGTTAGGTCTTGTTCTTTAATGCATCCTGCCACTCTGTGTCTTTTGACTGGAGAATTCAATACATTTACATTTAGAGTGATTATTGTTATATAAGGGCTTAATACTGCCATCTTATTGCATGTTTCCCAGTTCTTCTGCATTTCCTTTTTTTCTCGTCCTGTGTATTTCAGACTACCAATTTCATTAGGTAGTTCTCTGTTGGTTTTCTTCATTTTCTCCTTGTTTATTGTTAAATGTCTCTATTCTAATTATTTGTTTAGTGGTTACCCTTAGGTTCGTATAAAGATATCTCGTAGTTGAGATAGTCTTTTTTCTGATAGCCTCTTATTTCCTTAGATTATACTGATTCCGTCCCTTTCCTCTTCCCCTTTTAAGTTATTTTTGTCCTATCATTTTTCATCTTGTGTTGTGAATTTGTGGTTAAAATGATGAGATCATTTTAGTTTTAGTGTTCTCCTTTTCTTTATTCCTGATGTTAAAGTTAAGTATATACTAACCTGATCTGATAGAGAGCTGCTGTTT
The DNA here is from genome assembly GCF_041296235.1 of Equus asinus. NCBI lineage: Eukaryota > Metazoa > Chordata > Mammalia > Perissodactyla > Equidae > Equus > Equus asinus. The sequence goes on along the minus strand of NC_091790.1, from coordinate 135,842,843 downwards.
TCTGATTATTGCCTACCTATTCATCTTCTTGCTCAGGGCTTTGTAGCCCCTTTCCTATTTTTTTTTTTCAGGTATCAGGGCCTTCTTGAGGATTTCTTGTAGGGGGTTGGTCTTGTGGCAATGAACTCCCTTACCTTTTGTTTATCTGGGAAAGTTTCTATTTCTCCATCATATCTGGAGGAGATTTTCACTGGATAGAGTATTCTTGGCTGAAAGTTTTTGTCTTTCAGGATTTTGAATATATCACTCCACTCTCTCCTAGCCTGTAAGGTTCCTGCTGAGAAACCCACTGAAAGCCTAACAGGGATTCCTTTGTAAGTTATTTTCTTCTGCCTAAATGCCCCTAGTATATTTTCTTGTCCTTTACTTTTTCATTTCACTACTATATGCCTTGGAGTGGGCCTTTTTACATTGACAAGGTTAGGCGATCTGGAGGCCTCTTTCACATGGATTTCCAGCTTCCTCTCCAAATTTGGGAAGTTCTCAGCTATTATTTCTTTGAACAAGCTTTCTGCTCCATTCTCCTTCTCTTACCCCTCTTGAATACCTATAATTGTTATGTTGCATTTCCTGATTGAGTCAGATACTTCTCTAAGAGCTTCATCACTTCTTTTTAGTCTTAGTTCTCTCTTCTCCTCCCTCTGAAACATTTCTATAGTACTTACGGTCCTCTTACTGGATGATTCTCTCCTCCATATTGTCAGCTCTGTTGTTTAGGGAATCCAGATTTTTCTTTATTTCATCCATTGTGGTTTTCATCTCCAACAATTCTGATCAGTTCTTCTTTATAGTTTCGATCTCCTTTGTGAAGAAGCTCCTGAATTCGTTAATTAATCTTTCTGTGTTTTCTTCTAACTCATTGACTTTTTAATGATAGCTGTTTTGGATTCTTTGTTGTTTAGGTTATGGATTTCTGTGTCTTTAGGGTTGGTTTCTGGGTACTTGTCAGTTTCCTTCTGGTCTGGAGATTTAATATACCTACTCATACTGCTTGATGGAGTGGATTTTTGCTTGCTCATGGTGCTCTTATCTGGTTGCAGCTGCCACGTACCACCACTGAGTGGGGATCAGGCACTGTGTATTCTGGGCCTGGCATGAGCAGGGTCTCCCCAGCTCCGGCCACTGACTGCTTTTCTCTCTGAGTGACTGATCTATGGCAGATCTGGAGCACAGGGCAGGGGGAGGGGTACTCTCCTTCACTAGTACTTCCCCTAGCCCCTGCTTGTCTCTCTGTATGGAGCTCTGGGTGATTGAAGGACTGTGCACTTTCCCTTTCCCCAGCTGCCACTGCCTTGCTCACTGCATTGTGCTCCAGATGATTCTGGGGCTGGAGTACTAGGCAGGGATGGGATGCCCTTTTCACCTGCACACTTTCTGCTGCTATGGCCCATCTCTTTCCATGGAGCTCCTGCTGGTCAGCTTCCATTTCCTCCGGAGGATCCAGCCCCACCACCACCTTTAGGCATATTGCTGCCTGGGTCTCTCAGACATCTTTTGTGATGTGTATATGTCCTCTGTTGGTGTATGAATGTCCTTTGGGTTGTATCTTAGAGAGGAGAGTCCAAGGGAAGAGCTCATTCTGCCATGATGCTGACGTCACTCTATGACCTTTTCCTTTTTTATCCTTAGGAGGGGCATCTTGAGTTCTCTATGTCCCACTGTACTGGGGTCTTCTATGTTATAAACTCATGGAACTACTTTCCATTTTGTGTGTGCCACCTGGGTCCCACCTGCTTGGATCTGGGTGTTCTCTTTGCCTGGAATATGCTTCCTCCAAACACTTCACACTGGACCGTTCCCATCTTTCCAGAATCAGCTCAGGTATCACTTCCTCCAGGAAGCCTCTGTGCCAGAAGTCACATCTCCTTTATCCAACCCCCTAACTCTAGATAGCTGTTCCCTGCTATGGCTCCTCCCTCCTACCTCAGGGTACACCTTTGTACCCGTGTCTCCTCCACTGGACTAGGAGCATGTTGAGGAAAAGAAGTTTGCCTTTTTCCTCTCTGTGTTTCTTCTACTTCTCTATGCCTTGCACACAGTAGACATGCACTAATTAGAAGTTTAATGAATGTGTTTATTTATCAATCAGCCTTTTCTCAGCAACAGTCTCCATTCAGGACGAGTGTCTGCTCCCATTCCCCTCTCACTGTCCCCCTACTTTGTCATCTGAATTCTCTCACCAAGCAGCCTGAGCTAGGCCTCCTTGGCTTCTGATTGGCCTACAGCCTGGGGTAGGCATCTCCCTGTACCAAGCAGGCACCAACATCATCATCCACCAGAAAAACCAATGCTTGCTTTATCATAAACAAGTCTTACTTATTTGAAACAATTGTGCAAAGTCCCTGGTGGAGTTTAGTAAGCGTCTTCCTCCTGCTTGGGAGGAGGGGATGACATGGTGGGAAGGACACCATGTCCTCCAGAAGCCTTTATTAAGGCTTCAGGACACTCCCTGACATGGAATCAGTTTTGGAGGTTCAGGGGATTCAGTCTCAGGCCTCCCTGAGGCTCAGCACAGAGCACATTGGCCATGACTATTTGGCCATTATGAGGCTCGGCAGATTGACTTGACTCAGAGCCCCTCTCCTAGGCAGTGGGGTCCTCAGCCCACCCCATGCTCCAACTGCCACTCCTTTAACTGTCACTCAGAACTTTGCTTCTCAGTTCCAGCACCTGCCTGCCTCTCAGATGGCTGCTGGCTTAGGAGCCAGGGAAGCTTTTTGAGGACCAGGTGAAAGCCTCATTTTGTGATCCAGGCACCAGCCAACTATAGTTTCATGAGGAAAACTCAGCTGCCTTTGATTTTTGCTGGTTGGTTTTTGGTTTTGAGTGCTTTGAAAATTTTGTTGCCTCTCTCTCTTTTGATTTGCAGGACAGCTGTGGAAGAAACCAACTTGGTTATTTGAGCATCTTTTAGTGCTTTTCAGCTGTACGTGAAGACTGCTTTCTTCAGAGGAGCTCCAGACTTTACCAAAAAGGGAAATACTTCTTTTTCTCTTCAAAATGTAAATATCTTACTTTATATAAATAATAAATGCTCATTATAAAAATTAATACAATTCAGAGTGTATTCCCCAACTCTGCTGTGTTAGAGATAACCATATCAACAGTTTGTGATATATCTCTTCAGTCTCTGGAAATGTGTGTGTGTATAAAATATGAGCGTGATCTTACTAAATATTACACTCTAATCTGATTTTTTTTGTTCAGAAGCATACTGGAGTGGACTTATCACATCAATCCATATATATATATCTGCTTTTCTTTGCCAAAACTAATTTAACCATTCCCCTGATGTTGGATATTTAGCCTTTTTAAATTTTTTTACAGCTACAAACAATGAATGATGTAATGAATTTCCTTGTACGTACGTCATTGCCTATTTGTATGGGTATTTTTATGACATGAATTCCTACAAATGTAACTGTTGGGTCTAAAGTTATGCACGTTTTGAATTTGACAGATGCTTCCAATTACTCACCAAAAAAAGATTACACACTTGCCAGCTCTTGTGAGGTTGTCTCAGGTCTGACTTAGCCACTAGGTACATTGCCTCTGGACCACAATAGTTTTAGGAGTCATGAAAATACTTTAATTTCTTATAAAATCAGGAGAAAAAAATGAATATAATAATAATGAATATATAATATACAATGAATTCAGTCTGGGTTATATTTTTTTATACCTACGAAGCCATAAAATATACTTTTTCAAATTTTCTTATGGAGAAGCAACCCATGAAGGCAACTTATCTAGGGCCCCCACAAGTCCATGTGGCCCAAGTTACCCATTTCTCTACACCCTTGCAACTTTGAGAATTTTCTTTTCAGTTTTTATCAGTCTTTTATGCAAAAAAGAAAAGAATGACATTTCATGATTATTTTTACTTGCATTTCCTTGGTTATTTGTGAGGTATCATCTCCTAAGTTTATTGACCATTTAAATTTCCTTTGTGAATTGCCTATTTATGTTCTTTTCTCATCTTTCTATTGAGTTATTCATCTTTTCCTTGTTAAAAGTTCTTTGTACAGTATAGTAAATATTGTAAATTTTATTTTTACACTTTTGCATTTCAGATTTATTGATATCTTCTTGTAATGATATTTAAAGTGTTCCCCTACCCCAAATCTGTCCAGCATTTCTTTTATGGTAGCATTCTCACAAAGGCTCTACACAAATATTCATTGATATTTTATTGTGGAATATCTATTGGTATTATTATTTATGGTAATATCTTTAATTCATCTGGAATGTATTTTTGTAAAAGATGTGAAAAAGCAATTAAACTTTGTTTTCCAAGCATAGCTAATTGTTCCAACACCATGGGACAATAATTTGAAATGCCACCTTTATCAAGTATTAAATTCTCATATATACATGAGTCTATTTCTTTTCCTTTCTTTTTAAGATTGGCACCTGAGCTAACATCTGTTGCCAATCTTCTTCTTTTTTTTTTCTTCTCCCTAAAGCCCCCCAGTACATAGTTGTATATTCTAGTTGTAGTCCTTCTGGTTGTGCTATGTGGGATGCCACCTCAGCATGGTCTACTGAGCAGTGCCAGGTCCACACCAGCAAAATCTGGGCCACCGAAGCAGAGTGTGTGAACTTAACCATTTGGCCATGGGGCCGGCCACTATACATGAGTCTATGTCTTGAATCTCTTCCATCCCATTAATCTGTTTATCTATTGCCATGCTAGCACTGCACTTTTAATTATACAGCTTTATGATATTTGATTTCTGATAAGGTAAATCACTCTCCCCTGACCATAATCCTCTTTCAGTTTTTTTCTTGATTATCCTCACACATTCACTCATTCTGATGAACTTTAGAGTTATATTTTTAAATACTGAAAAAAATCTCAATGAGTTTTGTAAAATTTAGATTTAATTTGAGGAGAAACAATATCTTTATAAGATGGTGTCTGCCTCTCCAAGAGCCTGGTATTTTGTGCAGACCTCCCATTTACCATTCCTGTTGGTCTTCGGTTTGTCTAGGCCCTTGCCATCTCAGCAATCTCCTTCTCAGACTCCCACATGGCTCTCTCTGTGGGACAGGAAGACAGCAGCAGCGGTCTGCCTTAGTCTTCAACTCCCTTGAGGTTAATAGGGGCCTTTTCTTTTGCCATTTTTGGTCCATTTAGTGCTGGTTTTCTAGGAACTGTGTTCGCTGCAAAGCACTGTGGCAAAGCCCACCATCATCTCGTATCTGGATTTCTCGTCTCTGCTTCCACTTTTGCTTACTCGGCCTATTCTCCACACTGTGCCTTACACACTGTGTGTGTAATCTTTCTAGTCCGATCCCCAAGGTCCCCTGCTGGAAAACCTTCAGTGATTTCCCATTGTATTAGTTATTTATTGCTGCTGTAACAAATTACTCAAACATAATGACTTAAAACAACACAAATTTATCATTTTACAGTTCTGTAAGTCAGAAGTCCAAAATCGCATTTACTGTGCCAAAATCAAGGTGTCAGGGGTCTGCGTGCCTTTCTGGAGTCTCTGAGGGAGGATGTGTTTCCTTGCCTCTTCCAGTTTCTAGCGGCCACCTGTGTTCCTCCTCTCAGGCTCTTTCCTCTATCTTCAAAGGCAGCAGCTGTATCACTCTGACCTCTGCTTCTGCTGTCACATCTCTTTCTCTGACTCTGATCCTCCTGGCTCTCTCTTAAGTATGATCATAAGGATGCCTGTGATTTGATTGGGCCCACCCAGATAATCCAGGATCATCTCCCCACCTCAGAGTCCTTAACTTAATCACACCTGCAATGTTCCTTTTGCCAAGTAAGGTAACATATCCATGGGTTCCAGGGATTGGAATGCAGATATCTTTGGGGGACCATTATTCTTCCTATCACAGCCATGGCCTTCAGGATGAACTTGGCTTTCCAGCCCCTCAGGGACCTGCCCCTACTTTCCCTCTGTCTAACCTCATTCTACTCTCCCTTTAGAACTCCCTGCTCCAGCCACATGAATTTCCTTCTGTTTCTGGGACCTACCTTCTCTGCTTCCTTTCTCCAGTGCTGGTCCAGGCTGATTCCTTTGCCTGGAAAAACCTTTCCCCACCTCTTTACTTGACCAGCTCCAACTCATCTTCCAGTCTGGGCTTAAACCTCACTTTCTCTGGTTGCTTTTGACAGCCTCTTCTACTCCCTGCGTCTTCTTCCAGACTTCATTAGGAGCTCTTGTATCATCCTCCATTATTCCTGGTCCTGCTTATATTGTCTTTCATATTATTGCTAGTTTGATTATCTTCTCTTCCAAAGTGTAAGCTCTTTGAGGACAGAGGAGATGAGAACAGCTCCACACCTGGCACATAAGAGGGAATGTAACTCCTTGCTGAATGTATTTATAAACATATTAATTTTATAATGGAATGCAACTTATTTTTATCTATAGGCCTCATCTTAAAAGTATTTGTTCACCATTGATTCAACAAATATTTATTAAGCACTGACTTGATAAGTACTGAGCCAAGGGAGTTAAAACTAAGAAAAAATCATCTGAATGTTATGAGGATGCTAAGGTGGTAGTTGCATGATCATAAGGACCTGAATAACAGCTTTCCCTCTCCAGGAAAATGGACTTGGGGATCAGTGAGCCAATAGACTTCAGTTCTGGAGATCATCAACAGCTGGTCCGGAAAACAGCAGATCATAAAACCAAGAGCAAATCTGGTCACAGAACTTCACCTTCATCTGAGCCAAAAATATCTCGTGGGCATCCACACTCAAAGACTAGTAGCCAAGGGGATTCATATGTGGTAGAAATTTCAGAGGAGACCACCCAAGATGACAACAATGCTGCAGCCGGCCCATTCTCAGACTCATCAGTCCGCAGAGGTGAGAATAAAGAAATACCTTTTTGGAAGAGAAAAGCAAATGTTCTCTTAAAATGTTTCCACAGAATGGATTGTCAGAAAGATTTAATTTACTTTTAGTTTTTCCCAGTCATACTTTACCATGAAACATGATGTAGGGTTCTATAATAGGTGGCCCCCAAGTTGTCCAGGGCATTCAGAAATTCATACTAAATATATTGTGGTGAATGACTTGTGGTTTTCTTAGGAAATACAGATTAGTCATTGATTGTAGAATGTTCTTACCTACATACAAGGTGATACCATAATATTGGCTTAAGTTTTAAAGAATATTAATTCAATGCCCTACATATTCATTCTGTATAGAAAATATATTCAGCTGTGAGTAACAGAAACCTAAAGAACTGTGGCTTAAATAAATGAGAAGTTTTTTATTCTTTCATGAAATATGAAGTTTGAAGGTAGGCAGTTCAAGGCAAATGCCACAGGTACCCAGTGACTACTCCGCCCCGCTTAGACCTTCTTAGGGCTTGGACAACTTGAAGGTGGACTATGAGCTTTAAATCCCATTACAGTTTCCCTGTGACCCTCACCCTCCAGCTTGTGGCTGGAAAGATGCCTTTTGAAGTTCTAACATTCCAGGCAGGAAAAGGCAAAGGCAAAGGCAAAGGCAAAGGAAGGCCAAGGCTGGTCTGCTGCCCTGACAACTCCAGGGGGCGCCACTCATGGATAGATGTCCTAAGAATCAGCCAAACCTGACCTCTTTTCAGAGGCTTTCCCAGAAACTACACCCAGGGGTTTCCAATTACATGTCATTTACCCTACCTGGGGCATGTGGCCACCTCTATCTGTAGTTTTTCACTTGGATCCATTGCCACCTTTAACAAGATCTAGTTTAGATGGTGAGGAAGGTGAGGAAAATAGATGTCACCAAGCAACTAGCCACCTCCACCACAGGTGCCAAGCCCTCATCGCTGCGTTTAGTCCTTACAATAACCCTCTCAATGAAGTAGTGGTAGTGTCATTTTACAGATGAGGAAATGAAGCATAAAGGGTTATACTTGAAAACATATGTAAAGCTTCCTCACTACCATTAGAGTTAGTTATTTTATCTGCCTCTCCTGGATGGCAGAGGCTAGGCCCTCCCCTTTAAAAAATTATATACTTAAAAACAATTATATACTTAAAAAATTATATAGTACATAGAAAGATAGAAGTGCTATGGAAAAAAAGGAAAAGTATAGCAGGATAATGGATCAAGAGTTACAGGGCTGGGGAGGGGCTACAATTTTTTAAAGCAGCTTTATAGAGATAAAATTTACATATCATAAAATTCACTCCTTTTAAAGTGTACAATTCAATGGTTTTTAGTATATTTACAGAGTTGTGCAACCATTACTACTAAAAGAAACTCATACCCTTTATCTGTCACTCTCCATCCTCTCGTCCCCACAGCCTCTGGGAACCACTAATCTACTTTCTGTCTCTATCGATTTGCCTATTCTGAATATCCCATATAAATGGAATCATACAATATGTGGTCTTTTGTGATTGCCTTCTTTTACTTAGCATAACGTTTTCAAGGTTAACCCACATTGTAACCCATGTGTTGGTACTTCATTCCTTCTTATGGCCTTATCCGTTGCCTGGATAGAACACATTTTGTTTATCCAATCATCAGTTGACAGACATTTGGGTTGTTTTTACTTTTGGGTTCTTATGAATAATGCTGTGATCCACATTCATATATGAGCTTTTGTGTAGACAGATATCTTTTCTTTTGGGTGAATACCTAGGAATTGCTGAGCCAAATGGTAAACCCTGTTTAACATTTTCAGGAACTGCCAAACTTGGAAAGTGCCTGTACCATTTTGCATTCCAGTCAACAGTGTATGAGGGTTCCTGTTTCTCCACATCCTAATCAACACTTGTTTTTGTCTGTTTTATTATAGCCATTGTAGTGTCTGTGAATTGACATATCATTGTAGTTTTGATTTACATTTCCCTAATGACTAATGATGTTGAGCATCTTTTCACATGCTTATTGGCCATTTGCATACCTTCTTTGGAGAAGTGTCTATTCAAATCCTTTGCTCACTTTTTAGAAAATAACAACCATTTTATTATCTCTCATGATTCTGTGGGTTGACTGGGCTCAGCTGGGCAGTTCTTATACTGTCTTGATTGAGGGCTCTCATGTAGTTGTAATCAGACGGTGGCTGAGGCTGCAGTGGACATTATGACTGCCTGACACAGCTGGCGGCTGGTGTTGGTTGTTGGTTCTCTCCTTGTGGCTTGAGCTTCTCATCACATGGCAGCTGGGTCCCAAGAAGAAATATACCATGTGGGCAAGCCCCAATGTGCAAGTGGTTTATCAAGCCTCTGCTTGCAGCACACATAGTAATGTCTCACTAACCAACAGAAGTCATGTGGCCAAACCCAGTGTCAATGTGGGAGGGCACTACCCAAGCTTTGCCAATTTTTAATTGTTAATTGTCTTCGTGTTATTGAATTGTAAGTGTTCTTTATGTATTCTAGATACAAGTCCCTTATCAGATACATGATTTGCAAATATTTTCTCCCAGTTTGTGGGATTTCTTTCACTTTCTTGATGATGTCATTTGAAGCACAAAGCTTTTACTTTTGATAAAATCCAATTTATCTGTTTTTTTTTCATTTTTGCTATGTTTTAGATGTCATATCTAAAAAAATCATTGCCTAATCTGTGTCACAAAGATTTACACCTATGCTTTCTTCCAAGAGTTTTATTTCTTATGTTTATGTCTATAGTCCATTTTAAACTAATTAATTAATTTTTGTGTATGTATGACATGAAGAAGGGGTCCAAATTCATCCTTTTGTATGTGTATGTCCAGTTGTCCAGCACCATTTGTTGAAAAGACTATTCTTTCTCCATTGAATTGTTCTAGCACATTTGTTAAAAATCAGTTGACCATAAATATAAGCGATTATTTCTGGGCTCTCAATTCAACTCCTTTGATCTATTATATGTCTAGTCTTATGACGTTGAGCCACATTTAATTTATTCCCTCACAGTCCCCAACACATAGTAGATGTGAAAGTAATGTTAGCTAAATGAATATTGTAATGTAGGCAGCATACATTAGGGTACATATGTTCTGGTATTTTGATTAAGATAGCTCAGTCCCCTTTCTTTGTTGTCACCCTTCCTATGCACAGAAACAGACCAGCAAAAGGACATAGCTGATGATCCTGTAAGTCCACTTTAAACAGCATTCTTTATTTTTTTTTTCCTTTCAAATTTGGGATAAAGCCACAAAAAAATAAATTGTCATTACCAGCACCATATTCAGAGGGCCTCAGGAAAACCTGTGAAGTAGGAAGTAAGCGAAAAGAGATGCGAACATACTCTGCACTCTGCTTCGGCACGCCATTCACTTGGAACTCCTTAGTCTTACTTACAATTCATGAGGTGATCTAGTTTCTGCACAAGTAGAAGGGAAAGGAGCTGCTAAAGGCAGGTAAGGCTGAAGAGAAAAGTGGTGGGAAAGCTCTGTAAACCCCCCGCAGCCCAAGTCCATTCCCAGAGGGGTAAACGCCCTGGCCACGAGCAGTCCCTGAGACGTCGCTGTTCTCCCTTCTGTGCAGGGGTGTAACTGGGTCCCTGATGGTGGGCCTGTGATATCCCAAGACTTTCAGATCACTGTTGGTCCTAAGGAGGATGGGGTGTGCATAATAAAGAATTCAATCTCTGAGTTTGTCTTTAAAATTTTGGGGCTTCCGTGGATAAACCCTCAGATCTCCGGTAAAACACGTCTGGCAATACGGACTGAGTATTTTCCAGAAGTTCTGCAGAGCTGTATTTTTGCTGTCATCCTATTTGCTGACTTTAAACTAACACTCTTTTTCCCATCCTCAAAAAATCAGAGGAAAAATTTATTTCGTCAAGTATCAACAATAGGTAATTACATTTATATTTTTACTTTTGACTATTGTGTTATAAAAATGTTTTTTGTCTCCTCAGCTTTCATTGTAAAAGTGTTCCTCATCCTGTCAGCTCAGTTGGTGGTCACTGTGGCAATTACCAGCGTGTTTGTTTTCTGGTAAGTCTTTATTACTGATGTAAATTAAATATTAAGTTGTTTACATTAATTCTTATTGAATCAGCTCTATTTAATATTGATCATTAAAAAAGCATTTATTTTTTTCTGAACCACTCATAGGACACGATATTTCTATAGCTTTGTTTTTCTGAGGCAACTCCTAGACTAAAGTGTTGGTGGATTTTGAGAATTTTACTTCAACTTCCTAAACCAAGAACTTATTTTCTTACTCTTATTTTGGGCACTATTTTTTTTTTTTAAATTTCCCTGAGCTATTCCACAGATAAAACTGGATAGAGAAAAAAAGGTGAGATTATGGAGCCCTTGGAGGCTGGAACACTGTTAAATGCAGAAATTATCTCAGGGATTATGAGCCATCACTGCTTAAACCCCTCATATGAAAATCTATATTTACAAAACAAATATATGAGAAGTTGATTTCTTTTGCTTTGTACACATACCCAATCTCAGTATTTTTTTAATTAAAAAAATTTCACTAGGACATCTGCATTATCCAAATATGACTCACCACTTATGACTGTATCTTTTTATGAATCTATTTTAAGGAGCAAGAGATAGTTATATGTTTAACTGTTTCACTCCTCATCTGTCATCATCAATCATTAGGATTTCTCCCTTTCTTCTCATGACATTGTTTTACTTCTCCTTAAATATTACATTCGTTAGCAAAATAAACTACTTATTGTGTAAAACTATATTGATTTTTTTTAATCAGGAAGGCTTTAAGAGTTTGGGTGCGCAACCATGCCTGGTTCACCTATGCAATCTTGTAAGTATTATTGGATTTAATAAAAAGTGGTTTTTCTACTAGCTATTGATTTTAACTAGGTAAAATTAGGCAAAACTATAATATTCTTGAAATGACAAAATTATAGAGATAGAAAACAAGCAAATTAGTGGTTGCGTGTGTGTGTGCGTGTGTGTGACTGTAAAGGGACGGCACGAGGTGGCTCTTTGCTGATGCTTTAATGATGGGATAGTTCCGAATCTTGATTGTGGCGCTGGTTACACATATCTGCACATAGATTTGTGTCACAGTTCTATGACACAGCATTATATATACACGCTGTACATGTCAAATTACTGGTTTGGTATTATGCTATAAATATGTAAGATGGAACCATTGGGGGAAACTGAGTAAAGGGTATTAGAGACCTCTCTGTCTCTTTGCAACTTTCTGTGAATCTACAATTATTTCCAAATAAAAATTTAAAAAAAGAACCTACAAGCTGTCTGTGGATGGCAATGAAAAAAGTTAGTTTTAAAAGGTGAAAAAGAAATAAGGTAAAGGTAATAATCTACATTTTTGTTTACTTTATAATACTTATTAGCAGATAATATCATATAATGATATATATCACTATCTACCTACCTATATCTGATGCTATAAGCACTGGAAACAAATAACACGTGGTTTTAAATTATCCTCAGGCCAGCATTTTTTGTTGTACTTATTATACTTGCTTGCTGTGGGAAAATCCGCCGTCAGGTGCCTGGAAATTACATTCTCCTGGGAGTATTTGTAAGTAAACCCTGTCAGCACTCATTGTAGCTCACCTCTGAAATATATTTTTGTCACATTATTAAATCCATTCCTTTTATTGTGGAGAATCTTCCTGAGGAATAATACAGTTAGAAATTATTTGTGAGATGTTCTCTTGGCTGAATTCTGGTTGTAATGAAGTCATAAACTTACTTATGAGATAGTATCCACACCCTTTTAATAAGCTAGAGAATTTGGGGACCCTGGGCTACTCCTTCGTGCTGGCACCCGTGCCTCTCAGAGGCCACAGGGGAGAACCCACTCCTGAGTCTGGGCTCCATTTCAGAAACAGTTAGCCTAACTGTAACTGGGCCTCTGCCAGAAACAACAAACACATTTTTGTTGTGTGGGTCCACATTTAGCTCACAAACTCTTGTGCAAGAAATGCAGTTTTCTTTATTTTTATAAAATGTATTTTATTTCTATTTCACCTCTCACTGGGAGCAGAAGCCATCTCAGTTCAGGTTCTCCTCATTTCCCTGCCTTGCATCTTTCTTCAATCGGGCTTTTTCAGCGCCAGAGTGTTGGGGGCTGGAGGGCTTCTATTCCTTGGCCATAGCCTTTTATGCAAGATCCGGCTCCTAGTTGCCAACCTCCTTGTGGGCTTCCACTCACAAGGCCTCACCACATGGGCCCTTCCTCTGTGGATCAGAGCTGCTCTGGGCCACAGAAAACTGTGCGGCTCACATTCTTGCAGCGGCTTCGTTTCTGTGCCGCCCACAAGGACTCCAAGATCTCGCCAGCTTTCAGGAGTACCTGGAGCTCCTAGATTTTTAAAACCTGAATAAAGCCTAAATTTCTATCATTTTACTCCTTTCCCGACTCAGGACTCTGCTTCCTGGAAGGTCACAGGGCTCCTCCTCAGAGACCCAATAACAGAATAATCATTCCCCATTTTTCTGACTCTTCTTTCCGCTTCCCAGTCAGGCCAAACCTCTTGCCTCCTGGAGCCAGCAGTCTCTCTGAAACTCACTGATAGTAAGCATTTGTTCCTCTTGGGAAAATCGAGAACAGTCTCAGTGTGATTCAGTGAGTCGGCAAATGATTCTCTCTGGGAGAGTTCGCGTTTCCTCCCAAGCGCTTTTGACCACCCTTTCATGTGAAGATTTACTTACCGATTAATTTATTCCTCTTCTGGTTCCATATCACATTCGAGATAGCTTATAAAAATGCCCACAATATAAAAGTATAAGATCAATTTGTGGAGGAATTTGATGGAATAAAAAATAAGGGTAGGAAAATAAAGCCAGCGATTGATAAGCGTACAAAATGCATGGTCCTATGCACTTGAGTGTGATGAGCCTAGATTTGGATCTGCGCCTCCTGGTGGTCAAACCGAGCAAGAACACATGACCAGTGAGGAGATTCTCAGCATCCACGCAGTGCAGCGTCCAGGGTAATTTACGTGTTGGGAAGAATAGTTTCCTCCTGAGGCTGGAGAAGACTGTCTCTCTCATGCCCACAGTTAGGCATTTCCTCAGCTTCCAGAGCATTGAGGGGCCTTGCTTAGTTGGCATGGATATCCTGCTCGTTGCCCAGGTGAGTAAGTGGGGTCTCGCAGTTGCTGTACTGACAGCATAGAGCACACTCAGGAGGAGTGGGGGCTAAGAGCCAGACATAGGAAGATACTAGGAATCCTGGAGCAGTGGCCATGGGGCAGGGGTGTGTGTGTGGGGGTGTTTTTCCAGAAAATTTTGAATTTTTAAACTTTTCAATGGTTTTAAAGTTTATTACAAGAAGAGATCAAATTTATTGGTCTCAAAGGAAGCTTTCAGCTCTGACGTTTTTCTCTTTATCCCAAAGTAGGTAACAGGTTAAGAGAAGAAATATTATAGAGGGGCAAAGAATTAGCTATATTTTCTAGATTTTATGTCTTGCCCAAGTGTCAAGAAACATATGGAGAAAACCATTTCAGAAAAGGAGTTGAGGGAAAAAGGGAAAACACTCACATACTGAAGACAGCTTTTGTCCTGTAGAATTTTGCCCTCTTGAGCCTGTGTTCTGAGCTCTTGACGCCATCAGGCAGGTTTGACTTTTGAGGCCTCTGGTTACGCCTCTCCTACCCTTCAGCAAACGGAAGGGTGGCTTCCAGCTTGAAATCATCCCCTCTCCCCCTCATTCCCCCTCTCCATTGTCTCTCTCTCTTTCACACACACACACACACACATACACTTCTTTCATGTGCTGCTGAAGATGGAGAAATATGACACAATTGAGCAAGTAGAAGAAGAAGAAGATTAATCTTGAGAGGAAGGTCGGAAGCAAGCACATTATTAAAATGTCATGTGTACATAGAAATCTATTCCGTTTTTTTTTAAACCTATAATGGAAATAAAACCAGCTTACTCTGGTAAGTTTAACGAACGAGAGAATCAGGCAATTACCCACTGGGTTTGGGAAATCCAGAGAGGCAATCTAGCACTCTCGGTACTCCAGTTCTTTTCTGGTCTCTGATCTGATTGTACCTCATCGGCCGACTGGAGAAGCTCAAAGCCCCTCTAGCAGTCCTAGCACTGCAGTTAGGATGTGTCCTCATTGTTACTCCCTGAGACTGGAGGATTCTTTCCTGGCTCTTGCTGTGAACCAGCGGATCAGCTGAGTCTCTGGATTTGCCTCTGATGGAGCATCCTACCAGCAGGGGAATGTCCTCAGGCCCTGTAGCCACTGCTAACTGTAGTTCTCACACAGCCTGCCGGCTGTCCTGGAGCCTGCGGGCCTGGGCACATCCTCGTTGCCTTTTTTGGTCTCATCCTCTGGCTTGACTGCCCACTGGCTCTCAGCCCCTGCCTCTCTCTCACACTGCCCCATCCCTGGCTCCATGGGAAACCTCCAGCCCCAACACAGCCCCAGCAGAGCCCTCTTCTGAGCCCTGGATTGGCCCCTACAGGTGCAGCTCCATGCTCTGTAGGTAGATGCCCTCCAGCCCCATCCCCTGGTCCTGAGAAAGTCGCAATCCTCATCCCACCTCTGAGGTCTGAAGTATTTGATTCTCACCCAAGCACTATGGGAGAGGACGGGACTGAAACTGCTGGTGAGGCATTAGTAGAAATAGCATATCCTGCTCTGATACAATCTGTGTGGACGGCCCCATTTGATTAATGGCAATGCGGTCTACAGATAAATATTTACCTTGATTTCCATGTTCCTAATTAATATATATTTAACTCACTAAATATGTTGAAAGTTACCGTTGTGTTCTGAGAAATTTTTACTAATAAAAGAATTTTCTCCTGTTAGTCTCAGGGGGAAGGTTAAGGAAATGTTTAGTCCTCCTATTTATTTCCCATAATCAATTGCCCTGTCACTTTGTGCACTGGGGTTTTGCATACTCCCCCTTGCTCCCTAGACCCTGCAAAAACACACACACATCAAATCATCTCCTCCAGATTCTGGGCCTCGGGAATCAGGCTTCTGATTTCTTGTGAATTTTGTTTTTAGACAGTTCTTCAAGGTCTGCTGCTAGGAGCCGTGACAGTGTAAGTCTTTGATACACGTTTCCTTTTTTTGTGTGTGCTTTGCTTTGAATGTATGTGAATGCTAATTGCAGTCTCTGGTTTTAGTTTCTATAATGCCGAGGAAGTGTTATGGGCAACGGCAGCAACTGCTCTGTTGACGTTATCGCTCACTTTATTTGCTCTTCAAACAAAAGTACGTATTATCGAAACAGATTTCTGTTTCCTGTACAGGAGTGTGTGGATATGTTCCTTTGCCCCTGCTGACCCATTCTCCTCCCTCCTGCCTCTGCTCTCTTCTGGCCTGTGGGCCTCACCTCCATGGCCTCCTCGCCTTCTGGCTTCTGACTTTCCTAGTAACCACGTTAAAAAAGTGAAAAGAAACAGGTGAAATTAATTTTAATAATATATTTTATTTAAACCAATATATGTGAAGTATTATCATTTCAACATGTAATCAATATAACAAAAATATTGAGATAGTTTATATTTTTTTCTAACTAAAATTCAAATCCAGTGTGTATTTTATACTTAGAGCACATCTCGATTCCAACTAGCCACATTTCAAGAGCTCAGTAACCTCATGTATTGAAAGCATAGCTCTAGACAGACTTTTTTAGCAGGCGTCAGAATCACCTGGAGGGCTTGTGGAAACAGATTGCTGGCTCCATCCCGGAGCTGTTGCTTCAGAAGGTCTGGGGCAGGGCCCAGTACTCTGCATTTCCCAGGTGGTGCTGATGCTGCTGGTCTGAGAAACACACCTGGCTGCTTAGTACTTTAGATGATTCTCTGGGTGTGTTAAGGGTAAGGAGTGAGGGGGGAAATAGAGGAATTAGGAAAATTCCCTTGCAAGAAAATATCTTAAATTCAAAGCTCTTCTTTTGCTGCATAATCCAAATTTTCTCAGGTCAGAAGATGAATACTCCCCTTTCTTTAAAAAATCCCAATCTCCCCCACACTGATTTGGTCACTGATTTATAAAGGCAAAACCCAAAAGCATATTAATAAATTTAAAAATTACAAAAGAATCATTAACAGTAATTTTGGAAAGCTTAGTATATATATTTTTATTAAAATATATGCATATAAACATGAAAATGGTACCCAGTTAACATCTTGGTCTATTTCACTCCACTAATGTATTCCATGCACATACTTTTAAAAATATGAATAATTATGATAATACTATACATACAAATTTGCATCCTGTTTATTTAAGGTACCTTTAGTATTAGAGGAAATTTCATATAAATATAAAAATACAATAATATAATGAACCCCCATTTACCCGTTACCCACTTTCAAAAATTATCAATTCGTGACTCTTATTTCATCCATACTCCCACCATCTTCCCTCTCCTGAAGCAAGTCCAGTCAGTACAACACTTTTTATGTAGCATTTTTCAGTGGTTGGGGCCAATGGATTTCTATGGTTCTCAGAATTGGCCAGGGTAAATTATTAGCAAATGGTTCGGTTTCTGTCTGTGGGGTATAAGATGCATCTCTAAACATCCTGAAATTCCTTAAAGATGATAATTGAGTTGTTGTGTGTTGTTTATATTTCCTCAGTGGGATTTCACCTTGCTAAACGGAGTGCTGTTCGTTTTACTCTTCGTACTTTTAATCTTTGGAATTTTCTTAATCTTCATACGATCATATGTAAGTGGGATCTCATTTGGAAACCTCAGAGAATTGTTGGAAATACAGAGTGACGTGCTGGTTGTCTTAGTCTGGATTCTCTGAGAAGCAGACATTGAGATGGGTAAAATGTGCAAGGACTTTAGGAGACATGTCTATGAGAAAAGCAGGAGTGATGAAGGCTGGGAGAGCTGTCACACCAGATGGCATACCTGACCCCAAGTGAAGGAGAGGGAAGGAAGGTCAGGTGGGAATATTCTAGACATGGTGCTGTGTAAGGAAAGTTCAGCAAGGCCTCCAGGGTGTCCTTGAGCTAAAGTCAAACATTCACAGAAGTCCCGTGTTTCCTAGGAAGGGCCCTGCTGCTCCCACCAATCCTGAGGAGGGGAAGTGTGGCCCAGGATTAAACTGCAGTGGGTTGCACCGCACAGCTGCCGGGGCTCTTGGTCAGTTCCACTCTCTTCCTGGTAGCTGGAAGTCTGTGAGCTCCGCCGTTGTGGCTGCCCAGGGTGTTGTGGTTGGGGGTGCCACGGAGAGGAGGTCTGGGGCAGGAAGATTGAGCTCCTACCCTAGACTACAGCTGTCCTTCCGTAAGAGGCTTTTGGGGGAACCTACGCACAGGGCAGGTCAGATTCCTTCTCCACATGGGAGCTGCTTGTTCGCAGTAACGGGAGTGGAAAGATAGGCTTGTTGAGACTTTTCTGACAGCAGCCTAGAGGAGGTTCCTTCCAGCTTTTTTTCTTTTTCTTTTTTTGTATTGCTTTAATATATTCATTGACTCCTTACTAGATATCAGACATAGGCTTATGTGTTTTTCACATAAGCATAAAATTTAATTCTCACAACATTCCTGACAAGTACATATCTCATCTATTTTATAGATAAGAAAACAGGTTCAGAGAAATTAAATAATTCATCTGAGTTCACACAGGGAATAACTGGTAGGGGTGGGATCCAAGCCAGATCTGGGTGACTCCGGTGCCCATGCTCTTTTCACCACATGGCACCATATCTGAATTGAGGCTGCAAGGGCGTGGAGAGGTAGAGGCAGAGGATCTGGCCCTGTTTTTGAGCTGTGAATGGCTCCTGTCTGGAGACCCTACTGGAGGCCAGGTCCACTGACCACTCCCAGGGCCTGTGACCATTTGACTAAAGCCCGAAGGCCAACTTGGTCCAATCGCTGAATCAAAGAGTTTCTCTAGCAATAAGTGGACTTGTTAAATGATCTCCAGACATATAACCATCAGTTCTACCTGAATTGCTAAGGAGGTAGCATCTATATTTTAGAGATAAACTCAAAAACATCACAAAGATATGCCTTAAAAGGCCACATCTCTCCATTTATTGTTATTGATGGTAGCACAGATATTGGTAGTAATAATACAAGTATTTATTAAGTGGGTTCCATAGATCTTTACAACACCACTTACGACAGTTAAGAAACTGTGTTTCCTACTAGACGACAAACTCCATTCTAAATTTTCTTTCACAAATATCTGCAATTTATAATCTTACACATATGTTTAAATGGAAGACTTCGGCAGACTGTTGTCCTAAGTATACATGCTTGTTTGACTTTGGCAAGTTTTAGATTCTTCAGACTCCAGGAATCAGATGTTTTCTTTCTATTAGCTTAGTCTGGAAACACTGTGCCTTCCTCACTGTGTCACTGACTCCCAATTTCCTGCCTTCACCAACAGCCTTTGCTGGTTAGAGCGTTCTGCCCATCCTTCTAGAACCAGCTTTCTTATCCTGAAGAGTGAATACCATTATTTTTCTGAGATGTTATACACACTTCCTTATACTCTCTCCATGTAGAGCCAAACCCTTTGACACTTAGACCAGTCCCATAGTCTGATCAGGGCTGTTTTGGTTGCAAGGAACAGAGACTGCTCAGACGAGGTTGAGGCAAAGACCCAGAGACTCTCATGGAACTCCTAGATGGGAAGAAGAGCCAGGATTCACAGAAATGGAAATGTGCCTTCCTCTCTTGGGCGGAGTTGATTGGCCACCTCTGCTTGTACAGTAATAGCTCCAGCATTAGCTAATGGTTCAACAGCCTCTGCTGCTTGGATCCCTCTATCCTGAGAATTGATTTCTGACTGGCCTGGCACATCTGTTTGATCCTGGTCACATATAAGAGGTTCCTGTTCAGTCAAGAGATTCGCTGCTGTTGAAATGGACGTTTTCTACCTCTTGTCAATCAGCTCTAGCAAGGGAGCGTGAGCGTCACTGTGTTCCCAGAGCTACCTGTTCCAAGGGCTGACGGTAGGACAGATTCTCTAGAAGGGCTATGTGGATGGGGCAAAAAGTGGAGCATATCTAGTACATTCTACTTGCCCTACTGTTCATGAGATGTTTAGCACTTACTTGATGAACCTTATTTGGCATATGCAAGGCTAGTTTTCATTTGCTTGCCGAATGGAATTGAGTGGATGCTGTTCATGACTGTGTTCAAAAAGGATGAATTCCTCCACAGATTTGACTTGCTTAATATTGTGTCCTTATCTAACAGCAGCAAACTAAGTGAGCCCTTTCATTATTTCAAATTTTGTCCTTAATATACAGTTGTTCCCTTTCTTTGCAGTGGGCACAGCTGTTGTATGCCGGACTGGGAACTGTGGTCTTCTCACTCGTAAGTCCATGTCTCCCTCCCTTTGACAAAGAGTATGGTGTATGCATTGACAGCGCCCCTAGGCCCTTGTGCTAGGTCTGGAGTTAGGTAAAGTCAGTAATTCACTGGAAAGCCCTCCAGGTGACTTGCTTCTCCTCCTCCTTCTTCTTTTTTTTGTAAAGACAATTTTTTAGAGCACTTTTAAGTTCACAGTAAAATCAAGAGGAAGGTACAGAGATTTCCCATATACCCCCTGCCCCTACACATGTATGGCCTCTCCCATTGTCAACATCACTCACCAGAGTGGTACCTTTGTTACCAAGGATGAACCTACATTGACATGTCATAATCACCTAAAGTCCATAGTTGACATTAGGGTTCACTCTTGTTGTTGTACATTCTTTGTGTTTGGACAAATGTATAATGATATGTAACCATCATTATACTATCACACGGAATATTTTCACTGCTCTAAAAATCCTCTGTGCTCTGCCTGTTCATCCCTCCTGTACTCTCCAATCTGGCCTGCTGATTTTTTTTAAATTTTTAATTTTTTTATTGAGTTCATAATAGTTTACATCAATGTGAGATTTCAGTTGTACATTATTTCTTGACTGTCACCACCTAAGTGCTCCCCTTCACCCCCTGTGCCTGTCCCCCACCCCCTTCCCCTGGTAACCACTGAACTGTTTTCTTTGTCCATGTGTTTGTTCATATTCCACATGTGAGTGAAATCATCTGGTGTTTGTCTTTCTCAGACTGGCTTATTTCGCTTAGCATAATTCCCTCTAGGTCCCTCCATGTTATTGCAAATGGGATGAATTTGTCTGTTTTTATGGCTGAGTAGTATTCCATTGTATATATACCACATCTTCTTTATCTATCCATCAGTCGATGGGCGCTTGGATTGCTTCCATGTCCTGGCTATTGTGAACAGTGCTGCAGTGAACATAGGGGTGCATGTGTTACTTTGGATTGTTGATTTCAAGTTGTTTGGGTAGATACTCAGTAGTGGGATAGCTGGGTCGTATGGTAGTTCTAGTTTTAGTTTTCTGAGGAACGTCCATATTGTTTTCCATAGTGGCTGCACCAGTTTGCATTCCCACCAGCAGTGTATGAGGGTTCCATTTTCAAAACACCCTCTCCAACATTTGTTATTTTTAGTCTTAGTGATTATAGCCATTTTAACAGGGGTAAGGTGGTATCTTAGTGTAGTTTTGAATTGTATTTCCCTGATGATTAGTGATGCTGAACATCTTTTCATGTGCTCGTTGGCCATCTGTCTATCTTCTTTGGAAAAATGTCTGTTCACCTCCTCTGCCCATTTTTTGATTAGGTTGTTTGTTTTTTTATTGTTCAGTTGTGTGTGTTCCTTATATATTATTGGAGATTAACCCCTTGTTGGATATATGATTTGCGAATATTTTCTCCCAATTGGTGGGTTGTCTCGTTGCTTTGATTCTGGTTTCTTTTGTCTTGCAGAAGGTCTTTAGTCTGATGAATTCCCACTTGTTTATTTTTTCTTTTGTTTCCCTCGTCTGAGAAGACATGGTATCTGAAAAGGTCCTTTTTAGTTCGATGGCAAAGAGTGTGCTACCGATATTATCTTCCAGGAGTTTTATAGTTTCAGGACATATCTTTGATCCATTGTGAGTTTATTTTTGTGTATGGCATGAGATAGTGGTCTACCTTCATTCTTTGGCATGTGGCTGTCCAGTTTTCCCAACACCATTTATTGAAGAGACTGTCTTTTCTCCAGTGTGTGTTCTTGGCACTGTTGTCAAAGATTAGCTGTCCGTAGTTTGTGGTTTTCTTTGTGGGCTTTCAGTTCTGTTCTATTGATCTGTGTGCTTGTTTTTGTACCAGTACCATGCCGTTTTGATCACTATGGCTTTGTAGTACTTTTTTTTTTTTTTTAAGATTGGCATCTGAGCTAAAATTGTTGCCAATCTTCTTTTTTTTCCTGCTTTTTCTCCCCAAATCCCCCCAGTACATAGTTGTATATTTTAGTTGTGGGTCTTTCTAGTTGTGGCATGTGGGACACCGCCTCAGCATGGCCTTATGAGCAGTGCCATGTTCACACCCAGGATCCGAACCAGTGAAACCCTGGGCAACCCAAGTGGAGCGCGTGAACTTAACCACTCAGCCACCTGGCTGGCCCCTGTAGTACATTTTGAAGTCAGGGATTGTGATACCTCGAGCTTTGTTCTTTTTTATCAGGATTGCCTTCAATTCGGGGTCTTTGGTTGCCCTATATGAATTTTAGGATTCTTTGCTCTATTTCTGTGAAGAAGGTCATTGAGATTCTGATTGGGATTGCATCGAATCTGTGGATTGCTTTGGGTAGTATGGGCATTTTAACCATGTTTATTCTTCCAATCCATGAGTGAGGAATCTCTTTCCATCTCTTTATGTCATTATCAATTTCTTTCAGTAATGTCTTATAGTTTTCGTTGTATAAGTCTTTTACCTCCTTGGTTAAATTTATTCCTAGGAACTTTATTCTTTTAGTTGTGATTGCAAATAGAATTGTATTCCTGAGTTCTCTTTCTGTAAGTTCGTTATTGGAGTATAGAAAGGCAACTGATTTTTGTAAGTTGATTCTGTACCCTACAACTTTACTGTAGTTGTTAATTATTTCTATTAGTTTTCCGATTGCTGATCTTTTTACTGTTTCCAAGCTTTGCCTTTTCCAGAATGTCATAGAGTTGGAATCACACAGTATGTAGTCTTTTCAGATTGGCGCTTAATGTGCACTTAAGCTTCCTTCATGTCTTTTCATGGCTTTATAGCTCATTTCTTTTTAGTCCCTAGTCTGGATGTACCACAATTTATGGATCCATTCACCTACTGAAGGGCATCTTGTTTGCTCCCAAGTTTTAGCAGTTATAAATAAAGCTGTTATAAACACCCATGTGCAGGTTTTTGTGTGGACAAAAGTTTTCACTCCTTTGGGTAAATTCCAAAGAGCGTGACTGCTGGATCATATGGTAAAAGTATATTTATTTTTTGTAAGAAACTGCCCCACCATCTTCCAAAGTGTCTGTATCATTTTGCATTCCTACCAGCAGTGAATGAAAGTTCCTGTTCCTCCACATCCCTGCCAGCATTTGGTGTTGTCAGTGTTCCAGATTTTGGCCAATCTAATAGGTGGGTAGTGGTATCTTATTGTTATTTTAATTTCCATTTCCCTCATGACATATGATGTGGAGTATCTATTAATGTGCTTATTCGCCATCTATATATCTTTGGTGAGATGTATGTTAAGTTCTTTTGACCATTTTTTAATTCAGTTGTTTGTTTTCTTATTGTCAAGTTTGAAGAGTTCACTGTATATTTTGGATAACAGTCCTTTATCAGATGTGTCTTTTACTAATATTTTCTCCCAGTCTGTGGCTTGTCTTCTCATTCTCTTGACATTAAGAAGTTTTTAATTTTCATGAAGTCCAGCTTATCCATTATTTCTTTCATGGATCCTGCCTTTGTTATTGTATCTAAAAGTCATTGCCATACCCAAGGTCATCTAGGTTTTCTCCTATGTTATCTTCCAGGATTTTTTATAGTTGTGTGTTTCACATTTGAGTCCATGATCCACTTTGAGTTAATTTTTGTGATGGGTGTAAGATTGTCACTTTTTTGCATGTGGACGTCCAGTTTTTCCAGCACTGTTTGTTGAAGAGATTGTCTTTGCTGCGTTGTATTGCCTTTGATCCTTTGTCAAAGATCAATTGACTATATTTATGTGAGTCAATTTCGGGCTCTCTGTTCTGTTCCATTGATCTGTTTGTCTATTCTTTCACCAATACCACACTTTCTTGATATTAACACTGTATAGTAAGTCTTGAAGTCGGGTAGCAACAGTCCTCCAACTTTATTCTTCTCCTTTGATATTGTGTTCGAAGCTATTCACACACATATATATCTTTTTTTATATAAATATAGTTATATTATATACAGTGTTCTGATTTTGCTTTTTCACTTAAAAATAGTGGTCTCCACATATTAGCAGCAGGGAACTGATTAATTCTATTTGAAAGCTGCATGGTATTCCATTATATACTTTTATCATGTCACATCTCTTAGGGTTTTACTTTTTTAATTATTTATTTTTGACATTTCCAAACATACCCAGAAGTAGAGAGAATGGTGTAATGAACCTCATGTATTATCACCAAGCTTAAAGAATTTCCACATTTTACTTCATCATGTTCCTTTTTGTTGTTAAAATTATGTCTTATTTTTCAAATGTTAGAAAAATTTAGACCAGGAGGTTAACTATGTATATTTCAGTTTTCTTATTTCTTCTCCTGTTATGAAAGGAACTGATTCACACTCATTTTCCTTTACTCTTATGATCTCAGCCTTTGTGTGTTGATGCTGGCTGTTGTAGCTCTTATGTCCTGCTTTAGGCATAGTTAGTTTCCATGCAAAAGTATGTTGGTGTTTCTGTTGCCAGTTTGGAGGCAGAGGAACACTATTCTAGACTCAGGCAGGTCTACCCAACACAAAACAAACAGCAGGAGAGGGAAAGTGAAAATTTTTCAGGGGGTGGTGAGAGAGAGGAGACTTAACTACCAGAGTTGTGGGGGTGAGGTGGGGTGCCACACTCCCAAACGCTTCCAGGGGTCAGAATCCCAACTGGGGTTCCCTGTGGGCTGGTTGTATCTTGGGTGGTGTCCTGAGCCCTCTTACCCTGAGGTTGGGGGGAGACAACTGGATCCCAGTTCATCTTACTCTCCCACTTTCCCATCTGCCTTCAAATACATCACCTTACCTGTGAGAGGAAGGCTCATAGATTTGTCATCCACGTCCCCTGCCCCCCTCTCCCCGCCAGCTTCGGGAGGATGAAGTACTTGCTTTAATAGATAAAGTACAAACTTGGGGACATCGTGAATGACTGAGGCTGTAAGAATAACAGATATAGCCACAAGCTGATTTTCTGCAATATATTTATTGATGCTAAAATAATTTTTCCAGTAATTTAGGACACTTATTTGCTAGGAATATACAATTTAAGTAGGTAATTCTTCTTTCTTTTCTCTAAGTACATGGTGATGGATGTGCAGCTCATGGTGGGAGGGCAACATCATCATTCTGACCTGGACCCTGAAGAGTATGTTTTTGCTGCCCTGAACATCTACTTGGACATAATCAACCTTTTGCTTTTTATATTGGAACTGATTGGACTGCTACGGTAGTCAAGCGGCCAAGGCTGGCTTGTGTTGGGGGGGAGAGAGGGACACTGTGAAGTGTCACCAGGCTTGGACATGCAGAGGTTACCACTTTGTAAGCCCTCTTATTTTAAAAAATGTTTGAAAATACTTATTTGTTTTCTCAAGTGAAACCAAGCATTCAGTAAATGGTAGCTGTAGCTGTTATGTTTTTAGTTCCATTGTCACACCTCAAAACTTTCTGGGGGACATTTCTGATTTTTATAAATTCAAAAGATGAGTACCATAATTACATACTTAAAAACGTTTGTAAGATGCCCAATACTTTGTTGAAGTTTTCCAGGGGCTCTTTAAAGCTGTAAACTACATCACTCTACATAAATAAAATTGATTACAGAAACCTGTGTTTACTCCTTTCTCTTCTCTTGATTTCGACATTCTGTGGGAATATTTTGGCATCTGACTATTTTTTAAGAGTAAGATAAACCAAAGAATTCTGCCTTTCTCCTGGCTTTCAGAGGTCAGAGCGGAGGAGGGGTCAGAGAGTATTAGCAGAGTCACTATACAGGAAGGGCTTGGCACAGAGCATTAGCTGCTGTTGTTACTGCCCCACCTATACATCTGAGCTTAACTCAGAGACTACTTCTTCTGATTGTCTGGGATAACTGACCTCCTTTGAAGTCTCATAATATTTAAAAAATCATTTTGTCTTTAATTGTGATAAAATATACATAACATAAAATTTACCATCTTAACCATTTTTAAGTATACATTTCATTAAAGTACATTCGCATTATTGTGCAATCTCCAGAATTTTTCATCTTACAGAACTGAAACTCCATACCCATTAATCAACAAGAAGTCCTATAACATTTTTCAGTGACTTATTTCATATCTTATGTCTTCTATAACTGGCTTGATTACATTCCTGAAGGTCACAGACTGGATGGATCTCTATATCCCTCTTGGAGGCTCACAACATGTTGGTGTGAAATGCTTGATGAGAAAAATTTTCAAGAGATGTAAAAGCTCAAGCTTTTAAATCCATATGGCCAAACAAACCTATGGCTACAACCCTGCCTCACCTGTTTCTAATTCCAAGTGTTGGCCCAGCCACTCTCTGCTGCTTGCTTCTGTAGGAAGAATATAAGTCACGTCTGCAGGATGAACAAAGGCATGAAGTGACCCCACTCCTGGTGTGCTTCAGGTGGTCTAGGAAGGGAACTAGAGAAGGATTTATGTGGAGAAATGGTTGTGTCATGTGATAAAGAACCTCAACTTTGGGTCCAGCCCGATGGTACAGCCGTTAAGTTCGCACGTTCTGCTTCAGCGGCCTGGGGTTCCCCGGTTCGGACCCCGGGTGTGGACATAGCACCTCTTGGCAAGCCATGCTGTGGTAGGTGTCCCACATATAAAGTAGAGGAAGATGGGCACGGATGTTAGCTCAGGGCCAGTCTTCCTCAGCAAAAAGAGGACGATTGGCAGCAGATGTTAGCTCAGGGCTAATCTTTCTCAAGGAAAAAAAAAAAAGAACCTCAACTTTCAGGCTCAGGAATTCAGGCTTTATCCTATGGGGGAAAATGTAGGAAGCATGCTTTGGAGGAAATGCTTACAGGGAGAATATTATCAAGATAGTAACTGCCCTGGTACCAATTCTAATACAAACACTATACATATGACTAATTGATTTATACCAGGGGTCAGCAAACTAAGGCCCCTGGGTCAAATCCAGTCTGTTTTTATAAATAAAGTTTTATTAAAACACAGCCACAGCTATTCATTTACTTATTGTCTATGGATGCTTTTGTGCTGCAACAGCAGAATGGAAGAGTAGCAACAGAGGCTGTATGGCCTGCAAACTCTAAACTATTCACTATCTGGTCTTTTACAGAAAAAGTTTGCCAACCCCTGATTTACATGATTGAAATGGTAAGGTCCTAATAGATGAGTTGACAAGCACAGTGTGTTTGAATTAATTTTTATCAAAGTATAAAAGCTATCAAATTGTTTCAGGAAGTCTGTTTTTGGTAGCCGCCGGATAAGCATAGTTGAATTTATGAGAATTCTGCTATGTATAATGGATAGATGTAGGGAGCACATCTGTCTATTTATCTTCTTTCACAAATACAACACTTGGCAACTCTAGCAAATTTTACTCTCAAGTTCTACAGAATTTACTGTACATAATTATTTATGGAAATTCTATCTCAAGCAATCTATTTGCTCCCAGGGAAGCCTTTTGAGTTCGAACCACTTCAGTGTCTGGCATGAAGATAAGAAAGGGCCATTTCCAGCATGGATGAATGTGCAGCGGGGAGGATGGGGAAATTAGAAGAACTCTTCTGGTCTCTCTAGAATTGTTTATCATAGAGCTTCATTTCTAGATTTTACTGAATTTACAGGTCTCAACTAAGACATTTGAATTTAACTACAAGCACTATAGTCACATACGCCATTTGGATTACCCATTGTTTCAGATTATCCTATCTCCACTACTTCAGTAGAGTTTTTTTTATTGTGTTAATAATCTCCTATTACTATTAGTAATGTCCCAATGGTGGGCATAACCTCTGATGATGGTTATCTCCTACACAATGCACAATATCAAAATCAGGAAACTGACATTGGTACAATATGTATGTATAGTTCTGTCATTTTATCACATGTGTAGATTCATGTAGCCACCATTTTAACCAAGATATAGATTATTCCATCACCACCAAGATGTCCCTTGTGCGACCCCTTTATAGTCACACACATATCTCCCTGCCTCCCAGCATCCCTAACCCCTGGTAGCCACTAATATGTTTCCATCTCTATTACTTTGTCGTTTCAAAAATGTTATATAAATGGAATCATACAGCATGTGACATTTTGAGGTTGGCTTTTTTCACTCAGCATAATGCCCTTGAGATCCATCCAAGTTGTTGCAAGTTGTGTCAATAGTTTGTTCCCTTGTATTGCTGAGTAGTATTCCATTGCATGGATACACCACAGTTAACCATTCACCTACCATAGGGCACTTTGGTGGAATCCAGTTTTTGGCCATTAAAAATACAGCTGCTATGAACAATTGTGCACAGGTTTTTAACGTGGACCTGAGTTTTCACTTCTCTGTGATAAATGTCCAGGAGTGCAAGTGCTGGGTCACATGGTAAGTATATGCTTAGTTTTTAAAGAACTATCCAACTATTTTCCAGGGTGGCTGTACCATTTTACATTCCCACCAGCAATGTATGAGTGATCGTTTCTCTGCATCCTCATCAGCATTTGGTGTTGATACTATTTATTTTAGCCATTCTGATAGATGTGTGGTGTGTCTTATTGTAATCTTAATTTGCATTTCCTGATGCATAGTGATGTTGAACATCTTTTCATGTGTTTGTTAGTCATATATCTTCTTCAGTGAAATGTTTCTTCATGTCTTTTATCCTTTGTACGTTGGATTGTCTTTTTACTGTTGAGTTTTGAGAGTTCTTTATACATTCTATATATGTGGTTTGCAAACATTCTCTCCCAGTCTGTAGCTTATCTTTTCATTTTCTTCATAAGGTCTTTTGCAGAGCAAAGTTGTAAATTTTGATGAAGTCCAATTTATCAATTTTTTCTTCTATGGATCATGCTTTTGGTATCAAGTGTAAGAATTCTTTGCCTAACCTAGATCTTGAAAATTATCTATTATGTTTTTTTCTAGAAGTTTTATATTTTATGTTTAATCTATGATCCATTTTAAGTTTTATATAGCGTGAGGTTTAGGCGGAGGCTCATATTTTTGCCAGTCTTATAAACCCACTGTCCCAGCACCGTTTCTTGAAGACTATTCTTCCTCCATTCTATTGCTTTTGCACCTTTTCACAATCAGTGGATGGTATTTGTGTGGGGCTACATTTAATTCTCTGTTCTCTTCTATTGGTCTGTGTGTCTATCCCTCCCCTCATATCAAACAGTCTTGATTACTCTAGTTTTGCAACTGAATGGAATGATTCTTCCTGCTTTTTCTTTTTCAAAATAGTTTTAGCTATTTTAGTTCCTTTGCCTTGCATTATAAATTTTAGCATTATCTTATCTATAGCTACAAGATGGTTTTTCTGAGACTTGGTAGAAATTGCTGCCAAGCAGTTGAACCAAGCCCAGGCATTCTGTGAACTGAGACCCCCACTAAGCCAGTGGCTTTGGCTCAGGCAGTGAAGTTGGGCACAAAATATCCCCCAAAGGGGTAGCCACTAATTTCTCATGTAAAGTTAAGATACTTACAGCTATGGTCAGGCCAGCTGCAGTCTCAAATATAACATTTCTGCTTGACTTGCAAAGTCTGTTGGGCCTGTAATAATTCCCCAGTTCCAGTTAACCTACCCCAAAGTGAAGATGTCACACCAGCGAGTCACAAGGCCTTCGTGGGTCAGGCACTCAGCTTCAAGACGTCTAGGAGCAGGTTAATAGTTCTTTCTCCAAAAAGGGTGTACTGGCAGCTGTGTCAGGCAGGTGGCGATGGTGTGCTGGGAAAAGGCCTGAGTATTCTGGCTGCCGTTAAATCTTTAACAAAAGGAGTGATTTCACTTTCTCCTCCTGGGATTCTCTATTGTTTCTGCTGGACTACCACAGATGGGACAAGGAGGCAGGTTGGAGAGCAATTTATGCCCCACTCTCACTTCTCTCTATATGGCAGTCCCTGAGCGGGAGAACCCCCACTGATAGTTGTGAGACAGGTACTTGTAGCACATAACACATCAATTCCATTGACATTTGGATTTGGACGCCACACGTTACACTGAATCACTGGAAGGGACCCACCCACAAGGGAAGCCTCCCTTCCTCATTACAGAGTGTCCAAATGCTTTTCCTAACGGAGGAGTCCACAACGTGTGTGAGGAGCTACAGCAGGTGGCAAATCACCCTAACCCCCAACCAAGAGGGTGAGGAGCCAGGAGGTGGTGGAGGCTAGCCTGCTGGGAGGAAACTTAATTGTTGGCCTTTTTTCTCCTTTAGCCCCTTGCTTCACTGGCACAACTACCTCTACCATGGCAGTGGTGATGCCTGTCAGCGTCGAGAGAGACCCAAGGCCCAGGGCCTTCTTTCTTCTTCATGCACACCACCACGTTTTACCCCGCAGTCTTTGGCACCTTCTGACACTCCTACATGCAGCACCTCGTCCTCACTGCTGGCTAAGGCAGGGCCCAGGGCGGTGAGGGCAGGCTGCTCTGCCCTCTTAAGCAAGGCTTTGCATTCACTTTTGTGTTTGAACAGTGCTGTGATTGCTTGCAGCCCAACCCAATGTTTTCAGTCTACTCAAAGCTGTCAATCAAACAGCAAGATTCTTATTGCTGATACCATTTATTTTACATTTGGAGACTCTTTGATTCAGCAGCTGCAGCCATACTGCCTTTGTCAGGTAGGGCCCTAGGAATTGATGACTCCTTGCCATGAAAACATTCCTTCCTCTGCGTGCCTGCGGGAGTTACCAACAATCAAGGCACCATTTGGACAAGTGGTTTCAATCCTACCTCTTACTGCCAAACCTCTAAACATGAGCTCAACTCCAGTTCAGTAATAGGTAGGACAGTGGGAACCCTGACTTTCCCCCATCCTTTACCTATCACTTGGGTGAGAGCATTCACTTCCAGGTAGATTCCA
Source organism: Equus asinus (assembly GCF_041296235.1). NCBI lineage: Eukaryota > Metazoa > Chordata > Mammalia > Perissodactyla > Equidae > Equus > Equus asinus. Next base: position 135,811,875 of record NC_091790.1, on the reverse strand, counting down.
GCGGGTCTTATATTCCTGGCCCACAGTTCCTCTTGCAGAAAATCATGTCTCTGTCAGCATTCCATCCTTGCTGCCAAAGATGTTGGGATTTGATTTTACCCTACTTACAAACCAGTAAGTTAGCCTGTCATAGTTTCATGGATGCTGACGAAGACATGAGACTCCTGGGTCAGAGGTAAAGGACTTTACTACTCGTAGCACAACATGCAGAATGAACATCAGCATATTTGTGCCAGTTGCCCTTGTCCCACTTCCACAGGGCCAACACAATGGGCCCAGATGAATGCCACGTACGCAGTGAGTTGGTGTTGAAGTGAGGAATCTAATGCTATTATAGCAAGGCTGCTACTTGTCCTCAAGGTTACTAGCTACATAAATCCTGAGAAATGGCCCAGGCAAAACTGTTGTCAGGCCTTGCAGTCATGGCACACGCAGCAAGATGGGTAGGTGCAGAAGAGGCCCAAGAGAACAGGACTGCCTCATCCAACAATTACCCTTTTCTATATTGTGTTTTGTTCGCTGTTTGATGAATATATCTCTCAGCCTGCCTGTAAAACTGACACCTCGTCAGCTGGCTACAGCTGTCTACGAGACGATGTATAGCCTGATCAAGAACATTTTCAAATTGTAGTTTTTTTTTTTTTTTAAACTTTAGAATCATTGCCTTTATTTTTTTTTAAGATTTTATTTTTCCTTTTTCTCCCCACAGCTCCCTGGTCCATAGTTGTGTATTTTTAGTTGTGGGTCCTTCTAGTTGTGGCATTCGGGACGCTGCCTCAGCGTGGTTGGATGAGTAGTGCCATGTCCGCGCCCAGGATCTGAACCGGCGAAACCCTGGGCCGCTGAAACAGAGCACACGAACTTAACCACTTGGCCACGGGACCGGCCCCATCAAATTATAGTTTTAAAGACTGAAGAAGAATAATTCCTTCAAAAGTTTGGCCACCACTGAGGTTGTTGGCCACCTGTTAGTCCTAAGTGGAACAGAGAGTTAAAGGAAACTTTTCTGGCCCATCTTTCGTTAAGAAGTATATCTACTGCCAGTTCCTGAAATAAGGATAGTCAGGTAATAATCTAGAAAGAGCCACTTACTTCTTTCTAGAAAGAAATCTACTATTCTGGGGAGAAAGTCATAACAACTGACAAGGCAGTAACACACTGTTGCTAAGGAGAGACCTGTAATTAGGCCCACAGCCCAGGGCTGAGACGAAAGTACTACTCAGCCCAAGAGCTGAGCACACAAACATTTTTTTCCTATGGAGTTTTTATTTCAGCCTTAAAAAAAACCCCTCAAATTTGTATTACCATGTAATATTTCGATGCCAAGATTTTACTCTTGAAAGACACACTATAACTATTTTTTAAAATTATGACCAAACTTCAATGAGTCTCAGATTTTAATTTATGACAGGTAGGCAACAATATTTGAGGACTAAAAAGAGAACAAAATGAGATCAGTGGCTGCAATAAACAATAACATTTAAAGAATAATTCACATATGGATTTTGGTGGTTCAGCTTCAGATCCATATAATGAAAGGCACAAATAAAACGACATGACTTTAAGTGGTTATCACCGGCAAACCCCACGAAGCCCCAGCTGGTGGCCTGGACCTTGTGTGTGCACTGAATTTCAGATGCCAAGGGCTGTTTTGGTAACTCAGAAGGGGCAGAATAATAAAATGGTGGCGAGGCAGGCATTTCTATTCATATAGCATAAAAAATTTTCCAGTCCTAAGGAATTTCACAAAATATCTTAAAATTCTATCTTGTTCTGTACGTTTTTATTAGAGATTTCAAGGAAAAATCTTAACACTTTTCTCCTGAAAGCTACAGTGATGAAAATAAAATGAGCATTGAAGTCACAATGTTTTAACACATTGTCATGCAGTGTTTTGGGTTCATCTTTGAAGTATAAAATGCTCAGTAAGTGGGCTACTGTAAAAAATATTAAGTACTAGTCAATTACGTGTAAGAACCAAATTAATCCCATCATATTGGAGGGAATTTAAATTGAAGAAAATCACCTTCCTGACTTGGTTAAAGTCTATAATGTAATGAGACAAAAGTGAAGTAGTTTAAGTAATAAATGTTTAATCAAAGAATTTTACATATTATTAACAGCATTCATTTGGCCAAACATCTACACGTTTGTAGAATCCTACTGTATATAAAGTGGGAATGTATCAAGTATAGACTATGAAAGTGCAAATAACAAGTCAAGGTTAGAGGAATTTTTTCTTTAACATTATAAAATTAACTTGTTTACAAAATAGGCTTTGCCAAACTTTATTTCTGAATTGTAAAGTCAATGACTGTGTTGTTTTTAAAATATGTACCAAGGAAATACAAATTGGATAATGATCACTTTTCATGCTCAGGAGAGAACACCACAGAAACAAGGGTACTGCACAAGGTGCGAGGAACCAGACCCACCCCGGACACTATCTCCACACAGAGCACACTTTCTCACCTTATTGCAGCTTTGCAAGATGCCTCAATGCGATACAAAGACTCTTTCTATTGAAAAATTACAACTTGGTCTAAAAACTAATTGGTGTTGATATTTTTAATCCAAAATAAATTTGTAAAAAAATCCTTTAATGGACTATTTCAGCTTAATATACAGTAATACACTGTAGATAAAGTTAGTATTTTCCCCAACTAATTTTAATAGGGGTTGATATCAATATTTCTGATAATTGGGGAAATAAAAACTAATGTGGACCTTTGATATCCATGGCATAGGAACAATTCCCACATAGTTTATCCTAGGGGAACCAGGGAAATATTAAATGCTCTAATATAATGTCCTAGCCATATGAATTTGAAGTACAAGAATATTTCAAAAGCAGGATTTGGGAAAAAAAAAGTAATTGAAAACTGTAATTGCAACTTAAGGATATCAATACTAATATAACCTTTTACCCAGCCCAGGACTTGCCTGTACAAACTCGGTACTGAAATTTTGGTATCTGTAGATTTCTGGTAAGAATCTGGCAAAACATTAAGTGGAGTGTTGCATATCTATTTTGCTTTATATTATGCTAGTTTTGATAATATGTAAGTAAAACAGCCATTCCAACAGTTTACTCTAGTTTTAATTACACACTGTACCATTGTATCTTAATTACAACTAAGACCAGTATTTTCTTCACAGTAAGACACTGATAACTAGAAAGTTGATTTTTTTCAACACTAAACAGTAATCACACAGCAAATGAATATTGTGCAATAGAACAAACACATGTCAGCATGTGCTATTTAGGCAAACAAACCGATTGAACATTTAGTTGTTATATTTACTGTAAAGGCAAGGCCATGGGTGGTTTTATGGAGGTCTTTGCAATTTATAGCATAGTTACTTCAGAAGAAACACTGAAATTTGAATTACTCACTTATTTAACTGGCAACTATCCATGTAGGTTAGGCAAAGGCACGGTAACATGTTGCGCAGGATGTTTTATTGACTTTTTCAATAATTGTGGGATTTACTATAACTCATGAAACTCCAATTTTTTTCTATTTTATAAAACACTTACCATTAAAAGTAATTGCACCCATTAGTAATTAGAATGCACTGTAAAATTGTGAAAACAAAGAACTATGATTGCACTTCCAATAAAGTGTCTCTTAAAATACAGCACCGCTGTTGCTAATCAACTGTATTTTAATATTAAAATAAACTGTTTTTAACAGCAGCATTAGGTTTAGTTAACTTAAGCTACAGGCTACATTTATTTAAATGCAGTCTCCATGGCAACAAAAGCCCATTAAATTCTGGAATATCACTGCTACCAAGTGGCACGTTTTCCTCCAGAGAAGGCTGGAACTGCTCTGGGGCCCTCTAGGACACCGCACACCTAAATGCCTCATTAGCCAGCGCACGAGTCAGAGTTTGGCACAAGTGGACTGTAAATAGACATAAAAAGAAATTTTTGATTCATGTGAAAATTAAAACTAATTACATTGTAGTAGATGCAGCACTAAAGAGAAGCCTTGAATACCTCAATCCACACTGCTCAGACAGAAGGGAGGGCAGTTATGGAAGAACAGAAAGACTGAGGACTAAATGTTATTACATCTGTCCAAAATAACTTCCAAAATGAAGAAACTTTTTTTAAAAAAGGAAATACCACCCAAGGATTAGGGAGTAAGCCTTTAATTTAAATGTTCAATTTAAGTATTGCTGACCTTAGGCTAAACAGAAGATTGCATTTCTAAAGAATGTAGAATCTAACCTATTTATTTCATTTGTGTTTCTCTCTCTCGCTCTTCTTTTTGTCAGCAAAAAGGGGAAAAGTTATCCAATTAAATACAAAAGAAATTCCCTGTAAGGTTAAACTTAGAAATGAAGCTACTATTCAAGGGAACTCACTCCTTCATATTCGAGCCTAATGTCAGTGGTTTCTGAGTTGGAATTAAGTGGATCAAGTTTCTGTAAAGCATACTCCACTAGCATACCACCTGTACCTGCGATTCATTTAGAGCCCAGAGGTGTGCAGTTCACACTAAATGTACTTGTTCAAGCCACTCACTTGAGGTTTGAGGTGTTTGACTTGAAACATCTGAACCATCCCCCTTATCAGCTGCCTCATTACCACTTTCGCCAGCTTGTGATGCTGCTTCCCCAGCCAGAATATTCTCTTCCAAAGGATTTTCCTCTTCTATTTGGGATCCTCTACCTTTACTGATCACAGCATCTTCAAACATTGCATCTTCCTCTGGTGGCACCAGTTCCATTCCTCTCACCCCTTCTGACCCATCTTTGACATAGGGGTGCTGGGAATCTGCACTGATTTCTGTACTTGCTGGAGGAATCAGGGCAATACTCTGAGGATTCATGTCGTGAAACCAAGCCATGATATTGCCAAGGAGATTGTCATTGATGTTGGCATCCTGGCCGGCTGAGTCAAGGTCACTGGACGAGGGACAGAATTCACTTCTTGCCTCACTGAGAGGGTGTGAACTCGGGGTGTCAGTTGAAAATGGGTCACTTTCTGCTCCTAGTCTCATGAGGCTGTCACCAAGTTCCAAGAGTTCAGAGCTGCTCAACGCAGCCCGAGGGCTATCTGTGTTCCTGGGGACAGAGTCCAGCCTGGAAGGTAAAGAAGTGCCTATTGCTCCTAAGGATGCTTCATTACTGAGGAAGTCTCTACTTTCTTCATCGATGGCCAGCCCAGATTCTTGCAGTGATAATTGTATTGCGAGAAGTATATTGGGATCATCTTCATCCAAGGAACTCAGGGCCTGGGAGCAACAGAAAGGAAAACTACTTTAAAATGTAAAAGGAAAAGTGATCTAACCCAATGAGGTTTACCACTGTTCCTTTACCAAATAGATAATCAATGTTATCTCTGTTTATACAGAAAAATTATTTTACCTACTCAAATCTTATTTTAATTTTCTCTTTGCCCATGATAAAGGGGAAAAGAAATTCCTTAAGATAAATCTGAAATATAGGAATCTTTTCTTGTAGTATATCTCTAAAACAAAGATTTTAGAATGGAAGGAAGAAAAAGGAAAGTAATAAGAGTGAAAACAGGAAACCGGGCTAAACAGAAAGAGCAAAAGCAAGGGCAATGAGGCTGCCCAGGAAGGCTACCTGAAGAGAGTCTTGGTTCTCAGAGCGACTGGCAGGGGTGTAGTCGCGCAGGGACGAGCTGTGCAGCACACTCATAGACGCGGAACTTACCACGGCGGGGCCAGGCCTGCGGCCACTGTGGCCTTCTGGGATATCTGTTTCAAAGCAAGTGGTACCAGAGACAATTTAGTCACACAAGATTTCATACATCTTTTTATTTGACTTGGCAACTTCTCTTTTAGTGCTGGTGAAAAGCCATGTTCACACGTTCACTTAATCTTTCAGAGATTTCTCATCCATATTTGTCTCACCATAAGCAATGATATATATCTAATACTATTACTTCAAATCCATGATTGTTCTTTGTATTTTTGCTTGAATCATATATGGTTCTATTCATAAATGCAAGTGCTACCATCCACTCCTCTTTTTTTCCCAAAGTAATAACAAATAAAGGTGTTTTACTTTTCAGAGTTCTTAAAACTAAAGAATTTAGAAGTTAGAATAGCCTGAAGAGCAAATGTTTAGGCCTGTTGATTCTGATTTATTAGAGATCATCTGCTGACATTATAGTCTGAAGATTTTCAATTAACAGTTTAACATTTAAAGGTTCATAATTAATTTTCCTCTAATACCAGAAATTTTCTCTCTTTTAGAGAATGTTTATAGGAGAACCGAGCCTAGGATAAAAATATTCCAGGAACACAATAACAGCAATCAACAGTTACGGTTAATTGAATGCTTACTACGTGCTACTAGTACTTAAGTGTTTTACATGCATTATCTCATTTATGCATACAACGAGCTCACAAAGTGGCACTATCATTATTGCATCTTTAGAATTAGGAGACAGAAACTTGAAGAGGTCAAGTGACTTGACTAAAGTGTCACCCTGATATGCGGAAAAGATGGGGTCATGAACCCAGGTCTGTCTGACTCCACAGCCTATGTCCTTAAACCCCTGGTTTTCTGTAGTCTGTGACATTAGAAGCATCTGCATATTGATTGTATATCTAAATTACAAGCTCTTTCACAAACATTTGGATTAGCGAGTTTCAAGATTAAATTCAAGAGAACTAAGAGAGTAAAACATACCCAACTCAAGAGCTTACCTAAAGTGCTTTCACTTGGCTCATCAGGGTCTGGAGGATTACTGAGCAGACTGTGCACGTCTCCTCGACGGCGCTGCTGTCTGTGCCTCCTCCGATACTGAAATTCAGCATATTCCTGCATAAACCAAAGGTTATAAAATACAGGAGAGCATGCAATTTTTTTTAATGCAAATAAAACAACACACTTTTTTTCCAGGAAAAAAAATGTATGATTTTATATACATATTATAAAATCACTTGGCTTTAGAAAAGAAACTTCAGGTTTTGCCATGCCAAGGAAACAGAAAAAGTAAAATGGAAAAAGAACAATTTTAAGTAATCATTACCATTGCCCGGGTAAACTGGGAATACTTGCAAGCTCTAATGCTAGATCATGACCAAGCCTTATTTCATATGCCTGGGTCTTGTTATCTAATATTATAACTAACACCATAGTGATTTTATTAATATACATTAGGCTTTCCCTGGAGTTCTGGTTAAAAAAGTGACTGTGATATATGTAACAGAAAGAAAAAAGAAAAAAGAAAAGCACACACTGTTAAGTACTTCCTAGGTTGTTAGATTTTATACTTTTCCCCACATACCATACTCACAAGTCAAATGACTAGATTAAAAGAAGTATGTGAGGTTAGCTTTAAAATAAGATGATACTTGGCTTCTTTTCTATATTAGCTAATATGTGGGGATATCTATAACACAGCCAGGAGAGGTGTTTTCTACTTAGCATATGGGAGGAACATAGGTTTGGGCAGATGTCCTGAGTCTATTTTACGTTTGTGATAACAGTTTAAAGTGGGTGTGCTATTACCAGAGGCAGAACCTGGGACTACCTGCTATTACCTGGATACAAATGTACTTTTCCAGATTTTAGTGATATAACAGAGGCCAGTGTGCATGACACTAGCACAAAAACGTTAATTTTGAGAATCATTATAGAATCTTTCAGTGACAAAATACTAAGATACTCAGGTTTATGATTATCCCAGTTACCCCAGAATACTCAATATGCTTATATTGTGAAAGGAGTGGAATAAATGAAGCCAAGTTTTATATCACAAATAAAACTTTCACATGATACCACTCTGGTTAAATTTATTTAAACTCCATCTGTAAGCAGTTGGACTCTAATAAGAGTGGAGGCATTCCATACCTGATTAGAACCCAGTAAATGAAAGATACTACAAGCGCTTGGAGGAATTATTTAGGCTCTTTAAAATTTCTGGCTGAGCTTGGGTATCATTTCCTCTTTTCCTGGAGGCCCATGTTCCAAAACTGGATGACTGTTATACGTCATCACGGCTCACTGGACCACTGGGGACCACCACATTTCTCAGACAAAGATGTCGCAAAAATTTTATTTCAGTTCAAGACTTATACTTAGGGAGAATTTGATTACTTTGTATACTTGATGAAGGTAGAAAGTTATTCTGAATTAAATAAACTATTACTGATCATAAAACATACATATTTCCAATTTAAGAAAAGTAAATGGCTTAAAAACAACTGTAAAAGAAACTTGTTATATTTATAATTATTCTGATAGAAAACTCAAATGGCCTTCTCTCAGGATGCAACAGGCTTTAAAAAATTGTTCTCATAAAACTAAACTTATCTGAAACTTTCCAAGGATTCCTAACATCTTCAAGTAAGCATACGAACAGGCTTTAGTAGGGATACTCCTAATGATTTGAGAGCACGAAGGCTACGGAGAACATTGAGCAGTTCTATGATTCATAGGGAAAAAGGCTGCGAGGAGTTTTTCTGTTTTAAATAATAACTGAGCATTTTGTCTGTGCAGTTTTATCAGTGACTTAAAGAGATGTTTTAATCCTTCCAGAACTTCCATGGGGTAGATAGCACCACCCACATTTTAAAGATGAGAAACTAAGGAAGAACACAGCCGAAGGTCTAATAAGTTACAGAGCTCGACTTTGAACTCAGGGGTCCCTTAGACTTTTAGAGCATGCTCTTTCCTCTGGGCACCACTGCCTCTAAAGTGCTACAAAACAAATACTACTGCTTGTAACTGACTCGTTCAATTTAACTAAAACAGCGTAACATAGAATTAACTCTACTGAAAAAATATAAATTCAACCTAAAAGTCTGTTGGAGTTTAGCAACATTATTTTATACAGAGTCTATATGAAGGCCAAGAGCTAAGTTTTAAAGATATAACTTTGGCAGTTACTTGATAGTCACATACATGCAGAATTTTAAAGTTTCACACTGTGTGGTAATTCTTTAGACTTGCAAAAACGTTTACATAAAAGCTTAGTGTTTCAACATGCTAGGACTTTAAAGAAGAGAAAAGTAAAAGTGAGTTAAATGATTCTTGTAAGCCTTATTAACTCATAAAAAATAAATTTAAGAAGGAAATGTTATTTATACTTTCACGATTCTCAATCTCTGGAGAACAAGAGCTCAATAATGTTTTATATAGATATATATATATTTACATGTGAGGTGCCAAGTCTTCCTTTTTTACAAAATAAATCTGTGTCAGTCATATTAGCAGGCCCTCGATATTCAAGGACAAATATTTCAGGATTCCTAAAGTTACTGTCAGAGCCAGAAAGTCACAAAACGATGCATACATGATAGTGAATACTCTGGTAAAGGTTTTATTTTTGCTAAATTGTGTTTCTATCTTGAAATACTGAAACCTTTAGTACACTTTTTTTGATAATTGAAGCTTGTTTATTTTCTCCTTTTAGGTGGAAAATTTCCACAATCTCCCCAAAGCTGTAATTATACAACATAGAAATAATAAGCACAGGATTAGGTAAAGAAAACGTTCATAATTTGTTTTACAATAGAAATTTCATTAGTATATTAAAATTTTTTGTAGTTTAAGTGAACTTAAAATTTCCATATCAGAGCTCGAGCTCTAAGCACAAATTGCTTTCTCAAGTCAGTATTTTCTCGGATATATCTACCAATACAAAAGGACACAAGGTGATTGCAAGTATCCTCAGCAGCTGAAAAGAGAAAGTTATACGATTTAAATAAGCCACAGTCATTTCTAGACAAAAATCAATCTCACTGTCTTTTAGTGGCAGGTAAACAAATGGGTTATCAATGATAAACAAAGGTTTGTTTGTTCTACCCCCCTCCAAGAATTAAGTTAAATGGTTATCATAATATAAGCATCAGATGGTATACTGTTTTACAAAGAGCAAGGAAGGAGAGACGGAAGTAGAGAGAACTGCTAAAACCATTTAGACTCAACAGTGACGGTGGCAATTTAAATCTCAGAAAATAGCAATGTGATTAAGATTTTCACTCTCTCTCATTTTTATTTGTGACAACTCTTATTTGCAGTGTTAGTATTTTAGACGTTCTGTATTTTAAAATGGTCTATCAGTAACAACCACCACAACAAAAAGCCAGGAAGAGTGTGAAAATCTTAAAGAGATGCAGAAAGCAACTAAGCCAAGCACTTCTTTCTGCATTAATATTATTAATGTCAAATTTCCACTTTAGCAATTGATTATGAATCAATTCTCTCAGTTTATGCAATGACTTTAAAAAAACATTATGTAGGTTTTTAATAGATTAAGACTGGATCAATATTACAACTAGAAATGCATTTCTAATAAATAAAAAAATGGTAAAATGGCAGGATGCATTTAATAATGTGATGTAACGCAACACCATAAATAGCTAACTGGAGGCTCACTGTGGCATTTTTATTATAAAAGAAAGAGAAAACATTGCTGACAATCTCAGGAGGATTTAGAATAGGTAAAGGTGCAAATGCAAGCAGGATTGCACTAAGGAAAAATATAAAACAAAACAAAAAACCTCACAAAACAATTACCTCAGGTGATGCAAATCCTAAATATTCCCAATCCCATGTTCCACCAGCAAAGCTACAAAGAAATGAGACATACCGTTTGATTTATCATCAGTCCTACAGAGCACATACAAGCAGACCCTTCCCTTTGCACAGTACTCAATTCCTCTCCTTGGAGCTTGCTCAACCAAAGTGGATCAACTACTGAACATAATTAAAATGATACTTCTGTTATTTCTTTCAAATTCTAAGTTGCTTTATGTTTGTGTAAAATGGTGGAAAAATAAAAATCAAAATGCTATATCAGAGTATTTTATGATTGTTTCTATTTTTATGTTACGTGTTTATGCAAAAATAGTGTCAACGGAATTTCTAATGCCTACAATTATTATGAATAAGAAAAAAATGCTTCAATTTATAATGGCAGAAGTAACATAAGTATCTGAAATAAAACAACTAAAACTTAACTGTTCTTTAATGGATGAATATGGATCACACATAACTTTACTAATAATATTTCTAATTTCTTCACAACTGCTTTCCACAAAAATACAAATATGACCATAACAAGTTGGCAAGGTTCCCAAAGTCTACATCATAAGCTGTTTATGACTATCATATCACTACACATTACATATTTGAAATGATACATTAAAATACTCTTTGAATTTGAGTTCATTGAAGTATGAAATTAATCTAGCCTAATTTAGTCTGAGAAACTATACAATGACAAACAAAAAACAACAAGAAAAATAGAAATAGTACAGGGTGAAAAAGAATCACCAAAAACAAGTTAACACACTTTTATTAGCTATCCGTATTTTAAGTATAAGTAACTTCCAGGATTATCAACCCCAGTTGAATACAAAATAAACCTGCTGGCATCTGTGGCTGGAGCTAGAATGATTTCCATAACATGCATCCTTTTTACCTGCGCCTTGGAGCTTCTGGTGAGTCTGCAGGAGCAACTCCCCGAGCCACAGATGCCAGAAATTCTTGCCTCTTCTGCTGTACAAGGCATGCCGCTTTGATGATCTTGTGGCGAGGTGTGCGAAGGTAAGGCCTATTGACTTTTTGGGCAAGGTCTTCAGTGACCATTTCTAGGTCTGTCTATGTTAAGAAGATGGGAGGGGGAAGAAAGATTATAGGCTAAGTGGGTTAGTTAATAGCAAATCTAGTGTCTACCTGGTTTCTCAGTTAAATCTAACTCTTTTGAAGTCAGAAATTAATCCAAATTTTGAAATAACTTCCTATTTAACATATGTTTCTATTTTGGACGTTTTAGGGAAATAGCACTCATTCAAAAGTCATTTATAGCAACGTAGTTGTTACGGATTATAAAGTAGTGTGTATACCAGCTGCCTATAAGGAATTTATAATTTGTCTACATGAAAAAAAACTAATGAATTTCAAGGCACTGTCCATGCCAATGCATGGCCCCGTGGTGCAGACTATATGTAAGTGCTGAAGGAATCTGAGGCAAAGCAAGAGCCCTGTGATTTGGGGTTAGGTCTGGAAGGCTTCATGGAGAAAATGAACATTCAGCATTGAAAGAAATGTAGGATATAAAATTAGTAGAGGGCAGTTCAACAGGATAACATGAAAATTGTAGCAAGAGAAGAAAGTTTGTTGGCTTTAAAAAAAGAGAAATGTCCAATGAACTTGGTCAGCTACAGTGATGTCAGTTGGCTTAGGTGTGTTTGTTTTTTAAATACTGTAACTTTTTCCATTGTACTTTTAAAATAAACTGGTAAATAGCATCTTTTCCATCTAGTATGTAACGTGGTTTGTTTCATCTTTGAATTCCTAATTACATGATCAGAACTAGGCCAGATTTCAAGCTCAAACCAGTTTGAAGAAATGTGGTAAGAAACGTGTGCATAGCTCAGAACTCATTCAGATAAGCAGAGTGACAAATTTAAACATAAAAAAAATTTCTGTTTATTATTGGCAACTTTTCCTTTATTTAAAAACCATGCTAGAAATGAAAACAAAATTGTTTACTAATCATACTCAACTAAGATAAAACTTAAAGTGGTTGAAAAAGGAGGAAATCTGTTTTTCATAATAACTGTATTTAAATATACTTAAAAAAGATATCTTACTTGCATGAGTTCAAAAATTTCTTTCTTTGTGCTTTTAGGTTCTAAGAAAAATCCATATGGATAAGAACACTTGAGAATGCGTCGAGTTTTTAAGAGCACGTGAACCGCATCTTCAATGAAAGTGGTATCTGGACAGCCTCCTTCAGCTATAAAGTTAAAGTAAATCAGGCACAATGAAAAAAATTTTTTGGCAAAAATGCTATTATAAAATTACTTAAACAACTAAATTTTCTTCTTTTTTTTGCTGAGGAAGATTCGCCCTGAGCTAACATCCATGCCAATTTTCCTCTGTGTTTTAGTATGTGGGCCACCAACAACTTAACAGAACTTAAACACTAGGCCACCAGGGCAGGCCCAGTAAACAACTAAGTTTTCTCAAAAACACACACACACACACACAAAACAAGAAGGAACTGTTTGAAGTAGCTATATGATAGTATTTACTTGTACTAGACTAAAAACCTACATAAAACACCATGTGTGACTTGTATGCATTTATAAACAAAGCACACGCTGCAGTAGCCCAGGAGCACTGATGGCAGTCATGAAGGAACGCATACACTGATCCTGGGTTCTGTTCTCACGCTGGTGGCAAACAAATCTAGCTGTAGGTTAACTCAAAGTTTCCATGGTTTACTAAGTTTTTCAGCTTATCCTTACCAGAATTTTGTTGAAAAAGAATCAGAACAAATGCCTTGCTAAAAAAAAAAAAAAGGCTAATTATAATTATGCCTCTGCAAAAACAACATTGTAAGGAAAAAGATACAACATTCTGGGGAATTACTGGACAACTAATGTTAGTAAATAAAAAACTTCAGGGAGAGAAAGAGAGGAAGAGTGAGGAGGAGGGAAGAAGAAATTGCCTTAATATCTGAGGCTGTGCCTTCCCAAAATATCATTTTAACATTCTAGCCCTTTCCTTGACTGCAAATAAACAGAAATTGAGCAGTAGAATCTAAATTCGTAAGTACTTTTGAAAATAAGATTATTCTGCATGCCTGTAGAAAGAAATTACATGCGTATTGTACACACACACATACAGACCATCTCCAAATACCTACCCTAGTGTAGGTATTTGAACTAAGAAGATATAAAAAAAGAAAAACAAAACAAAACAAACACTGCCTCCCTCATTATGATACGTGTGAGAAGTGTGTGAAGTTTCGTTTCTTGCTTTTCAATTATACCTTTTCATTTTTTTTCATATCTTACTATGCTGTCTAGAACCTCCAGAAGGTTGAACAGAAACAGCAATTCACATCTACACAAATCTACTGCAGGTTTACTATGTGCCGGGCGCTGTTCTAAGCACTAGGGACACATCAGTGAGGAGAGAGACAAAAACCCGCTGAAGAAGCGCAGAACACGTGAGGGGTTTTTCCTTTCAGTTTGTACTGTGGACAATACTTCAAGAGTGTGATATTGGCGTGATATAGTTATGTCATTACTAAAGTCTAAGAACTAACAATTAACAAGGAGACTAAGCTGCTATTGACACTTGTTCTCCCACTCTGATTTAACTTAGAGTTACTGTCTTAATTAGGGAATTATCCTCATGAAAAGGGTGTTACTACTCACTACTTTTATAAACTAGAGCAAACCCAGGTATAATTGATTGCACTTTTAGGCTTAAAACCTTATCTATGATTATTTTTAAAATGTGACTTTTGAAATGAACATACAGAACCTGTACTCTGTGTGGTCACTACGAGATAGTATATGCTAATGGTGCAGCCAATACTCAATCCATTTTTACGAACGTTCTTTTCAAAGTTTCATTTAGGATCCATAAGTTAGCCCTATCTCATGTCTTTGTTTTTTGACTCCTACGTCCATTATTTACCAGCGAGATGACATCTCCCCAAACCATACTTGCCTTCCACTCAATTAGGCTCTCTGCTAAATTTTCTCAAGAATCTTTGGGGATTCAGTCACATGACAGTTGGGTGGCATGTGCTCCTTTGACTAGTCAGGGATGCCTTTTAGGTCCCACTCACTTTCTCCAACATTGTAGAACATCAGCAGTGGCACAGAGTAAGCAAACCATAATGTGTGTTTATCTGCCATCAGTGTAGGATGTACTCAGTGGAGCAGACGAGGTAAGCTGGGTAGAAAATCTAATCACAGAGGCCTCAAATGCTAAGCTGCACTCTGGGCTTCAGAGAACTCCACACAGTACCAGGATGAGCTAATGGAGATAATGTATATCCATTAAGGGTCTTAACCTTCTCCCAATAAAGTGACTTAAGCATGGAAGGCTATTTTATATTAATTATCACACATACCACTTACAACTTACTTTCTTTGAGAGCTCTACTCAATTGCTCCATCTTTTCTTTGGCTGTTTTAAGAAGGCGTTGTTCTAACTAAAGGAACAGAAATAAGTAATTTATATCATACTCTTTATTTATTCACAATGGTATAATTTAGACCATTTGAAATGATTTGGGACATACCTGATAGCTATGCTCATGGTTTTTAAATCTTGTATAATAGTGCATAAATCTGTCAAGTTCCTGAAATCGTTTGTGTTTTTTCTCAGCCTAGGAAACAAAAGTCCACAAATGACTTCTACAAATAAAAGTATTAGCTATTAAAATTGGTTTTTTTTACTCACTTAAAAATTTTATTAGTACTAGGTAATAATGCATACAGACTTGCTATTATTTTATTGAGAGAAAATAATAACCAATATATTTTAAAGCCTCCTAGAACAAAGTCTTGTATTTGTATTCTCTGTGACAAACCATTGAATCCACAATCACAGAGTGTAAGGCAAAGATGCCTCTCAAGCTCTATGTTTATCAGACATTCAATGTTTTATTATATTGCTTATTGCTATGGACTGAATTGTCTCCCCCCAAATTCATATGTCGAAGCCCTAAGCACCAATGTGACTATATTTGGAGACAGGGCCTATGAGGTGACAAAGGTGAAACAAGTTTATTAGGGAGGGGCCCTAATCCAATAGAGCTCGCCAGTGCCCTTATAAGAAGAGACACTAGAGCTCTCTCTCTCTCCCGCCGCCATGTGAGGACATAGCAAAAAGACAGCTGTCTGAAAGCCAGGATGAGTGTTATCACCAGAAAATGAATTGGCAGGAATCTTAATCTTGGACTTCCAGCCTCCAGAACAGTGAGAAATAAATCTCTGTTGTTTAAGCTGCCCAGTCTATGGGATTTTGTTATGGCAGCCCAGCACACTAAGACACTTATTATATGTTATAATATTGTATTGTTGACATTATGTTAAAATTGTTTTTAAGTCATTACAGAGGCAGGTTGGATATAGACTTATCTTCAGTAATATAGAAAAAGGAAAATTAAAAAGAAAAAAGCTCTCAAGTTTATAGAGCTATTTTGTTTAAATTAAAGCCTACTCGAAAGTGTATTCAATTTAATGCCTCATCGCGATGAAGATGGGAAAAGGAAAAATGCAAAATACTTCCAACGGTATTAGGTAGCTCAGCCCCAGGTCTTGGCTGAAATAGTTCTCTTTACCTCCACAGTCATTTCCTTGGATTGCTCCTCCACATGCTGAATGACTTCGTAGCGAGTACATCGGTAATAACCTCCCGTGGAAGAACTATGTTTTTTCCATTCTTCTAGGCAAATCCAGCAAAAGTCATACTTGCACTTCAAAAGAAAACACCCATGCAAACATCTCCCTGTGTTAATATGCAAATTATTTTCTAATTTCTAGTCAACCAATCTGCAGAGATTAAACAATCCTGCCTGTGTGACCAGGAACAAATCTTAAAGGCAAGCCCCTTTTCATGTTTCCTCCGGAGACTTTAACTGCACTATGGAAAAGATGTGGGGTAGTTCAAAATTATTGTTTATCAGGATAAATTAAAATGTAAATCACAATATTATGAAGTAATCTCAAGGAATCTTTAAAAATATCAATACGATATTCTTTCCAAATCATAATAACAGATACTGACAAATGTTTCATTTTTCAAGTGCACGGTAAATTTACTTTGGTCAATAAAGCTCCACCAGACTATTTGAATACTTCTGGTGACTTTGAGAAATTGGTTTTGAAACTGGGAACAAGTTTAAAAGGTCTCTAAGTAGAACAGCTGACATAAAACCTGTTTCTTATATTTTAGAAATTTTCACTTTATTACCATAATTAGCAGACAATGCCAAAAATAAGAGCATTCCAGTATGAAAATACATCCTTGTTTTTATGCTTATGGATTTTGAGTCAGAAAGATCTTCCCAGTCCAAGTCTATGTTTTCTTCTGGTACATTTATGGTTTGTTTTATTTTTAAAACATTTAAATCTTTGAACTGTTCGGAATTTACCTGGGTATAGAGTATGCAGTATGATTTCAACTTTATTTTTTTCCACGCAGCTGGCCAGTTGCCTCAATATCATTTATTGAACAGTCCGTGTTTCTCAACATAGAGCTGGAGGTGCCTCCTTTACCATCTACTAAATTCCCACGTATGTGTGTCTATTTTCTGGGCTTTCTTTCTATTCTGTTTCATTGATCTGTAGATTCATGTGCCAGTACCATGCTGTTTTAATCACTGAGACTTTATAATATGGCTTACTATTTGACAAGTCTAGTTCCTCCCCACTGTTCTTTTCCAGATATTTTCTAGCTATTCTGGTTTTATTTTTCCATGTGTATTTGAATTAGCTTATCTAGATACAAAAACAAAACCTGCTGGTATTTTTGATGGACTCTTTCTATCCAAGAACTTCATTTGTCATCTTTTGTGTCCTACAGATAGGGGTCTTAAAATTTTCTTCATATAAGTCTTGTACATTTCTTAAGTTTCTTTCTAGATAAATGGGGTCTTCTTTTTCAGTATATACTCTATCTGGATGTTGTTGGTATGCATGAAGGCTATTACTTTCTGCATATTAATTTTGTACTTTAGTAGTTAATTGAACTCTTGTTGTTTGTAGTAGTTTTTCAATTGATTCTTGTGGGTTTTATAGGTATACAATCATGCTATCTGCAAAAAATGATAATTTTATCACTTCATTTCTAATTTTTACATCTTTAATTTTTTTCTAGTGTCTAATTATGTTGACTGGTCTATCTACTCCAATGTTAATAATATTTGTGATGGACAGCATACTTGTTCTTGATTTTAGTGAGAGTACCTCGAGTTTCCCCACTAAATATCATGCTAACTTTTGGACTGAAGCAGATTTCTTTTTATCATACTAGGAAGATTTCATTTATTCCTATTTCTTTGAGTGTCTTATAAACAATGGTTGTTGATTTTTTGCCAAATGCCTTTTTAGCATTTACAGAAAACAGATATGATTTATCTCCCTGGATCTACTAACAAGATGAGGTACAGCAATAGCTTTTTAAATAGCAAACCATTCTTGTATTCCTGCAATATGTTGGACATGATCAATTACTCTTTTTTCATTAAAAAGATTTTTTTTAATTGAGGCATAATAGACAGTCAATTCTCTTTTAATGTACTCTGTTGTATTACATTTGTTAACATTTGTGGGTTTCCTCCTCTAATATCTTATTTAGGACTTATGCATTGTTATTCATAAGTAAGACTGATCAACAGTTTTCTTTTAATTTTTAAAATCTTGTCAAGTGCTGGTATCAGGATTGTATTCATTTTATAATGATACTGTACTTTGAAAGTTTCCCTTTTTTCTTTTACTCCCAGAAAGTTTAAAATCACACTGGAATTACCTATTCTTTAAAGGCTTGATAAAATTCTATTGTGAAACTGTCAGGGTCTAATGCTTTAAATAGGGGAGATCATTGAAATACTGTCTTTCTTTTGTGAAAATAGATTTGTCTGGATATCTCTTCTAGGGTCAGTTTTAATGTATTATATTTTCTTAGAAAATCAATCCATTTCAAATACAAGCTCAAATTTATCTGCAAGAATTGAGCAAAGTTATCTGCTATTATTAGTTTAGTTTGCTTTGTTTATTCCCATTATTTCTTTGTGCATTTGAACTCTCTTACCCCCATTTGTTTTTTATATAGGCTTAGTGATTTATCTTACGTTTCCTTCAGAAAACCACTTTTTGGATTTGTTTATTAGTTGGACTGTTTTTCAGTTTTTACTCACTGATTTTTATTTTTAAATCCTTCCTCTGGCTCTCTTCAAATTTATTTTGTTTTTCTAATTTTTTGAGTCATATCCTTAATTCATTCCTTATTTTGTAATGTTTTAAGTGAATAAAGCTATGCATGTTTCTGAGCACTGTGTTAGCTATAACCGTCAGGTTCTGATAAAATAGTATTTTTATTATCCTAGTTTTCTAGAAATTCTTTAATTTCCATTTTTACTTTTTTTTAAGAGTTGTTTGAAAGATTTAAAATTTCCAAATAAAAAGGCCTTTTGTAATTTTATCAATAGTTTTATTTTATTCCATTATGACCAGAGAATGTTGCATATACTATTTTCTATTTTCTGGAGTATTACTGAGATTTTCTTTGATGATCAATGGTCACTTTTTTGTGAATGCTCCATGGGTACTTGAAAAGATGGTATAATCCATATTTTCAGGATACAGAGTATGAAGATACAGCAATCAGATACACTTTAGTAATTATGTTGTCTTCTATATCTTTACTGATTTTTTTTCTACCTGATATGTCATGGACAGAGAGCTGAATTAAAGTCTCTGTGCTCATCTATCCTTTCACAAACATGTCCTTCCACGATAAATTGTGGGCTTGTTTCAAGGCTCTGACAGTATGCAAGTTCTTTTGTTGCCTGGTATAAGCAAACTTTGTGCCTGATTTGATACAAGCACCCTTCAGTACAGCTCTATTTATTTCTCAGAATTAGTAGCAAAAATTTCTACAAAACAGTCAGATTTTACATTCTATGATAAGAAAAAGAATATAGAACTTTAATTATTTTTATTTTTTAGCTGAAGCATACAGTTTTATACAGAGTCAGATGAAGAAAATTACTAAGTGATTTAAAATGCATATGAATACACAATTTAAATAGTCTCCTGAAAATTATCTAAAGGAAAATGAATAGAATAAACAGTGTTTTGAAATAAATGAACTTATTTTTATAGGGCCAAATTTGTCATTCTTTAAAAATGTTTAACAATTTGATTCCAGAAAGTAAAAAATGTGTACTGAATCATAATCAACACTGAGGCATTATAAAAGTATATTAAGATTTAGTCATTATGATACAATATGGATTCAATTACACATGACCTGTTGTTCCACCTTCACATTTAAAAAAAACCTCTAAAAGTATAACATTTTTCTGTAGCAAGGTCATTACTTTCTAGGTGTCTTCTATGTTATAAGAATTACTTTACTTCAAATGGTATATTACACAAGACTACTACATTTACATGGTACATACGTAAATGTTTCTTTTAAATGCAACCGAAGCTTAACCAAAATCTGTTTAATATAAATTACCTCATATCACGAGCCTGAGTAATTCATGAAAATATTCATTCACTAAATACATATTTATCAAGTATTTACTACTGGTAGGTGCTATGAAGGAAATACCTAAAGGTAATGTTGGATCCTGCTTTTGCTAGTAGCCGAACTGCTGATTTTTATCGTCAACTTGTATTTCTTTACAAATCAAACTAATATAGATATTGAAGATAAGACCACAAATAAATCAAATAATTTTGGCCTGATCAGCTAATAAGCATTTTTGAGCATTTTGCTCAGAACACTGTAGTAGGGTTTTCCTCTTGTCTCATAGGAAATCATTATTACTGTCTCGCTAAACCAATTCACTTATGTTAATTTATAGTAACATAAACTTATAAAAATCATCTGGTAACTGCCATTATTTTTTAAGTCATAACAATAATGATCATTAGTTTCAAGGTTAAAACTCAAATAATACTTATTGGAATCTTCCTAACTATGTGATCTCCTTCACATCCTAAATTGGAAAAATTACATTGTCCTTCTCTCAATAATTTTCAATGATAATAGTAATTATTATCATTTTAGGTATAAGGGCCTTCTTGATCATCTCTTGTAGGGGGGCTCTTGTGGCAATGAACTCTCTCAGCTTTCATCTGGGAAACTTTTTATTTCTCCATCATATCTGAAGGACAGTTTCACTGGATGGACTATTCTTGGCTGAAAGTTTTTGTCTTGCAGAATTTTGAATATATCATTCCACTCTCTCCTAGCCTGTAAGGTTTCTGCTGAGAAATCCGCTGAAAGCCTGATAGGAGTTCTTTTGTAGGTTATTTTCTTCTGTCTTGCTGTCCTTAATATTCTTTGTTATTCACTTTTGCCAGTTTTACTACTATATGCCTTAGAGAAGGTCTTTTACATTGATGTAATGAGGAGTTCTATTAGCTTCATTTACATGTAATTCCAGCTCCTTCTGCAGGTTTGGGAACTTCTCAGCTATTATTTCCTTGAAGAAGCTCTCTGCTCCTTTCTCCTTCTGTAATACCTATAACCCTTATGTTGCATTTCCTAATTGAGTTGGATATTTCTCAGAGAATTTCATTTCGTTTTAGTCTTAGTTCTCTCTCCTCCTCCATCTGCAGCATTTCTATGTTTCTGTCCTCTAAATTACTGATTCTATCCTCCGTATTTCAGCTCTGTTGTTTAAGGATTTTTCTTTATCTCAGCTATTGTGTTTTTCATCTCCAACATTTCTAGGGTTTTTAAAATAGTTTCAATCTCTTTTGTGAAGAACTCCCTCTGTTCATTAGTTTTATTCCTGAGATCATTAAACTGTCTTTCTGAGTTTTCTTGTAACTCACTGAGTTTCTTTATGGTAACTATTTTGAATTCTCTGTCATTTAGATTGTAAATTTCTGTGACTTCAGGATTGATTTCTGGGTACTTTTTCCTTCTGGTTTGGGGTCTTAATATACCTCTTTAGCTATTTGATAGGGTGGACTTGTGCCATTGCATAGTGGTAGCATCTGGTCACAGATTCCACCTGTCACCACTCAGGGGGGCAGGAGCTGTATTTTCTGAGCCCTCTGTGACCCTTGGCAGATGTGCCTATCCATTAGAAGCTGGGCTGACAAGGCCTGTCTGTGTTTGCCCACTGGCTGCTACTGCTTTACACATGTAGGCACAGATGCTCTGGTGGGGATGCTCTGCTCTGGCCAATCTGCTGAGCTGGTGCACCAGGAAGGATGGGGGCAGGGGTTCTTTCACATGTGCGATCCTGCGCCCCTGCTCTGCACGCATGATCTGTCCACCTGGGCTGCTCAGCTTGGTGTGGATACCCTTGCAATTGCTTAACTGCCTTGGTGTGGAGCATTCCCACAGGCTGAGAGGCAACTCTGACAGCAAGCGTTCCAGTAGAGGGCTGCCTTTTTCCCCCGTCTCGTCTCAGGATTGCGGGCTGGCTGCCACACAAAGTCCTGCACCCTAGATTGCTGCTGCTCAAGAGAGAGAGATCCACTTACCTCTTTTCACTGCCTCCTGGTGGGGTCCAGCACTCTCACCTTCAGATGTATGGTTGTGGGAATCTCTTAGACATCTATTGTGTTGTGTGAATGTCCTCCATCGGTTTATGAATGTTCTTTTTGTTGTATCTTAGCGGGGAGAGACTAAGGGACGAGCTCATGCCGCCATGATACTGATGTCACTCTTTTGTATTATTACTTTTTAAATTATCCTTATTTTTTTGCTAGGAAAGATTCACCCAGAGCTAACATCTGTTGCCAATTTTCCTCTCTTTTGTTTTCCCCTCCCCAAACCTCCAGTACATAGTTTTATACTCTAATTGTAAGTCCTTCTAGTTCTTCTATATAAGCTGCCACCACAGCATGGCTACTGACAGACAAGTGGTGTGGTTCTGCACCTGAGAACTGAACCTGGACCGCTGAAACAGAGTGTGCCAAACTTTAATCACTAGGCCATCAGGGCTGGTTCAAATAATTATTTTTTATATATAGATGGCACTTCCAATGAAAAGGGAAAAAATTGGAATATCATTACAATTTTAAAACAAAAATGTTTATAAATGTAGGTGTGGATTAATAAAATACTATTAACCTAATTCCAGAATATTGGTGTTAAATATGGTAGTTTATTTCTATGCAACTAAGTCAAGAGGGTAGTCGTCTAACAGTAGTTATTTATATTAGTTATTTTTCAGCCACATAGATCTTCGTTGGTATTTTCATTTTCAATATAGTAATGTATTACTTATTGAATTGATGGTTTCATTAGCTGACCTAAAGTTTGCCCAGTGCTTTGGGTACCTTTATTATAGACACCTACAAGTAGACTCTAAGATTTAGGTTTGGACTTAGGGAGATTGCCTGGGGCCTGGCTTGGGCCTTGAGTCTGTGCTGTGTGCTCCAAAACCAGCTTTGCAAGAGATCTATATAGAGTAGTGCTTAATCGTTTAACATTATTATTTATATATACACAAAACTCTCTCAGCGTCCTCAATGGAGGAGGTGACTGGCAATGAAGGACTCAGGCATTTCTGATCTTCTGGCCAAATACCATTGAACTCTTACCCTTATTTTTAACATTCACTATGAGTGTCAAATTTAGTAATATAAATCAACATTTATGTTATTCAACAAAGAATGCAGAATGCAATCTTCTAGAATTCACCTGAAACTCAACAAGACTTTATGCCTTTAGCATTTCTTCTTTGGATTAACAATCAAATTAAGATTCCATCTGCAAAGCATGCACACTCCTCTTAAACTTCTTACCTTAGCACACTGCATGTGATTGCACCCCTCATTCTTCTGTATTGGAGACTTACAGTTAGCACAAGGCTTGGAGTTAGTTAACAACCAGAGACAATTGGCAGCATCCTCATAAGCTTCACTAACTCCTACAACTTTGGGATATTAAGAACAAACACAAAAATAAATGATTTAGTGTACAATTGCAGGTGGAAAAAACCTGAAAGTTTTCTTTGCAGGTTGTCTCTCAATTTTAATCATATATTTATTTGCCTACTAGGATCTATGGCAAAGTTTTTAAACCGCTTCATTCTGAATAGCATAATTATAGGATAAGGAACTATATTCCAAAATGCTATTTAAGAAATATGATTTAAAGATTTCTCCCTGAAGTTGTGTCCAAATAAACTGGGGAAGAAAAAAAGCACAGTAAAGAAAAAAAGCATTGTATTATTCTCTGTTTAAAATAACTATTGCATCAAAGAAAATTATAGAAAGAATGGTTACTTTAGACAATAATTTCTTGTATGATTTTTTGTTGAGGAAGATTGCCCTAAGCTAATATCTGTTGCCAATCTTCCTCTTTTTTTTCTTTTTTCTCCCCAAAACCCCAGTACATAGTTGTGTATCTTAGCTGTAAGTGCTTCTAGTTGCTCTATGTGGGATGCTGCCACAGCATGGCTTGATGAGCGGTGTGTAGGTCCATGCCCAGGATCTGAACTGGCAAACCTAGGGCCGCTGAAGAGGAGGGCATGAACTTAACCACTACACCACTGAGTTGGCCCCTAGACAATAATTTCTTAAATAGGCCGGCTGCAAACATAATTACCAGAAACTCTTCATCACAGTAAAAAAACAGGAAGATTATATTGAAATATCAACTTCTTACCCAAGATTATTTCAGATAAACTAAAAATGAATCCAATGTGACATGTCTAAAACTAATCACTTTTAAACCTGCTCCTTCCTCTATCTCACCCTGGTAAATGATATGATCCTCTACCCAGAGTCAATGCAGGAACAGGATAATCTTGGACACTCTCCTCTTTCCTTCACCCACTGCATTCCATTGATCTAACTCTTTCTCTTTCATATCTATCTCCTCTCCATTCCCACTTCTTATTGATTTAGCTAGGGGTTCTCCAAACCTCTTGCCTAGACGATTACAACATAGGAAACCAACCTATCTCCCCAGCTGCTTCTCCCTGCCCCAACCACCACTCTACAGCCCATAGTGATCTTTTTAAAGATTTTATTCTTTTCCTTTTTCTCCCCAAAGCCCCCCGGTACATAGTTGTATATTCTTTGTTGTGGGTCCTTCTAGTTGTGGCATGTGGGACTCTGCCTCAGCGTGGTTTGATGAGCAGTGCCATGTCCGCGCCCAGGATTCGAACCAACGAAACACTGGGCCGCCTGCAGCAGAGCTCACGAACTTAACCACTCGACCATGGGGCCAGCCCCATAGTGATCTTTTTAAAATACAAACGTCCTTTAAATCCTTTAGCTGCTCCCCAATGACTACAATGGACTACAAGATAAAATCAAATTGCTTTAGCAAAAATTACAAAGCCCTTCATGATTTGACTACTTTCTACTTGCTAAGCTTTTCCCACCCTCTATCCCCACACTATCCTCATACTCTTCATCATTTTAAACTCAATTTATGCTACTACAATTTGAGATCTGTAATCTTAAGGAATGCCATGGTTTTTAAAGATTCTAAATTTTACATTCTATAAACTTCCCCCTGGCCCCCAGTGGAGAGAGTTAGGGGCTGGAGAGAGTTCTAGATGCACAATTAAAAAATTATTGAGCCAGTCCTAATGGCCTAGTTGTTGAAGTTTGGCGCGCTCCACTTCAGTGGCCTGGATTCGGTTCCCAGGCACAAAGCCACACCACTCGTCAATGAGTAGCCATGTTGTGGTGGCGACTCACATAGAAGAACTAGAAGGACTTACAACTAGAATATACAACTACGTATTGGGGCTTTGGGGGGGTAAAAAAAAGAGGAAGATTGGTAACAGATGTTAGCTCAGGGTGAATCTTTCGCAGAAAAAGAAAAAGTTATTTTTTCCTGCAAGAATGTCAGTAACCAACTTTGTTTTGTTTTGTTTTCTTTCTTTTTTTTTGTGAGGAAGATTGGCTCTGAGCTAACATCCATTGCCAATCTTCCTCTTTTTGCTTGAGGAACATTGTGTCACTGAGCTAACATCTGTGGCAGTCTTCCTCTGTTTTATGTGGGATGCCTCCAGAGTGAGGCTTGATGAGCAGTGCTAGGTCCGCATCCGGGATCCGAACCTGTGAACCTTGGGCCACCGAAGCAGAGTGCACGAACTTAACCACTACACCCTCGAGCTGGCCCATTTTCTTTTCTTTTTTATCTCTAAGTGCACAGGGAAGCCCTATGTTTTCTTTACTGAAAGACATGTCCGAAAATCACTTTGGAATAATTGAAAGTGGCCCATTCAATCAAGGGCTTGATTATGTGCCAGTCCTCTCAGAAGGGTGGGAAAGGGGTTAGCCCTCAGTAGAAAGAAGCTGAGAAATCAGACTCTTTGAGTTTTAAAGTTTAAAAGGAAAAGTTACCCAACTCCCAGATATAAATCCCTGGAGAGGGAAGGGGGTCAAAGGTTTGGGCTGACTGACCCCTGGGAAGTGGCTCTGTATATGAACTGGAAGAGCTGAGCACCAGGAGTGGCCCTTTAATGGAGTCTAGCAGTGGAGGAATGGGGCCATCGTGCTGCAAGGAACCCCAGGTGCCTACCTACTTAAGTCTGTGTCAACAACAGAACAGCAGCTACTGCTGGACTGTAAAGTACTGGTCTTCAATTCTACTAGCAGAGAGAAACAATAGCAGTAATGAACTGAGCAGATGCCACTACAGTTCTAAACCCATTTGGTAGAAGATTGTTTGTTTAGTGTGTCAGCAGAGAGAATTTTGAGATAATTTGGTGGAGAACAAGAATTTCAGAAGGAATTTACTATATATATGGCTAATAAGATCAAGCTGTGGCAATAATGCTGTTTACAAACAGTATTTATTGCTATAAAACCTAATCACTAAATACAATTTAGTCTAATTTTTATTTGAAAGTAGTGGCCTTTCTCCTCCCTTCAGCATCAACATTATTTTTAGCTCAGAGGCTCTCACATATTCTTATGACCTTTATTGTCCATTGTTATAATAAATAAAGCACAAAGCCACTAAAACAAAGCAGCTGTGTGGCCTGCAACATCACAGTTTTTTTCCCTCCCACCCTTTAAGAGAAAGCTAGTTTCTAACTGCATGCTAGTGGATTGCATGAAGTAAATCATGCTCAGAAAATAACGATTACTACAACAAAAACTTGTGCTGGAAAAAATGTCTTCACTTCCAGTGTTCTGAACATGAACATTTCATACATCTGTTCTTAATATCTGCAATACCTTATCTGCCTTCAATTTACCTGATGAATCTTTTTCACCCCTACTGAGTTCCAGATTCTTCCCTTCACTTCAGTTATATGTCTATTGTATCTTGATCTTCTTTCCTTAATAATCTAATTTGTTTAGGTCTCTTTGTAAGAAATGTTAACTTCACTTAGTCAGGTATTAGAGTATAACAGAATCTAAGCTCTATTAGTAGAGTCAACATGTATGCAAGTGAAAACAAAGTTGCTTTTAAAGACTGAATTCTTAAAAAGACTATTTGAATTCTATTCAACAACCATTTACTGAGTATGTACCATGAAAAACTGGTCTGAAAATTTCATAAATTAACCACCATTTCACAGAAAATACAATCATTCCTTCCTCCTGCTCTGATTAGACACAAGAGAGGCAGTTTTAGTGCTTAAAAACAGTATTGAACCTTTATATGGAAATAATTCTTTGAACTGACCTCATTATATTTTCTAATACTTTTTCTCATTAACCAGATTTTGTCACTCCTTTTGAGTCTCATAATTCAAAGACTGAAAACTGGGCATAAGGGAGAAACTATCTTATGAATCTAGAAGATTGGTTGAAAATGCTTATGCCAAAGATACGTGACTATGAGCCAAAGTAATACGCAAACTCAACAAAGCATTTAATCATACTTTTCTTCTTTGAAATATCACTTTTGTAGGTTTAATGATTATGTTCTACTTAAGTATGACAGTTGGCCTATTCTTGTTTGCTTTAAGCCTCACTCTAAATTTCACAAACTTAAGTGGCCATTAATAGTAGTCGACAGGTCACCACCTTTCAGTATGGAAGACAGTGAGAACACTCCTAGGTTTTCCACAGCAACTGGGAATTTTCCCTGCAGTCTTGCCTTTGGCTCCTTCTCTGGCAGACCTCTTCTCAGGTGTCCTCACTCACTGCCTCCTGTCCAGTTTTCTAGAGTTCTTCCATCTTTCTGAATTAAAATCCTATTTGGGACTCTGAGAGTGCTCTGCTCTTCAGTTTTTAACTGATGTCTCCCTATCTCTGGCCGCTAGAAGTAACCATGTATACACCATATATACCATTTTCTAGTTCTTCTATTTCTTTTCTGTCCTCATTATCAGGATCATTACCATATGCAAGGATATTCTGTCACAGTCCCACCAATAATTTGTGCTTACTAGCCAGGTCGTTTTCCCTCTCCTTCCCTGGTAAAAACTTACTAGTGGGTACAGAATGATTGATCCAATTTTATAACGATAAGGGATAACTAAAAATAATCATCCATTTCAAAATACTTGCTTTATATCTCAAAATCAGACACTCTGGCCATTTTCTACTCAAGAATTAAATCATATACTGTACTAATTACTTCTTGTGGTGCATTATCTAGGCAACCGGTAAGTATACTCGATATACAACTTAATAAAATTACATCTTAACTCTCCTGTATCATCTCTCCTCTCCCATCTGCACTGCCTCTGTCTTGTTCAAGTCCTCATGTCCTCTCATCTGGACATTCTGAAGTTGTCTCAGAAACGGTGTTCTTACATATTATCTGAATAGACCTTAATTCATCATCCATACTTCCGCCTGAGTGACCTTTTAAGTAAGCATCTTCAGTCATCACTCTCCTACTAAAAATTCCTTTTCAGTTTTTCAAGATAAAGTCAGATCTCCCAGCACTGAATAGAACCCCCACCCTTGACACACGATTTGGACTTCTGCCTGTGAAGTCTCATCTCTTTCTGCACCTTCCTTTACCCTGGGTGTACTGACTTATTTACAGTCCTTGAATATGCCATGCTGCTTCACAGCCCTGCTTCACCCTAGGCCTGGAATGTCCTTCCTATTCTGGTCTCTGTGAAGAAGATCAGCTTTCAAAATGCAGCTTATGCATCAATTCTTTGAAGAAGCTTTTCCTAACCCTCTCTTGGAGAGAACTGATCTCTTCCTCCTTTGTCCCTCCCCTCCCTTACAATGTGAAACAGGCACATTGTTCTCTCATAGCATTTATAATCCTCTTGTTTCGTAGTTTTCTATATAGCTGTGTCCATCTCTAAAACGTACATTTCAAGAGCATACAGGGCCTCTTATTTCTGTATTCTAACATAAAATAGCACTCAATAAATGTTAAATACATAATGAAGATATCGTTTAAAAGCAACAAGTTACTCCTAAGTTTTCTCAGTATCTTCTCTGAGTTGCAGACAAATACTTCTAAATTCCCACTAGACATCTCCACACACATCCTGCAACTACCTCAAATTCAAATGTCCACAACAAAATTCATTATTTTCCCCTGAAAGTTACTTCTACTTTTGAATTTCCCAAGTTGACCAATGACATCATGATCTACTTTCCCATCCAAACTAAAAATTCCTCTTCCTACTTCTGGTCTGTTTCTCCTTCAGTCTACCCTGCCTAATCATCAGTTATCTGCATAAAAACATCTCTGTTCATGCCACTTCCCTACTTAAAAAATGCATTCTATAGCTTATGCTGTTAATAGGATAAACTCAGATAATTTGGCAAGAACTCTCACAATCTGGCAACACCCACCTTTCCAGCCTATTCTCTTGCAAATTTTTCCCATGGACCTTGACTTTAAGCTCCATAGAAATGTATAAAGCAATGTAGGTAGGTGGGCAATAGCAAGCTTCTCTAACAGAAATATAGATATTTCTAGGTGTGAGAAGCAGGGGAAAAAAAGCAAAATCTAATTGTCTTACCATGTTCAAAGGAGTTACAGGATAATGAGATTAATCTATTTATGAAACTCACACACATATACAGACCAATACACATCAGGGAAATAGGGAAAATGTGTGGGTGTCAAGAGAGCAATGGCAAGCTATGCCGGGCATTCAAGAGAGACACAATGAACCTGGGGAACAAGAACAATCTATACAGGTGTTTTTGATTTGGGAAGTACCTCGCACTTAGCAGATACTCTGAAAAAAATATTATTGGTTAAATGATGAATTTATAAGTGAGAAGTATTTAATCAGACCTTGTCATAAAATATCCTAAGATTATCTATTCCCTTTGCTCCTGGATAAGGAACGTGAAGTTTCTGATCACGTGAAAGGTACCTCCCTCATTATCAATTAATAAACTGGTATTCTGATTTACACAGCAGTCTCTTCCTCATGGATCTGAACTACCCTGAGTCAGTGCACAAAATGAATCTCGTGAATCTAAAATGCTGAGGATCAGCTCCCAGATAACAGTATATTGCCCGATATAACGCAAGTCTTTAAGGTCTCACACCTGCCAGCCAATCACTCCCAGTGTCACTTCAGCTGCTGACAGGAATACCTGCTACATCCTTGCCTCTGCAGATATGCTAAAACCCAATTCATAGCTTACTGCTTTCAGGAGGATTCTCTGACACACCCTCCCGACCTGATTTAGTTTTTGTTTTTGTACTCTCATCTTTACCCAACTATATTAGTTATCATAAGACAGTGTAAAGATCTGACTGCTTCCCTTCTAGCCTCTGCACTCTTTGAAGGCCGGCATCATCTTTCTTACTTGCTTTGCTCATAATAAGTGTAGATTCATTGAGTGAATTCTCAATCCTGATTTGCAATATCTCAAACTAAATCCATTATCTAAAAGTTAAAAAAACTAAACTAATTTTGATTTATATTAACTTGAAAGAAAACAGCAGTCATAAAACACTTCAGGGGATGAGAAATTATTGCAAAGCAGATATGGTTACTTGATAAATGCAGGAATTGCTATTAGGAAGGTTAATTCAAACCCATTCTGTTTACCAGGCACATGCCCTGTATCACTCAATCCAACCTAAGTGTTAGCTTCCTCATCTGTAAAAAGGGATTATTAACATCAATCTCATAGCATTTCTGTGAGGATTAACAGAGATAATGTACTTGCAGAAGTCTCAGTAAAAATAGTTACAGACATGGCATTCAATATAAGTAAATCTACGGAACCACATAATAGCAAGAAATTAACTTGTCTCATCCTCCTCTGGAAGCTTCCAGGGAAATAAGAAGCTTCCTCCCACTACAGATCATACATTTCTTCCCATAAAGTACAGAAAAGCTAGGTGGGCCAGCCAAGGATAAAAGGGAAGAGCTGTAGGAGTGGGGCTTAAATGTGACCCCTGTTTACTGGGTTTATCTTAGGCTAGAAAACAAGTCAGTCAGAAACATGGAACCTGTCTATGATTCCCCCTTGCAAAACCCCCGTGATCTCCAAAAGGATGTTGCTTAGAGGGGTGATTTTAAACAGAGGAGCCTAGCATTAACAAACCTGAGAACTTCTTAAGTGAAGACTCTAAGAAATATGACCACATTATATTTTGCATGCTATTAGAAAATACGTAGCATAGCTATCTAAAATTCTTCTTACGTTCTTCTGGTTTCATTTCAGTTATTTTTTGCAACCAGTTTTTCCACGTTTGGCAGTCACAAGGCTCATGTGCTTCACCAAGGCACTCCCTAAAGAAGAAAACACAGAAAAGGCAATTTTAAAATATTCTTCATCAACATCAAGGTAAAAGAATAGATGGGAAGTACTCTGCCAGTTTCAAAGTTGAGAAAACTGAGGCACAGTGACTACTGAAAGATGAAGCATTTCAATAGAGGAACTGAAAACATGATTCCAAAGCTTGATACTACCAAATCAGGTTTTTTTAAATCAGTACATTCATTTATACATTTTAAAAAGTTCCAAATAGATTATTTAATATTGATAATTTAGTTTTGCATGCCTTAAGAGCTGTAAAATATTTTTACCAATTAGCTTCTGTTCTCATTAATACTTTAAATTCTTGCAACTCAAAGTGTGGCTAGCAGCATTGCCATTACTCTGGAGCTTGTTTAAACATGCAGAAGAGCAGGCCCCATGAGACCTTTGACTAGAACCTGCATTTTATCAAAATTACCACATGACTCTTCTGCATTTTAAAGTTTGAGAGGGGCTGGCCCCATGGCCAAGTGGTTAAGTTCACATGCTCCACTTCGGCGGCCCAGGGTTTTGCTGGTTTGGATCCTGGGTGCGGACATGGCACCACTCGTCAGGCCATGCTGAGGCGGTGTCCCACATGACACAACTAGAAGGACCCACAACTAAAAAGAAAAAATACAACTATGTACCGGGGGGGCTTTGGGGAGAAAAAGGAAAAATAAAATCTTAAAAAAAAAAAAGAAAGATAAAGTTTGAGAAATATTGTTTTACAACCCCTTCTTGTCATTACTTTTACCTCTGAATCCCCAAGTAATAGCCAGGGCAATCTAATTTACTTTTGAGTTTCACAAATTCCAATTTTCTGTTTCATTGGAATTCGGCAAATTTTGATTCAAATAAATAAAAACATGTCAATTTATCATTTGTAACCTAATTTTATGTTCTTTCTATAGCTATATAAAAATGAAACATTAAAAAGGGCCTAAAGACTTTACAAATTATTTTAATTCAGTATGATGCTATATTCTGTAGTACAAAGCTAATTATTACAGTTAATAGAATATCATTATGGGGGAGAAAAACCTAATCTGTAGGTGCCATCACCATCATCATTATCCATTATCATGTGTTATTTTAAACAAAGATCATATTTGCAAAGTTTAAGTTGTCAAGAAGACACACCTACAGACTCAGTAGTCTTATAAACTAAGAAGTAACATCTGACTACGTTAAGAATGCATCAATTCTACTTCATACCCATTAGGATGGCTACTATTAAAAAAATGGAAAATAAGTGTTGGGGAGGATGTGGAAAAATTGGAACCCTTGTGCATTTCTGGCAGGAATGTAAAACAACACAGCTGCTATGGAAAGCAGTTTGGTGGTTCCTCAAAATGTTAAACACAGAATTATCACACAAGCTAGCAATTCTACACCTACATATATATCTAAAAGAATTGAAAGAAAGGACTCAAACTTTTACACTAATGTTCATAACAGCATTATTCACAATAGTCAAAAGATGGGAATAACCCAAGTGTCCAGTGACAGATGAATAGATAAACAAAACATGGTATATGCACACACAATGGAATTAGCCATAAAAAAATGAAATTCTGATACATGCTACAACATGGATGAATCTTGAGAGATTATGCTAAGTGAAATAAGCCAGACACAAAAGGACAAATATTAGATGATTCCACTTATATTAAATATCTAGAATAGGGGAACTCAGAGAGACGGAAAGTAGAATGGTGACTACCAGTGGCTGAGGGGAGGAAAGATGGGGAATTATTCCTCAATGGTCAAAGAGTTTCTATTTGGGATGATGAAAAAGTTCTGAAAATGGATAGGGGTGATAGCTGTATAACATTATGAATGTACTTAATACCACTGAATTGTATACTTACAAATGGTTTAAAGGAAAAAAAAAAGTACCAGTTATCTTGAAAGAGTAAATTAATTTCCTTAAATTCCTGACGTGACCAAATCTGGCATTTGGGAAATTTTTTCCATAACTGCAGTTTTATAGAGTTCCTTAGCAACTCAGTGGTAACTTAACAGTCATTAAAAAAATATTGGGTTGATTAAAAATGTAAGTAGATATATCAGATTCACTTTAGCACACATTAAAATCAACTCTGCTTTCCAGAAAAGTAAGGGATATCTGTGATAACTGTTAATTTTAATTTGGCACATATACTAGCAGACACCAGAGTAAGAAATATGCTACAGATCTAGGAACAGTGTTTCCATATGGTGCTTGAGAATACATGTAAGAATATAGAATCTATATTTCTCATGGCTCTCAAAAAAAATTAAGGTACAAAATAGCCTTATATATTGGCAGTACCTAAAACAAAAAAAATGAAGTCAATAAAATAAATTATTTCCATTAAGTTTAAGATTTTTCCCCCTTGGAGATTAAATGGTGTATTCAGTATTTTTTTCCCTAGTAGAACCAATCCCAGTATGACCGGCTGTGCTGTCAACATTTTCTGACAGAAGCAAGAAAATAATCATGGAGGAAAAAAACCCCAATGTTTTCAAATAGAGTCTGAAAAAATAAATGCCATTCAAAAGGCCATAATTGCTTATCAGTGTGCTTGGTTCACTGAGGTTGTTGCATTAGACAGCAACAGAAGATTTTCTTTTCCAGAACCTCACAGGAGGCCATAGACCTGCTGCCTCCTCAGGTGCTAGCCCCATCAGTAGGATCACTTCTGGGTGTTATAACTGGTTGGCTCAGTTTCCACTAGTTTCCAATGCAATGCTAAGAGTGAGTATAAAAAGGAGAAGCTTATAACTAAAGGAGAAGCCAGAGAAAGAACTATAAATTAGAAAGAGAGGTAGAGGTTGCCATTTAATACTAGTAAGTATCCTCGAAAACTAAGGCATCTGAGAAAATAAGTCCAAACTTCTTCAAAGTATGGTAATAACTATGATATGAGACATAAGAGGTGATTGATAATCTGGATTATAGAATGTGTAGGGAGAGAGGTTATTCCAAGTGAAGTAATGAAGATACTGGAATGTTCTATAAATACTGGAAAGCTCAATTCCTGAATAAAGTTTTAACCAAGACACCAATGACTGATGACAAGTATTCTGACAGACCTGGTATCTGTTGTAGAGACTGCATCTCAAAATGTCACTAAAAACAAGTAAATGGGGAGAGTAATTTTGGCACATAGTCAACTGAAATTTATCGACACCAATAGAGGGGGTTCATTCAGGGAAAAAAAGTGCCTGGTAAGAAATTACAAAGAAAAAAAAAAACGGTTGTCTAACCTAAAATCAACCCTGTCCAAATATGATAGTTAATTAATATCAAGAGATCAAGGGATGGCTCTTTCCTTGAAAATGTGTCAATACGCACAACTGTTGGCAGGAATATACAGTGGCTCCAAAGCATTCTGGAAAAGGAAAAATCTACTAATGTTTCATTACTTGACAGAAGAAATTCCTATTAAGAAGTCAGCAATTTCAGTTCACTGCCATTTTAGAACTTTGTTAATGAGCACTCCTGAGTGAATAAGTAGAAATGCTCATTTTGATTCTCCTCTTTAGCTTTCTCCCCTAATTAACAAATCAACCAAAAAAATTTTTTTTAAAGTTAACATTTTTGAGTATACCAGGCAATGATCTAAATACCTTACCTTACACGTACTGATTCATTTAATCTACGTGACAACTCTTTGAAATTGGTACTATTTATCCCCATTTTACATGCACAGAGAGGTTAAGTAATCTGCAAAGTAGCAAGTGGATGAGCTAAGATTTGAAGCCAAAAAGTATGTCTTTGGAACTAGCACATTTTATGCTGACTGTCTCAGATACGATGGCTTCTACTGGGTTACCGTTATTGTAAGAGAGGATGCTTATCACCAAGTCACACAGGTAGTTAGTTAGTGGCAGAGCTAAGTCTCAAAAGCAGGTCCTGTGGGTCTCCAGATTAATGTCAATCTTGTGCTCTATTGAAACTTGATAAACTGAACTCTCAAGCAGTATTTATTTAGATGGATATGCTACGTTGTATAGAGTAGACATGATATTTAAACAGGGCCTTAGGATTGATATTTATCAAATAAATAGCAACATGTTTTCATTTCTGGGCCGAGGAAGAGCTGGGGAATGTTCTGCTAGTTGGGAGAATTCTTTTTTTCTGGAAAAAACCACTTTTTTTCCCAGAACCAGGGCTATTTAGCTAAGGGTCTGAGACTCTGATTTTGCAAGAGATGATGAGACTCAAGTATTAAATCCAAAAAGAAGGACAACTTCATTTGTTTTGCCCAGAGGACTCTTAGAGAGTCACTTTGCCTGTGAAGTCTGTGGAGGAGATGAAGCATGAAACTACTGCTTTAACTCAATCAAGATTCATGATCCTAACAAGGGAGTAGGTGTTATCAAAATCCTTATTGTGGGTATTGGAGGAAAACAGAATGAATTGATGACAATTTTAATGCAAAGACATTGACTTTCAAAGTTTCCTCAAATATTTGACAAGTCTGCACACGGTGCTCTGATTCACTGGAAACTTAAGTGGACTAGAAACCTGATAACTGTGATTTCTCACCAGGTGCATCACTGTAATGCAAACCATCCTATCAAGGGTTCAAACTTGTTTCGTGGTGGTGTTGACACTATTTTAAAGGCTTGTTTGTGTAGTTTCAGTAAATAAATGCTCCACAGCTGGGTGATATATTAAAAACCCCACCATATTATTATTTAGAATATTCTTGCCAGTCAACTTCAGTAAATAACTCTAAAATATGTTTGACTATCTATGGATTTAGAAAAGATCAATTTCAAGTAAGTTTCTCAGTTTCCAATGGAGATATTGGTGATTAAAGGGACCAAGGGGGCACACTGAGGTGATACAGGAGAGAAATGACCACTATACCAGGTTAAATTTGAGGTCTTCTTCTCATAAATTAGGATTTTGGTGGCCAAGAAATATTTCTGACAACAAATCTCTAAAAAGTTTCTTCAGAGAAGAAAGACTTTGTGTCAGCTCTGAGGGCAGTGAAGTTACACAGTGGCATGTTCTACTTAATAAAAAGAAAAACAGAAGGGAAAGATCATTGGCTCAAGTGAGAGTCCAGGTTTTGAACACTGTCTAGGGATAATACTATCAAGATCAGACAAATTGTAATTATACAGGCTAGGGGGAGAAAGCATCCTAGGTTCAGTTACTAAAGGCACAGAACTGGTTGATAAACAACTGAGAACAGAAAGGTCTATCCTGTGGTGGGAAGAGAGATGCCTACTCCTGCCTTCCCTACTAACAAGGAATATGTTCAGTTATATTCAGACAGACAAACCTTGGGGGTGGCTCTCAACTGATTCTGTCACATGCAGTTCTTAAAAAGAAGAAATTATCATTGCTCTCTCCTGTGGCTTTTGTAATCATTTTTAGAGAATATTTCTGAGTTTTTTGGGGAGAGAGAGAAGCAAACCCAGAATCACATGCCTTTATCTTATAAAGATCTCTCTTGCAAAGCTTCCTTTTGCATGAAGCAGATTTTGTTTCTCTTTTAAACACTAGATAAGGGCAGCAGAATTCTACTTAAAATTTCTTTTTAGAAAATTTTTACAATTTCTGATAATAGGCAAAGCTCTTATACTATAAGAATAAGAGTAGTAAGCTAAGAATGTAAAAACAGAGATTGTAAATTAATGCCTAGAGAGGTGAAGCAGATGATGTAAAAATCCTAGAATCTACAATATCATATACCTACATATACCAATCCTATAGCTTAATGAATATCAAAACTGAAAGGTAACAAGGTTAAGCTGAAGTACTTAAATCTGAGACTGCCTGTCACTGAAATCCATTCCTATTTCATTTAAGTCAAATTCTCTTTCCCTGAATTACTATGCCCAGAACATGATGATTCTATTTGCCAAGTTCTCTATTACCCTCATGAGTAGGAGAAAGACTAAATAATTACCAAATGTGACCTTGAATCCATGTGGCCATTCACAGATCCCTTGAACTAGGATAAAATTTAAAGTACAGCATGTGATCTTGGCATATAGTCTTCAATGGATCTCGAGTATAACCAGCCTAATATTTTGGAGGTGTGAGAAAGAGTAAGCTGACATATTTCTCCAAACATTGGTCTAGAAATGTACAGTTAATAGCATCATACATATGTATAGACAAATATAGCTTTTAGAGTCTACCCTATATTAGTAGGTTTTTCCATTAGTTTCCTTATCTTCAGTCAAATCAAACTTAACTACTTGCAGTATACAAAGATAGGTGAGGAAAAATACAAGAAAGTCAAAGCTAATCTATAGTAAAAACTAGTAAAAGCTAGACCACAGAAACCATAGAGCTTAAGGAGATAATGCCAATCACAGGTTTTTATTTTCCCTTCAAAACTTTATTATTCTCTGATCCCAGCAAATTCTATCTTACCTTATAAACATTTTACTAATTTATATTTTCCATTTTTGTAGCCTCTCCACCAATCCTCTAAATCAGCCTTTTTGGCCTCTTACATAAAGCAGACAACTCAGAAAATGGTTTATGTGATAACTTTTCTCAGTTTCCCCAAGGATAGTACATAATTAGTACCATTCTAGATGTACTGGATGCATGCAATGGGGTGGTTAGGGCACTAGAGCTTTACTTTCTCAAGAAACACCACACTAACTCAGAAGAGGAAGAGCCTTTATTTTCTTACTTTAAGATTCTTACTCTATGGTAAAGTAGGTTCATATTCATCTAAGTGCCATTTATTTAGTGACAATTAAGCTCACGTGTATTCATTAACTCACTTTTCAATTCTGTAGCTGGATCCTTATCTCTTCTGGTGGGGTAGTGAGGTGGAGTCAGGAACCAACCAGCAAATAGTAAAACATGTAAAACTAAAAACTAGGAATTTGTCTTTTAAATGTTTTGAAAAATTAAGGTATGTGGATATAATCTATTATTCAGTATTTTCTTGCTGAGTGTGATTTAGCCATGAAAGTAGTAAACACGGTTTTCTGTTCATTAATCACTAAATTCAAGCACCTAGCACAGAAGCCTAGCAAATTTTTTCTGTAAAGGGCCAGGATAGTAAGTATTTTGGGTTTTGAGGGCCATACAGTCTCTTTCGTAACTAATCAACGTTGTGGTATCCTGAAAGTAGCCATAGACAATAGGTAAACAAATTGGCATGAATGGGTGTGGCTGTGTTCCAATAAAACTTTATTTTCAAAAACTGGTTTGGACGGTTGTTTGCTGACATCTGACCTAGAGCTCAGTGCTACATATAGGTTGGCAGTTGAAGAAATATCTTTACCTAATAATGATAATGATGATGAGCGTAAGAAATAGGTATTGCAAGGTAGGGATAGTTCCACGACTATGCCTTTTTACTATCTGGCAGTGCTACAATTTGATTTAGTTTCTGATAAGTAGGTAAGTAAAGAGTATAGATTTTTATTCATTTAAAGTATATCCTTGCATATGCGATTAATCTGGAAATGAGCAAAAAGCAGAAGAAATATTATTTCTTTTTCTGATCATTTAATCAACTAAAACAAAACAGTTAATTATCATTGAATCTACTCTGAGTAAAGCAGAATGCTGACGGCAGACAAACATACAGTCAAACGATTATACACAGTTACAAAGCCTATCCACTACTGATTGATCATCAGTTCATACCTAGTGAGTACTTATCAGACGCCAGAAATTAAACAAAACACAAGACACACAATTGGTTACTATCTAGGACTGTGCATTAGAATCACCTAAGAGCTTTTTTTGGGGGAGCTCCAATCCAAAACCTACTCAATCAAAATCTCACTTGTTGGGGCCTATGATGAAAATCTAGAAAAGCTGTCTTAGTAGTTTTGGGTATCCCTGGTTAAGAATCACTGCTAGAATCTTCTATTTAAAAAAAAAAGAGTAAACTCTAAACATTTTCTAATCTATAGTAAGCAATTTGGTATTAAAGTTTAAGTGCGTGGGCACTGGAATCAAAAAGAGCTAGGTTCTAATCCCATTTCCACCATTCCCTAGCTGCATAACCCTGGGCAACTTCTCCGTGCCTGAGTTTCCTTATCTGTAAAAATGGGATAATAACAGTACTCAACTCATAACCTTGTTGGGAAAATTCAATATATGAAAATATTTGGCATAGTACCTGGCACACATCAAGCACACAATAAATATAGACCATTACTACTTATACATTTTTTTAATTAATAAGAATGACATCAAACATACTACAATTTAAAGGTCTGATTCAAAGTACAAAGTCGCTTTAAAAACTGTTAGAAAGGTGATTAGGCTGATTCCAACTTGTCTTGTACTGACCAGCAGAAGAGGTGTCCTTTTCCACAGTCCACAGCCGGAGCTCTGAGCAAGGGGAAGCTCAGTGTATCAGACCCAGATGTATTTGACCCTTGTTTTGTTAGTCTGACTGCTCTTTCACAGCCTGGAGTGGGACACCATTTAATGGCAGGATTATTTTCAACAAAGGCCTGTTTAAACATCAATAACAAAACACAACAGAAAATACTTTAATTCCAAATTCGAATATAGAGTATACCCCTATGTCAATTTACTTTAAAGCAAAAGAAGAGCAAAATAAAAAATAAGTAGTAGTCAGTCTCAAGAAATACTTAAAATAGCACCAGAAAGTACAAAACAACTTAAAAAGAAGGAAAAAACTGGTAATTACCTTAGTAAGGATGTGATCTTCTATATTTATGTTTATATTTATATTTCACAAGGAGGTAAAAGACCTATACAATGAAAACTATAAGACATCACTAAAAGAAATTGATGATGACATAAAGAAATGGAAAGAGGGGCCAGCCCTGTGGTCAAGTGGTTAAGTTTGCACATTCCACTCTGGTGGTCTGAAGTTCGCCAGTTTGGATCCTGGGCGTGGATCTATGCACCACATATCAGGCCATGCTCTGGTGGCATCCCACATAGAGGAACTAGAATGACCTACAACTAGGATATACAACTATATAGTAGGGCTTTGGGGAGAAAAAAAAAAAGGAAGATTGGCAACAGATGTTAGTTTAGGGTCAATCTTCCTCACTAAAAAGAAAAAAAAGGAAGAGAAAGAAATGGAAAGATATTCCATGCACATGGACTGGAAGAATAAACATAGTTAAAATGTCCATACTACCTAAAGCAGTCTACAGATTCAATGCAATCTCAATCAGAATCACAGTGACATTCTTCATGGAAACAGAACAAAGAATCCTAAAATTCATATGGGACAACAAAAGACTCCAAACAGCTAAAGCAATCCTGAGAAAAAAGAATAAAGCTGGAAGCATCACAACCCCTGACTTCAAAATATACTACAAAGCTATAGTAATCCAAACAGCACGGTACTGGCACAAAAAACAGGCACACCAATGAATGGAACAGAACTGAAAGCCCAGAAATAAAACTACACATCTACGGACAGCTAATCTTTGACAAAGGAACTAAGAACATACAATGGAGAAAGGAGAGTCTCTTCAACAAATGGCATTGGGAAAACTGGACGGCCACATGCAAAAGAATGAAAGTAGACAATTATCTTTCACCATACACAAAAATAAGCTCAAAATGGCTTAAAGACTTGAAGGTAAGACCAGAAACTAAAACTGCTAGATGAAAATATAGGCAGTATACTCTTGGACATCAGTCTTAAAAGGATCTTTTTGAATATGTTGTCTACTCGGACAAGGGAAACAAAAGAAAAAATAAGCAAGTGGGACTTCATCAAGCTAAAGACCTTCTGCAAGGCAAAGTAATCCAGGAACAAAATGAAAAGATAACCCACCAACTGGGAGAAAATACTGGCAAATCATATATCCAACAAAGGGTTAATCTCCATAATACATAAAGAGCTCACACAACTCAACAACAAAAAACAAACAACTTGATAAAAAAATGGGCAGAGGATATGAACAGACATTTTTCTAAAGAAGATACACAGATGGCCCATAGACACATGAAAAGATGTTCAACATCACTAATCATCAGGGAAATGCAAATCAAAACTAGACTTGGATATCACCTTACACCCGCTTGAATGGCTATAATCACCAAGACAAAAAATAACAAGTGTCAGAGAGGTTGTGGAGAAAAGGGAACCCTCATACGCTACCGGTGGGAATACAAACTGGTGCAGCCACTATGGAAAACAGTATGGAGATTTCTCAAAAAATTAAAAATAGAAATATCATATGACCCAGCTATCCCACTACTGGGTATTTATCCAAAGAACTTGAAATCAATGATTCAAAGAGACTTATGAACCCTTGTGTTCATTGCTGCATTATTCACAATAGCCAAGACATGGAAGCAACCCGATTATCAACTGATAATTGGTTAAAGAAGATGTGGTGTACACAGACAATGGAATACTACTCAGTCATAAAAAAAAGATAAAATCATCCTTTTTGCAACAACATGGATGGATTGAGGGTAAGATGTTAAGTGAAATAAGCCAGACAGAGAAAGACAAACACTATATGATTTCACTCATATGTGGAAGATAAACAAATACATGAACAATGAGAACAGATTATTGGTTACCAGGGGGAAGGGGGTTAAGGGGTGGGCACAAGGAGTGAAGGAGCACATTTATATGGTGACTGACAAATAATAATGTACAACTGAAATTTTGCAATGTTATAAACTATTATGACCTCAATAAAAAAAAAAAGTCCATATATTAAGGTTTAAACTACAAAAAGCTGTAGAAGGCAGTTAAAATGTAACTGTTAAGTCACACAAAAAAGTAACTTGCATATGCTTCTGAATAACTTCTGAATGAAAATGAAGATAGGAAAAAAGATGAAATAAACATTGTAATCATTATATGAAACTATTATTTGAAATTAAAAAAATACATAAATTTTCAAATTGATAATCTTTAAAGCTAAATATTTAATTTAGGAGAGTAAAATATAATCTCTTGGAAAACTTAAAACACCTACTATGTACTTTGAACATTATCCTATCAATCAGTTATAAAAGTGCAATAGGCGATCAGTAAATAGTTCTGAGCAATAGTTTTATTTTTTTGGTAAACTACTACTTTAGCTTTTCACTTTCACTTCTATCATGATTATAAAATAACACTTTAGCTTAAAACTTTAATTAATGCCACATTCCTTTATGCAGTTTTCCTGAGACACAAAAGTCAGAGTCTATTATTTTAGTGTTTTCAAAAATAAAACAAAAAAATTAAAATCTGTTATATAGGTTTAATTAAATCAAAATTATGGAAATCAGACAGGTAATTGGCAGCATACCTTAATATCAAACTGTAGGTATCGTTTGTCCATCTCCTTAGAAACTACACTTTCTATGATATCCACAGGCACAAGTTGGAAGCAATCATATGCAGGGCAGAAAATGTTGTGAGCTTCACCTTCTTGAATTTTCAGATTCAAAAACCTATTAAAATGATCAATAGACAGAAAAAACATAAAGATATAATTTATTTGCATATTCTAAGAA
Source organism: Equus asinus (assembly GCF_041296235.1). Lineage (NCBI taxonomy): Eukaryota > Metazoa > Chordata > Mammalia > Perissodactyla > Equidae > Equus > Equus asinus. The sequence goes on along the minus strand of NC_091790.1, from coordinate 135,769,302 downwards.
TTTTTTCTTTATGCTGAATTTTGTTAGAGTATAGTTAAAATAACATCACTGAACAGAGTGTGGAATATCACTGTAATACACTGATTTATATAATTCACAAACTATTCAACAATTACTACCTGTCCAACATTAATTTTATATATATACAAACATATATACATATATTTATATGTTTTATATGTTCATGGTTTGCTTTATCCTCTCTAAAAAGTTGAAACAATAGATTTATTTAATATTAAAAATTCAGAAATGAGTGGTTTAGAAATGTCATATTCAATTCTCAATATTCTCCACCTTCAAATAAAAGGGAGCAATTGAACAGAATTAAACCACAGATAATTTAACAGATTTTGGGGTTGCAGTGGAATATAGCATGCTTTTGTGAAGAAAAGGTTTTATGCTTATATTTCATTTAGATGAATATTAAAATGAGTTTCATGTACTACTCTAGGTACCCTAGTCGAGGTAGTAGGAGAAAGGTATCCTAGAAGGTGGCAGGAATCTTGACCAAGGTGAATTAAGAGGTTAAGAGCAGAATTTGAGTTAGAGAATACCAGATCTGCCCTAACAAGTTATATAATACTAATCAATTTATTTAACTGCTCTGTGCCTCAGTTTGACTATCTGTAAAATGGAGATAATAATACGCACTTCTCAGGGTTGTTATACAGATTATATGGTATCATGTTTTTGAAATATCTGCAAGGTGGCTGGCACAGAATAAGAATTCGTAAATTTCAGCATGGGTTTTATTGTTATTATTATTAATATTGCCTATGGAAAAACAAGAAACAAACTTTTGAAGTGTAGATTTAACACTTAAACCTAGAGAAGATAAACGGAAAATCAGGCAATTAAATCACCATTCTTGAGTCATCACCATAAACAGTTTGATTATTCCACTGCCTACAATATCTTTTTCCTTTAGTTCTCCAGTCTCTTAATTTAATTGCACTTAAAAATATCAAGCTTATAGGGGCTGGCCCCGTGGCCGAGTGGTTGGGTTCGCGCGCTCCGCTGCAGGCGGCCCAGTGTTTCGTCGGTTCGAATCCTGGGCGCAGACATGGCACTGCTCGTCAAACCACGCTGGGGCGGCGTCCCACATGCCACAACTGGAGGGACCCACAGCTAAGAATATGCAACTATGTACCGGGGGGCTTTGGGGAGAAAAAGGAAAAAAATAAAATCTTTAAAAAAAAAAAAAAAAGAATGGGTTTCTACATTTAAAAAAATAAAATAAAATAAAAAAATATCAAGCTTATTGAGATCTCATCAGATCTGCTGCCTTTACTCCATCTTTTTCCTCCACAATCTCATCTGGGCACTTCAGAGAAAACAGAGCCTCTCTTAACATCCTCCTTACCACACCTCAAATCTAGCCATATTAGCTATTTTTGCCTTCTTCCCTGTCACTTCAGTCAGAGGGCTTCCTCCTTTAGCCCCAGGCTATTCCTCAAATCCTCAGGCCAGCTCTGGGACTCACACTATCCGTTAACCTACTCTCTCTCTCTAATGGCTCTCATCCTTGGCACAATAAACATGCTCAAGTTTTTCCCATCCTGAAAACCCTTCTCAATCACATAACACGTTTTAGTTCCACTTTCCTTTTCTTTCACATCAAAGTTTCCTGACAAAACAATGATTTGTCATTCCTTCCCCAAGTCCATCCCATTCACTTCTCAACCTGTAACACTCTGGCTTCTATCAACTCTTCATTGAATGGCTGGCTTTCTACAAAGCCATTAAGATTACTCATTAGCCCAAATTATTCAAGGTTTCTCAGTTTTTACTTTCCTTTCATTTCTCTAGAGTATCCTACACTGATGAACAGTTCCTTCTTTCAGATTCTCTCTTCCCTCTGGCTTCTAGGACTTATTTTTTCCCCGGCATCCTTCTTCCCTCTGGTTGTTCCTTGTTCATCTTTTTCGCTATGCCTTTTACTCTTCTGATCACTTATATTTTACTGTTCCCTAGAGTTTTCATGCCCAAACTCTTCCCTTCCCATTCCATACAATTCCCCTGGGTGACCTAAATATGCCTAACTTAAACTACCACCTGTATGTCAATGACTCTGAAATTTAAAACCCAGATCTCCCTCCTTAGCTATAGATTTTGATTACACACACAATATTTTCATTTAAATATCCCATAGGCATTTTAAATTCAACATGTTTAAAATGTTCCCCTCTATTTTCAATATGATTTAAAAACCACACACTATTCACAAAACTCTGATTTATCCCAATAGAAGGGCATTCTGTACCTTAGTCACCAGTTAAAAAAATTACTTGTATTACTCTGTGTCAGGAGAAACAATTTGGCAGAAGTAAACATGGATGAAGCATTCAGGGGAAATGCTATAGAGTAGCAGTTCTCAAAGTGTGATCTGCAGAGCTGTGAGGGTTCCTGAGACTTTCCAGGGGGTTTATGAGGACAAAACTATTTTCATAATGGTTGAGTATTAAGACTTTGGTTGTTTTTTGGTTAAAACTGCAGCTGCCTTAGCATGAATCATGGCAGTGGCATTTTGTAGCCAAGTAGATTTTATATTCTTCACAGCTCCACACTTGTGGTTAAAAAAAAAAAAGCCAGGAGCCAGCCCAGTGGCACAGGGGTTAAGCTCACAGATCCGCTTAGGTGGCCCGGTGTTGGCTGGTTCGAATCTCAGGTGCGGACCTACCCACTGCTTGTCAAGCCATGCTGTGGCAGGCATCCCACATATAAAATAAAGGAAGGTGGGCATGGATGTTAGCTCAGGGCCAATCATCTTCAAAAAAACACACACACACAAACAACAAACAAAAAGCCAGTTGCATTTAAGAAGGTCCTTGAGGGAGTAATAAACATTATTAATTATGGATTATTAATAAATTTTACTGATTATTTATTTTATTAAATCTTAACCCATGGGTACCCATTTTTTGGGTATTCTGTGCAAAGAAATGAGAAGCAAGCATAATGACCTTCTGCTGCATACCAAGGCATGATAGTTGTCTCAGGAAATTAATTGTTCAAGCTACAAGTAGACTTGCCTGCTTTTATCATGGGACATTATTTTTATTTGAAAGAACAACTATAAACAATGATTATTCAGACTTGGGTATATGGTAAACTTTTTAAACAAATGCATTAAGTGAGCCTGCCACATCAAGGAAAAAAGTTGATGGTATTTGTTGCCAATGATAAAATTCAAGCCTTCAAGTAGAAAGTAGAATTTTGAAAAACTCTTATCTGCTATTGTGACCTTCTCAGCTTCCCAATATTTAGAGACTTTTCTGATGACACTGGTGGTGATATTAACTAATGTGATTTTTTTTTACTACAATATGTATGTGAAATACATTAACATTGGAAGATCTACGTAACCCATTGAGCCAATATTTTCAAAATGATGTTACAAGACCATGCATGGGTAAAAGATCCAGTAAAAGTGCAGGATAGACCAATGGATTTTAATGTAAAGAGTACAAAAAGTCTATTGATATGGTTTCAGATTTTACACTGCAACTAACGATTAAGAAAACTATCACTTGTTGAGTTTTGATGTATATCAAAGAGTATCCACACTTATCTGAATAGGCTGTTAATATACTTTTCTCTTTTCCATATACACATCTGTGTGAGGTCAGATTTTCTTTATAGATGTCAACCAGAACAATATATCATAATGGACCGAATGCAGAAGGAGACATAAGAATATGGCTTCTATTAAGCCATATACTAAGGAGATTTGCAAAAATGTAAAACAATACCACTACTAATTTTTTTACTGGAAATAGTTATTGTTCACAGTAAATGTTAACATATAATGAGTTTCTTACTGTTATTTTAAAATGAATAAACAAATATTAAATTTTTACAGTGTTAATTTCTAATATAGTATATATGGATAGATACCACCCATATAAAACGAAGTGCTTTGACGTCCTCAACAATTTTTTTCTTGTAATTAATTTCTAGCCTTATAGCATTATGATCAGTGAAGATGCTTGTTATTACTTCAATTTTTTTAAATTTGTAGAGGCTTGCCTTGTTTCCCAACATATGGTCTATCCTTGAGAATGTTCCATGTGCACTTGAGAAGAATGTGTATTCTGCTGTTTTAGGGTGAAGTGATCTATATATGTCTATTAAGTCCAATTGTTGTAGTTTTCCGTTTAGCTCCCCTATTTCCTTGTTGATTTTCTGTCTGGATGATCTGTCCATTAATGTGAGTGGGGTGTTGAGGTTCCCTACTATTATTGTGTTGTTTTTAACAATCTTCCTTTACGTCTGTTAATAGTTGCTTTATGAACCTTGGTGCTCTTATGTTGGGTGCATAGATATTTATAAGTGTTATTTCTTGATGAAGTGTCCCTTTGATCATTATATATTGTCCCTCTGTGTCTCTCTTTACCTGCCTTATTTTGAAATCCGTCTTGTCTGATTTAAGAATTGCAACACGTGCTTTCTTTTGCTTGCTATTAGCTTGAAGTATTCTCCTCCACCCCTTCACTCTGAGCCTGTGTTTGTCCTTGGGGTTGAGGTGTGTTTCCTGGAGGCAACAAATTGTTGGCTCTTGTTCTTTAATCCATTTTGCCACTCTGTGTCTTTTCATTGGAGAGTTCAATCCGTTTACATTGAGAGTATTATTGATACATGTGGACTTAATGCTGTCAATCTGTTGCTCATTATCCTGTTTTCCTGCGTTTCTTTTCCTGTGTGCCTTAGCCTACTCATTTAATATTGCAATTTCTTATGCTGGGTTTCTTAGATTTTTCCTTATTTATGTCTTGTGGCTCTGTTCTGTTTTTAGTTTAGTGGCTACCCTTAAATTTGTATTTAGAATCTCGTGTATAATATAATCTATTCTCTGGTGGTCTCTTACTTACTTGGCCTAGACTGATTTAGTCCCTTTGCTCTTCCCCTCCTAAATTATTATTTTCATTTCTTATTCTAACTCACATTATGAGTTTGTAGTTAGAGTGATAAGATCGTCTTTGCTTTGGTAGTTTCCTTACCTTTGTCCTAATGCTGTAGTTGAATATTTGCTATCCTATTCTGGTCCTATCTATCTGTCTTCCTACTCTGTGGTTTGTGACCCTTTTCTCCCTTTTTTCTTTTTTCATGTATGAGAGCCTTCTTGAGGATTTCTTGTAGTGGAGGACTTTTGGTTACAAATTCCCTTAACTTTTGTTTGTCTGGAAAAGATTTAATTTCTCCCTCATATCTGAAGGATATTCTTGCTGGATAGAGTATTCTTGGCTGAAGATTTTTATCTTTTAAAGTTTTGAATATGTTACTCCCTTCTCTCCTAGCTTGTAAGGTTTCTGTAGAGAAATCTGCTGAAAGTCTGAAAGGAGTTCCTTTGTAGGTTATTTTCTTCTGCCTTGCTGCCCTGAGTATTCTTTCTTTGTCTTTCCTTTTTGCCATTTTTACTACTACATGCCTTGCAGTAGATCTTTTTGCATTGACAAATCTAGGAGATCTGAAAGCTTCCTCTACACACATTTCTCCCTCAATCCCCAGATTTGGGAAGTGTCTCTTCTATAATTTCATTAAGCACATTTTCTACTCCATTTTCCTTTTCCACATTCTCGGGAATTCCTATGATCCTTAAATTCTTTCTCCTCATTGAATCCGCTATCTCTCGGAGATTTTCCTCATTCTTTTTAATTCTTAGTTCTCTTTCTTCCTCTGTCTGGAGCCATTCAGCCTGTCTATCTTCGATTATGCTAATTTGCTCCTCTATGGTGTCTACACGGGCATTCAGGGAATCTGTATTCTGTTTTATCTGGTCCATTGTGTTTTTCATCTCTAGTAATTCTGTTTGATTCTTCTTTATAGTTTCAATCTCTTTTGTGAAGTAACTCCAGAACTCATTGGCTTGTTTCTCTATCTTTCTCTCTAGCTCACTGAGTTTTCTGATTATAGCTACTCCGAACTCCTTATCACTTAGTTTACCTATTTCCAAGTCCTCAGGACTTAATTCCATGTTTTTATTGTTTTCCTTTTGGTCTGGAGCTTTTATAAACTGCTGGATTGTAGAGGAGCGGTTTTTTCACATGATGGTAGAATTTGGTTGCAGTTACAGCCTGTTGCCACTAGATGGGGGTCGAGAACTGCATGTTCTGAGCTCTCTGCCTTCGGGCAAGATGGCGGCGCCCAGCACGGTTTGCTGGGGGGGAGGGGCTGTTTTTCTCACATGCCAATCTGGATTCAGATCAGTTCTGTTATCTGGTCTCCCGGGGTCCTGGCTTTATGGGGTCCCCGCGCACGGAAGCTCTCCCCTGTCAGCGGGTTTCCACTGTACCGGCGGCGGGAGTCATGGATGATCCCCTGGTCATGCGGCCCCTCCCCCGCTCCTTCCCGCACCCGCGGCAGCGATCCCAGTCCCTAGGAAAGGGAGAGAAGTTCTCTCTTACCCCGTTCCAGCTCTTCCGAGGCCGGCTGCAGCCTCTCCATCCTCTGTCTTTTTGGTGCTGTAGGTCTCTGATGGTCTGGCATTAGGTTTATTAGCTGAAATTCAGTTTTTTCCAATCCTTTGTTGTAGTTTGGAGGGGAGAGAGTCCCGGGTCAGCTCACCCCGCCATTTTGCCAAAGCCTTACTCCCCAACTCTCATTTCTTGAGAGAGAAATGGGCTTCTAACTTACTGAAGCCATTTTTGTTGTTCCTCAACAATTTTTAAGACAGTAAAGTGGTCTTGAGACTAAAAGTTAGAGAACTGCTAACTGTAGAGTTCCCTTTTTCACATAACAGGATCCTCTTTCTTTTAGCTATGAAGAGGTTCCCTGGGAAGTTGGATATAATTTATCTTAATACTTATACTCCCCTGTCAAAGTGCAGTTTGCTTAGACATAGTTACAATATGATTTATTTACTATATGTTTTATGTATTCTAAATACATCACAGCAGATGTAATTACCTCTGCCAATTAAATGACAGAACTGAGATCTCATTGAAGATAGGATCATTTCTCTATATAATAGCCATGCTATTAATCCTCATCAAGATATAATTTCCCACTAAATTTATAAGCAGAACATGAAGTTGATGACTGTTAGTAAAAGAGAGAAGTATGGGGCAAACTTCACCTATATCTTTATCTTGTAGGTCAGCTTTACAGGTTATATCGTAGATCGGTTCTCTTGCTTATTACCATGCTTAGGGAGATGATAATAACTAACATTTATTGAGTGGTTACTATGTGCCAGGCCCTGTTCTAAGCATTTGATATATATTAAGTCATTTAATAATAAACTAATAATAATCCTATGAAGTACTTATTATTATCACCATTTTATAGATTAAGAAATTGAGGCACAGTGAGGTACCACTTACCTAAATCAACAAGTAATAAGCAGCAGGAAGGATATTCTATGTGAGGTAGAAAATAGTAATTTCTCTTTCATTTAAGCCCTGGGCATAGATGCTTCAAAGCATCTGGCTGGACTGAGGGATAAGGGGGTAGGGAAGAGTAAGATAAACTGATTTTTGAACTATCTAAGGACCCTTAAAAATTCTTCCTTGCTCCTTAAGACAGAGGAGTTTCTTTTCTATATGCCTCAGAGAGGACTGCAATTAATTTAAAAACAGTTTTATCAACAAATGAATCACCCAACCTGGAAGCTGTTTTACTGGTGCTTGATTTGACAAGAACTACCCGGCAGGAGTAGGGAGGAGAATCCTAGGTAGGCTGATAAGGTACCATGGGAAACAATTATTAGATCTTTCAAATTTAAATCTTACCATAAACTTCTTTTTTTTTTTTTTTTTAAAGATTTTATTTTTTCCTTTTTCTCCCCAAAGCCCCCCCGGTACATAGTTGTGTATTCTTCGTTGTGGGTTCTTCTAGTTGTGGCATGTGGGACGCTGCCTCAGCGTGGTCTGATGAGCAGTGCCATGTCCGCGCCCAGGATTCGAACCAACGAAACACTGGGCCGCCTGCAGCAGAGCGCGCGAACTTAACCACTCGGCCACGGGGCCAGCCCCTTACCATAAACTTCTTAAGGCTAGTCCTGTGACAGGAGTTTGGTGAGGTAGGTAAAGAAGTTCAAAAAAATTCAAGTAAATCTCTGGGGTGCTCGGTTTTCACACAGAAACCAAGGTCAACAGTAGCAAATTTGACAGCACCCAAATAATACAATACAGTTCACAAAAATATACAATTAACAATTTTAAGCTAAACAAAGTACTGTACCTGTGGAAGATTTTCTGCATCCAGAACTAGGTCAAAGTTTGCTTTGGATTGTGAGCTCTGCCCCTTGCTTCTTTCAGCTGTAGTTTACCTCTATCAGCTGTACTGATTTGATCCTATCTAATTAGACAGAGTCGTCTCTAGTCTATGTCTTAAAAAGAATGACCAGATATTCTTATTTGTCCTGATTTTTTAAAGCAGTAATTTTTTGCTCCTCGAAATGAAATCTTGTCTCATACCCCGATTTGTAAAACAGAGAAAGAAAATGTACTCAAAATAAAACCTGGGTGACAGAAAGATCAGTGGTTGCCTACAGATTGGAGGGAGGGGATGGTGGTGGGAAGATAAGAGAGATGCAGAAAGACAAGGGTGGGAGGAATTTCAAGGAGAAATGAGGAAACTTTTGGGGGTGATGGATATATTCATCATCTTGATTGTGGTAATAGTTTCATGGGTGTATATATGTCAAAGCTTATCAAATTATTTATCTTAAATATGTGGTTTATTGCATGTCAATTATACTCCAACAAAGCTGTTTACAAACACAAGAGAAAATCTGCTCCAGTTCTTGCTCTCTCAGCCAACACTGTGCTCCCCAGCTTCCTACACTTGGATCCAGTACTCCATGAAAAAGAACAGTTTGAAAACTTCTGATTTTTAAGATTTCCTTAAATAATAATGACATGCTTTGCTTAGGTCATCAATCAGTACATTTATGTGTCTCTAGAGATAACATGATATTGTATTGCTCAGTCTTCATTTTCTTTATAAAGCTCTCTCGAAAAGCGTAACATTAGAGCAAAGTTAATGGATAATAAGAAAGTATAAATCTTGGCAAGGTAATGGGAAGGAGACTGGAGATAAACATGAGAAGCAAAATAAATTTTCCATTTGTAATATATACTCAATGATGCCTGGGAGAGACATCTAACTGAACTGATTAAAAAGAAATATTAAATGTCCATATTTTACAGATTTTCAAGGCTATTTGCTTGTCACAAAAAGTTCAGAGACAGCATAAAAACAAATGCTTAAAAATTCTTTGGCTGTAAGAAACTGATTCTTGATATTTAGGTATAGGCTTAAAATTTACATTAGATGTAATATAAATTAAGATACTAGGAGAACTTATTTACGTATACCTGCTTTGTTCCCAAAAGTATCTTATATTAAGCCAAATAACATTAATTACTAAATTAAATAATTTAACTAAGTTAATAGATTAGAAGATGTCAAAATAAGAAAAGCAAAATTCTTCCTTAGTAGTAAAGTATAATATATTTCAGTCTAACTCTGAAACCAATATACATAATCCATATCATTAAATATTGAAAGCAAGCAATTTTATTACCAAATTAGGGTGCTGTGATGCAGTAAGAAATACTAAGGTGCACATATACTCACGACTCCCAACATCCTCTACAAAAGTCATGTCCACAGGGCATATCCACTGGGTCTTCAAATACAGAAATGCTGCACATACAAATGTCACACTGGAGATGAAGAAGAACAATGATTTAAACAAAGCCACACTTTGGAGAGAAAACAATATATTCATTTGTTCATTAGTTTAAGGCAAAAAACTAGTGTAGTAATTATAAAAAGTGTTTCATACTTATAAAGGAAGTTAAAGTTAGTGTGCCTACCTTTGAATAATAAATATCATGCCTACCTCATTATAAACTGTTGTGGGATTTAAATGTTTTAATGTAAAAGTCAAACACTTAAATTCCAAATTTATGCATTAAATTAATAAGCAACTACACATTTGGAAAAGGAAGTACAAGAAACAAATCATTACAATCTATTCAGGTCAAGATCAAATTGCCTGTTGCAAAATAACCACTTCCAATATCAGTCCTTCACTCTCTACTCCCCTCAGAAGATCTACAGAAACAGGGTAACTTTGTTTTTTCATTACAGCAACTCAGGATATTCAGAGCAGCAATTTAAGGATTTCTACCCAGGGAACTCTGCTACAAAACACTGTATTTTCTCAACAATGACTTACTAGAAGCAAACATTATAATGGTACAGACACGAACTACAGAAGTAGAATTGTTTTCCAAGAAGGCCTAGACAAAACCTGGAGTGCTTTCATATGAGTGGCTGAATCATTCAAGAAACGCCAAGATTTCCTATAACAGTACACCAATGGTATGCCAATTAAAAATGCAGAAAACAGTAGTATTGTTTCTCAGGAAAAAACAAACATTTATTCTAGAAATGTATCTAGATGACAAACTCCGGAAGGTTTACTGAACCAAATCCATAACTATCAATATATTATAAATGCCTACAAGAAAACAAAAAACACAGTTTCGTATGTTTGGTTTAAAGTGCCTATTACAAACTTAACTTTTAACATTTCAGTGTGGTGTGTTTAAAACTTTAAGCAACTGGAGCTTTTTTTTTTTTTTTTTGGGTGAGGAAGATTGTCCCTGAGCTAACATCTGTGCCCATCTTCCTCTATCTTGTATGTGGGATGCCACCACAGCATGGCTTGATGAGTGGTGTGTAGGTCCACACCCAGGATCCTAACCCATGAACCCTGGGCTGCCAAAGCAGAGCATGCAAACTTAACCACTACACCACTGGGCCGGCTCCTAAGCAAGTGGAGCTTTTTTCTTTCTCTCTTTTTTTTTTTTTGAGGAAGATTAGCCCTGAGCTAACAGCCACCAACCCTCCTCTTTTTGCTGAGGAAGACTGGCCGTGAGCTAAAATCTGTGCCCACCTTCCTCTACTTTATATGTGGGACACCGGCCACAGGCATGGCTTGACAACTGGTGCACAGGTCTGCACCTGGGATCTGAACCAGTGAACCCCAGGCTGCCGAAGCAGAATGTGTGACCTTAATCGCTGCGCCACCGGGCCGGCCCCAGCAAGTGGAGCTTTTAAGTGAAAATATAGTAGATGGTTTTCTCAAAGTCTTTTATGTTTTCTGTTTTGAAATGAGAAAAGAAAACCTTTTGTTTTTCAATCTGTAATTCAGAGATCACAAAAATATTCTGTGATAATGAATATTTACCAAAGCATGAAATAATTGAACCCATTAAGAAGGGTATAGGATTCAATTACAAGAACATGACTAGAGATTCCATGAAACAATATTAAATAATTCAAAAGCTAAAAGACTAAACACAAAACCATGAGCAGTACATTGAATACCAAACCATACCAAACTGGTGTCCAAATCCCCAGGAGATAAACTGATTTCATCTGGAGAGGTGACAGAAGAGCGTGTAGTCCTTGGAGTTCTTGGAGAAGGGAGTGTGTCCCAGGCATTATACCCACTTGGTGGTGGAGTTGGCATTTGAACACCTGATCGTTGGCAGCAGTTCTCTGGGTTGGACATCCAAGCTTCAAGTAATTTCTCCCTGTCCCAGTCTTTAAGAAAAATGAAATAGATATCTCTCAAAAAAGAGAAAATATGGTGATTTTTTTTAAAGATTTTTTATTTTTCCTTCTTCTCCCCAAAGCCCCCTGCTATATAGTTGTATATATTTTTAGTTGTGAGTCCTTCTAGTTGTGGCATGTGGGACGCTGCCTCAGCGTGGCCTGATGAGCGGTGCCATGTCCGTGCCCAGGATCCGAACCGGCGAAACCCTGGGCCACCAAATCGGAGAGCATGAACTTAACCACTCGGCCATGGGGCAAGCCTCTATGGCGACGTTTTAAGAGCTTGTTAGTAACAAAAGAAAGTGAGGATGAATTAAAGAAATATAGGTCATCTAAGGAAGAAAAGTTATTTAAATGTCAAGGTAGTCATTGCAAATGATATTCAGGTATGTCATATATTAATATTTTTAAAGGAAATTTAAACTTTTATAATCTACTGAGGCTTATAACCCTGTCAATATCTAACAATACCATCAAAACTTCCAGTCATTTCTACCAATCATCAAAAGATGTGGCTCACACATCACTTTTAGAATTTGATAAATTTTTGTTGGCATAAGTTTGATTTAGCCATTTTACTCTTTCAAAAAATATGTAATTTTGCAATTGGCCTCACTGGTTTCAAGTTGTAAAATGATTACACAGCTCACTATAAACATGTCAAAATGCCAACAAGAAGTCCTAAAAATCATTTGGTAAGCAGCTTGAAAACAGAAGGAACTTCTGAAGGGATTATAGTTATAAATACAGTTTTGGTGAATTAGTATAAATTCTGTATTAAGTAAGCTCGAATCTGGTATAACTAAAAAAGAGGGCTGGCCCCATGGCCGAGTGGTTAAGTTCACAAGCTCCGCTGTGGTGGCCCAGGGTTTCGCAAGTTCAGATCCTGGGCACGGACATGGCACTGCTCGTCAGGCCACGTTGAGGCGGTGTCCCACAAGCCACAACCAGAAGGACCTGCAACTAAGATATACAACTATGTACCGGGGAGATTTGGGGAGATAAAGTAGAAAAAAAAAGATTGACAACAGTTGTTAGTTCAGGTGTCAATCTTAAAAAAAAAAAAGATTATCTCCTATGAACACTTTTAAAATAGCCAAGTGAAGCATGTTATTATAAAGTCCAGAGCCATAAAAACCTAACTCTTTAAAAACAATAAACTAAAATATCCAATTATTTTGCTAGGTGTGATAGTTCTGTAAAGTTACAGAATATCATGCTGTGGTTTGGGGGGATAAAAAATAAGATTGGGGGGCTGGCCCCGTGGCTGAGTAGTTAAGTTCGCGTGCTCCACTGCAGGCGGCCCAGTGTTTCGTTGGTTCGAATCCTGGGTGCGGACGTGGCACTGCTCATCCAACCACGCTGAGGCAGCATCCCACATACCACAACTAGAAGGACCCACAACGAAGAATATACAACTATGTACCAGGGGGCTTTGGGGAGAAAAAGGAAAAAATAAAATCTTTAAAAAAAATAATAAGATTGGAAATAGGGGTCAGATTACAAAGAGGAAGAAAAATTCAACAACTGAAAAAAACTGCATTTGAGTACATTCCAGGAAATGTTGCTAAATGGACCTCAGTGTTTTAATAGGTCATTATTACTCACTTAGAAAGTTAAAATACTTTTCTTAGAACAGTATGATTATTTTTTAAAAGACTCCATTATGTCACTTTTCAATAAAGGAAAAAGAGAACTATTATAATTTGCATACACAGATATTAAATATGCTAAATTTTAGTCTTATCTACTACAAATATTTTTCAGCACAATTTCTGTTTGGATTCTATCACATCATTCATTTAGCAAATATTTACTGAATGCCTTTTATGTGGCATGTACTATGTCAGGCAGTAGCGATACAATGGGAGGAAAAACTAGGCACGGTTCCTGCCTTCATGGAACTTACGCTCTAGAAAGGAGAAAGACATTAAGTAAAATCAACACAGAAAAAACAAGTCATCTGGGGGCTGGTCCTGCAGCCAAGTGGTTAAGTTCACGAGCTCCACTTTGGCGGCCCAGGGTTTCGCCGGTTCAGATCCTGGGCGCGGACATGGCACCACTCATCAGGCCATGTTGAGGCAGTGTCCCATATGCCACAACTAGGAAGGACCCACAACTAAAAAAATATGCAACTATATACTGGGGGGAGTTAGGGAGAAAAAGCAGAAAAAAAAAAAAAAAGAAGATTGGCAACAGTTGTTAACTCAGGTGCCAATCTTTCAAAAAAAAAAAAAAAAATCATCACTGTCAGAAGCACCATGAAGAGAATCCCAGTCAGGGAGGTCAGAGAGGGTGACTGAGGATACAGCCAGGAACAGACCTCTGAAGGATGAGTGGGCATTAACTTGGTAAAAGAGAGAGGAAAAGACATTCTAAACAGATGGTACATGGTATGTTCAAAGGCCTTGTGGCAGCAGGGAACGTGGCATCCTTGTGAAATTAAAATGATCAACGCAGCTGGAGCACGGAGACCAAAGGGGAAGCACTGTGTGAGATGAGGCTGAAGAAACAGGCAGGGGCTAGACCACGCAGAACTTTTTAATAACACTTCTATCATCAGCTTAGGAGTGATAGGAAATCAGTGAAAAGCTGGACTTGGGGTTAGGAAGGACAGGTTGTCATGATTAGATTTGAAAAGATCATTCTGAGTACAGTATGGAAAAACAAATACACAAAAAAACTGGATACGGCAAGAGTGGAGGGAAGGTAGACCACATAGCAAGCTATTGGGTAATATACATGAGAGATGATGGCAGCTAGGGCCAGATGGTTGGTTGCAGCAGAGATGAAGAGAAAGGGAGAAGTTTAAGATTTGGGAGGTGAAATAGACAATTTGGTGACAACAGGATATAGGGTCTGAAGGAGAGGAAATGTCAAAGTTAGTATCTCAGGTTTACCCAGTTGGTTAGTTGGTTCTGCCATCTATGCAAATAGGGAATACTAGAGAATCAGGTACAGGGAAGAGCATGATTTCAGTCTTATACATGATGTTTCAGGTGCTTTTGAGATATCTTAGAGGTGCTTTCAAATAGGCAGTTATACATAAGAGTTCAGAAAGAGGTCTAGTTCAGAGGGAGAAATCTATACCTAGAAAAGCCTTGAAAGAAGATATCATTTTCTAGAAAGAGAGCAGAGTGAGAAGATGTGGATCACTGATGTTTGATTGCCCAAAGAAGACAATTAGTCTCCAAAGGAGCTTAAAAAATACTTCAATATAAATTTATTCTAAGCATAAGCCAATTAGCTTTGGTCTTATTATTTTGTAAATTTTACTTATTTTCTCATTAGGTAGCATTCAATTATATAAATTACTTTTGTTACTGAGGAAATACTCAGAGAATGACCTTTGTATTCCTAACAGAGCGTTCCTCAAAATTCAATTACTACTTAGTAAATACTGCCAAACATTTCTGTCTTCTGCTTAATCCAGATCAACTTCATTACTTTGGGACTAAATTTGACAACAGATAATATAATACTCAAATTTATTTTCCTGTGTAAAGCTGAATACATGTTACCAAGGATACAATCTATAAATCTTCCAAATAGTTCAGTTTAATAGCTCTGAAACAGAGCCTATCCTAGTTTGAGAGCAATTCGTGTAAACCGTAGCTCTGTGCACTATTTTATTTACTAACATCATTTATCTCTGCAAATCTTATTTGATTATCAAATGTCACTGATATTACCTAAACAATATACAAGAGATGTCCATTTGAAAACCTGCATTAGCCTCTATTTATTTCTTAATAGGGAAATGAAATATAGAACTCTTCAGTTATCAAAAAAGCTATCACATTGGGGCTGGCCCAGTGGTGAGGTAGTTAAGTTCGTGCTCTCTGCTTCGGCAGCCTGGGGTTTGCAAGTTCAGATCCTGGGCGTGGACCTACACACTGCTCATCAAGCCATGCTGTGGTGGCATCCCACATACAAAATAGAGGAAGACTGGCACAGACGTTAGCTCAGGGACAACCTTCCTCAAGCAAAAATAGGAAGACTGGCAATGGATGTTAGCTCGGAGATAATCTTCCTCACCAAAAAAAAAAAATTTATCACATAATAGACAAATGCCAAGTAGGAAAATTCAATTAGATATGACCTTATTAGAACTGATCCCTATTATGTGAAAGAAGTAACTTAGGGAAGTATCAATGGAGTAAAAATAGAGTTGACCATTTAATAATTCTTGATTAAACATATACAAACAAGTAGAGATAAAAATGTTCCCTTTATTTCCTTAAAGATTGGCACCTCAGCTAACAACTGTTGTCAATCTTCTTTTTTTTTTTCCTTTTTCTTCTTCTCCCCAAATCCCTCAAGTACCTAGTTGTGTATTTTAGTTGTAGGTCCTTCTAGTTGAGCTATGTGGGATGCCGTCTCGGCATGGCCTGATGAGTGGTGCCATGTCTGCACCCAGGATCCGAACCAGCAAAACCCCAGGCTGCTGAAGTAGACCACGTGAACTTAACCACTTGGCCACAGGGCCAGCCTAAACATGTTCCTTTCAATTACAATAAAATTACCGGTAAAGTTAGCCTTAGATTCTATATAATATTCTAACTGAGAGTCATTATACATTATATCATCTAGCTGAATGTAGATACCTGTAGCAGAAATGGCTTTAATTACACAAAAATGCTGCAGTGTAGAACTGTTGCTTACAGTTAAAGGTGGGCATGTAGCTGAATTCTGGCCAATGGAATATGTGTAGGAGTGATACATATGCCATTTCCAGGACTGGCTCAAAAAACTTCCCACACTTATTTCTCCATGCTCTTTTCCCTTTCTGACTGGTTGGCTGGAATGGAGATAATCCCTAGGGCAACCTCAGAAGCCATTTTAAGATGGCAGAGTCTCAGGGACCTTTTTTTTTTTCCCCGAGGAAGATTAGCCCTGAGCCAACTACCCCCAGTCCTCTTCTTTTTTTGCTGAGGAAGCCTGGCCCTGAGCTAACATCTGTGCCCATCTTCCTCTACTTTATATGTGGGACGCCTACCACAGCATGGCTTGCCAAGAAGTGCCATGTATGCACCCGGGATCCGAACCGGCGAACCCCAGGCTGCCAAGAAGGGGAACGTGCGCACTTAACCGCTGTGCCACCAGGCCGGCCCCACCTTGAATAACTGTGTGGAGCAGAGTGCCTGTCCTACTCCTAACTTTAATGGAAAAGCTTTGGACTATTAAATGACTAATAAATGTTTACTGTGTTTGAGCCTACACTTTCGTTTCAGCAGTTAGCCTACCCTGACTAATGCACTGTCATGGTTCCCAATGATGAACAGCTTCCACTTTTCTGCCAGTTCTATGTTATATTTAAATGTACTCTCTGTATGTAAAATCTCAAGCAAAGAGTAGGGTATACTTTCTTGTGCTGTGAACCTTACCCTAAAGAAACACAATTTAAGGTATTTTGTGTTTCTTTACAGTTTTTATATTATGATTGTTAAGCATTATTACTGGCTAAAAAGAAAATATTTTATCTTTAAATTCTATAAAGCTGTTCTGAATTCCTTAGTTTCATTTTTGACCCAGGTCTAAATTTTTTTCCAAAGGATTTACTTCAAAGTTTATAAAGACGACAATGGAGAGATACAGTTTTATAATAAAAAGGTGAGTTTTCAAAAAATATATAAAGATTTCAGGTATATTATCTATTCTTTCTGTAACTATTTTCTGAGGGCTTAATGTATGTCAGATATTGTAGAAACAAACAAAAAACACCCCAAAAAAGCTGTCCTCTAAGAGCTTCTAGGTTAATGAAGAGGAAAAGCAAATAAACAGATTATTACAATATTGTATTTTAAGTGTATGACACATATATGTATGGGATATAACAGGAATAGACAGGAAGGGTCTCACTGTAGACTTGGGAACACATACTGAGAACAGGTTTCCTGGAACAGGTGATTGACGGCTCAGGTGAAGAAGCCTCGATCATGAAGGTGTACTAAAGAGTTGGATGGTTTTAAGTCTGTGGAGAGCCAGTGAACAGTTTTCAGCAGGGAGTGGCATGCTCAAATACGCATTTAAAAAAAATGGCCTAATGGCAATATGAAAAATTAATAGAGTGAAAGAGGAATGGCAACACTGGAGACTAGACTCAGGAGACTACAATTTAGATGAAAAATAACAACAGCCTGAATTTAAGTCAGTGGCAGAGGGAATGGAAAGAGCTAGAGAGGGTGGGGGAGGATAAGAGATATTTAGGAAGAGAAATGATGAGAGTGTGGTCAAATGTAGTAGAGATGGAGGAGTAAAATACAGCTTTCCAGTTTTTGGCTAGGCTAATTAGATAACCATTGATGCCCAAGTATCAAAACAGTGGGAGAAATGATGAGTTTGGGTGTGGACACCTAGACTGAGGAGAAAATGTTAAATAGACATTTAGAACAATAACCTCAAATGCTTTATTAAAGTCAGTGTATCTACAGATACACTACTATTTAGGTGGTTTTTGAAACCACTGGTTTCAGTACATAAATGTGCACAGCAATGTTTCTCAGAGAGTGGTCCACTTGGTAGGCTTGTTTACAATATCTCTTTCTATGCCTCATCCCTCACCTAATGACTTAGAATCTCTGGAAGCAGCCATAGGAATCTCTGGTTAGTTTCCCAGGCAATTCTTATTTATACTAAAATTTAAGAGCCACCGGTGTATAAAGTGGAAAAGAGTGTCAAGTATAGAACCCTGGGAAATATCAATATTAAAGGCAGTGATTCTAGAGGGTTATATACCAAATTATTCACAGTGCTGATCAAAGGATGATGAAATATGGAGTTATAGATTTATAGTGAAAATAGACAGGTAACCTCAATGACCGGACTAGAATAGCCACTTACCTTCCTCTTTTTAAAAATAATTTTTAAATCAGAAAAAACTTGTCTTTGAAACCAGCCAAACTGTCAAATACCAAGTGTGCAATGAGAGGGTTCAGCTCAGCATGTGACAACTCTCAGAACAGCTGCCTTAAGTACCACAGACAACTTACAACAAGCTGAGTACTTTTCCTAAGCAGAGTTGGTAATGTCCTCAAAAAAGAAACCTTAAGTGGGATAGAACATTCCTGTGTTGACTCTATAATTTCACTGTGTGCATTTCATGGTGAGAAACAGCTTTTATATAAAGTAAATACATGTGACAATACTGATAACATAATTGCTAGGTAGTTAATTGACTTTAGTAAAAATTATTGTCAAAACCAGGACTAGGACTATGGATTCCAATTCTCAACCCTGCTCGAATCACACACATTGCTAAAATTAGACAATGTATAAGCTGATTTACAACCTTGATTTTTAAAAAGAAATTTCCTATTTCTCTTCTATGATTTATAGCCAGTTTATTCCTCAAAATACAAAATGTTATAAGGATGCTGAGTACGCAGCAGCCTCTGCACAAAAAAACCCCTTTGCCTTGTTCACCAAACTACTTTATTTTATATTGAAATAATAAAATAGCCATCTTTTAACTCCGAAAAGTTTCAAAAGGCACTCATGTTATCAGAAGCATAAGACATTTCTTTCATTACCATGAGCTCGAAGTAAAGCTTCAGCAGTGAATAATGGAGCCTGAAGCATGTCTGCGGTTTCCACAATAAGCATATCTTTCAATTTACGTAGATCCTGAGGTCTTAATCCTTCATATGGCTTTGAAAAGAAGAAAAATAAAGTTAAATTAGCTATTATACTCTTAGGAAGTTCTAAATGACCATAAATAAATATGTCTGATTATCATTTATTTAATCTTCCAGTTTCAGTGTGGTTATTAAACTTTGAAAGGCTTTGTATGCGCCACTACCATAGACTGCAAACTGTTCTTTCACAAGTCTTTTTTAAGCTGGAAAGTAGATACCAGGGCTTGCGTACCTCACAAGTCTATAATGACAAGACCATTTTATACTTCAGTTTAAAAAATCTGTATAATATAAAAAAGTATTAGAAATAAAAACCTATAATCCCACCACTGAGCAATAATCATGATTAAAGTTCTCAAGTATTTTTATTCAGTCTTGTCTTTTCGTAAATTATTTGTGTGTGTATCTATGTGTGTTCATTTAGGCACAGTTTTAATCACTGAACCATAAAACATTTTATACTTATGAAGATCCAATTTGGATTGCTAGTGGGATTATATGATACTTACTAATCAATTTGGAGAGAAGTGGACCATGCCATACTACTCAGACTTCTTACTCATAAACATATTATCTGTTTATTCAAATGTTCGTTAATGCTTCTTAGTCATACGGGTACTGTATCACCTCAGATTTTTAATTCTCTTATCTTTTATCATTTTTTCTGCTTTCATCAGAAAACATAAAGAATAAAATTGCAAGTGTCTCACTATCCAGAAACAATTATTGATAACGTTTTTGCCATAATTGTTTCAAGTCTTTTTTTAAACAAAATGAAACAAAGGAAGCAAAACTTTCTAAAAGCTAAAAATAACCTGTGACATGTTTTCCCCATTACATTCCTCTAATTTTCTCCATCCTCACTTATGGCAATCACTATCGTGAATTTGATTTATAGCTGTCATGATTTTCTGGCATAACATTATATATATATCTCACTAGGCAATTTGCTTTTCTTTATTTTTATTCAATATTGCGTTTTTATTATTAATATTGATACACATACCTATTTTAATCCTTTAAACAGATGTAACCAGCTTACCGCACTAAGCAGAGAACTAAAGGCTATTGCTTAAAAGGCAGCAGAAATCCCCAAGTACTTATCAGAACAACCACCAGTGAGGCTGTCCTCTGGTAGCATCTGTCAGTCTCCAGACAGCTCTGGGCAGATAGCAAACCTCATCTATTGCAGTTGATTTTACAGATACTTTAGAATTAGATATTATCTTTATTTCTTGCTTTGTCTTTTTGGTATCATGGAAACCATTTCATCAATTCTTACTTAACCCCATACGACTGGGACTTTATTCACCAGGGATAATTTCTCTCAGTTGACATGGTAAATTTCCTGATCCTTAGCTGTCTTCTGGCAGGGATGCATAGATAAGCAAAGAGTGTATTAACGACAGAAAACACTGACAGACTTGACTGTGTAAAAATATGCCAAGATTTAAACATAAAAAGTGTATTACTTTTAATATATCTGGAATTTGTGACAATCAGTAAATTTAAAAAATTAAGTTATAAAAACACAAACATCCTTAAAATACAAACTCTTTACCTAGCAAATTGCCCAAGGTTAAAAACAAACCCAAACTCAATATGGTAAGGCTGTAGTGAGATGGCTCCTTGATATACTACGGGTAAAGATAAAAATTGGCACACCATTTAACAACCAAGCATCATATATCATGAACCTTTAAAACATTCATCTTTTGACCTAATAATTTTACTTGTAGGAATCTGTCCTAAGGTATAATCACAAATGTGGACAAAATGGGTCTTTTGCAACGTTACTTATAAAAGTGACAAAACGCAAGTAACCAAAACGTACATTAGGGGAGTTATAGGACATCTACATGTTAGAATAGTCAGCAGTCCTTTAAAATGACTTCCACAACAAGTTTGTAAATATCAAGAAGTGTTAAGGAAAAAAATCCTTACAGGATATAAAATATACAGTATCATCAGTGATGAAAAACAGAAGGCGATCTTGCAAAATATTACAAGTATTATTTATTAGTGGTAGAATAATGAATATTTTAAATTTTCATTCTGCTTCTTTTTATAAAGAGTATGTTTTACAGAAAAAAATTAATTAAAAAATAAAAGAAAAATCACTGGGAACGTTAAAGAGATTTCAACAATGGTGGAGCACACACTCAATCAGTCCAGGAAACAGCAGTGCTGTTCCTTTTCAAAATGATGGTGAAGACTTATGCTAAATGAATTTCATGTCACACTGCATTAATAGCCTATTGTACCTATATATGCATTCAGCTATACTACCAGGAATCTCTACATAGACCCATATTCTATGAATTTAATTAGAAAAAGAAATAAAAATTTAACCGTAACTACATATATATGAATATCATTAACTAAAAAAAAAAAAAAAAGAATGCAATTTAATCCAAACTATCCTTTCAAAAGCCTCTGAAATCACCATGTACAGTTTGCTTTTAAGCTAATTTATGAACCACACTTTCCCTACAAAAACCTAACAAACCCTTTATGGTTAAATTTGTAGTGCTCACTCCAGTATAGAAGTTACACCCTACGTTTAACATTGCTTCTAGTTCTAGTGCTCCAAGTTCAGACTTGAGACTCCAGGTACTTCTCCTGCCTCAGCAATGAGAGTGAATATTTCTTTATATTATCAATGATGGCAACTGTATATTTCCTGGTATTATTTCCTAAATGTTCTTTTTTAGATTAACCATCATTCTACCTCATTCATGTCGAGTCAAACAAGATCTGATTTTAGATATATTGAGAAAGGGATAATATAAAGCAATCTGCACAGATTAAGTTTTTAAAAAATGCACAGTTTTAAACTTAAGGAGGTTACACTTGAAGAAAAATAGTTCTTGAAGGAGAAAGACATACTGCCTTCATGAACACATAACAAATTCACTCCAAATCTCTGCAACAGAACTATAATTAGGTCATGTAAAGCATTTCAATACATTGCTCAGTCCCAAGTGGGCACTAACCCTCTCCTCTGCAGGAAGGATTAAAATGAAGGTGCCTTTCTCTTTCCTGTTGCAAAGCTAAACTGCTTCTATTTTCAGATTAAACACAAACCAGCAATAACCTTCAAAGCAGTCAGTAGTGATACAAAGAAAGAAAAAGGAAACTAATTTAAAAAGAAACAGTGAATGAAAGTGCCTCTTTTGCTTCAGTGCATACTATTGCTACCAAAATGCCAGTGAAGAAATAGGGAACAGCCCAGCATACAAACTGCACCACCGTGATGTCACATATAAAGGGATAATATCTTCAAAATCTGTTTCAGAAAAGACTGTGACAAAGAAGGTATGAAAGAAGAATTTGTTTTTATTTTTTCCACAATGAAAATAGCTTTCCCCTAATTATATAGGTAAAACATGTTCATAGTTAAAAAATGAAAAAAAGATATTTATTTCTTCAAATATATCAGTGATTGTTAAAAATTTAAAAGACGTGAAAGACACTCAGGGAAAGGAGAGCATATTTCAATGCCTCTTCATACCAGTCTCTCATTAGCTGATCCCTGAGCTTAGCCTGAGAGAGAGCGGGAAAGAATAGCTAGAGAAAGTCTTTAGGATTCTCAGACCCTTCCCTTTGTTTCAGTTTCCCCTCTCCTTACTCAGCTGTCCTTGTCTGGGCATCAAGACCTAGGCTACCCTGATCTGTATGTACTTTGACCTAAGAAGAAAGCAGCTTCTCCTGCAGAGTAGGTTATACCTGCTAACTAGAGTAGCCAGCTAAGGCAATGTCCAGTATATGGTTTCTCTCCCAGAAAAAGAGCCTTGAGCCTTCCTGACATGTAGACGTGGGCAGGGAGGGGTTCTTTAGATGGCTTTAATAGCAGCATATGGCTCAGATTTCCCTTCATTTACCCAGACGTAGTCACAGAATCTACTCCTACAGAGCCTGACCCCTACCAGGCCCAATACTCCCTAGTTTCTCTGTTCTCTCTTTGGAGGTTTAGATAAATTAAGCATACTCTTCCTAGCAAACACTCTAAAATACATCACCTTGTTTTTATTTCTTTATGTGTCTGGCAAAATATTCACTCAGTTTGGTTGACCAATGGGATGAAGAAGTGGATTACTCATTTATAAACTAATCATCTGGAGAAAAGGATTAAATTAAAATGTGTCATGAAGAAATTACAGAGGTATCATATTATACTCTCCAGATCATTAACCAAATCAAGAAACTTAGCTAAAATAAACACCTCACCTTGGGAACATAAAATTTTATAAGATATTTATTAGGTAATTATGTAGTTTAATACAATTACATAGCAGGCCATGTAAAATTACTAGCATAGGCAGAATAATCCAAAAGTTGATCAGGGTCAAAGTAGACGGTAAAAAGTGAATTTTAAAGAAAGTACTGTTTTTGTTTTAATTTTTTAAAATTGTTACAAAACTCACATAACTTAAAATTAACCATTTTAAAGTGTATTCAGTGGCCTCTAGTACATTCACAATGTTGACAACCACCACCTGTATCTAGTTCCAAAACATTCTCATCACCCTAAAAGAAAACCCCATATCCATTAAGTAGTCACTCCCTATTCCCTCCTCCTCCCAGCCCCTGGCAACCACTAATGTGCTTTCTGCCTCTATGGATTTACTTATTCTGGATATTTCATACAATTGAAGTTATTCAATATGTGACCTTTTGTGTCTGCCTTCTTTCACTTAGCATAATGTTTTTGAGATTGATCCTATTTGTAGCATATATTAGTACTTCATTCCATGTTATGACTGAGTAATATTCCATTGTGTGTGTACCTCACATTTTATTTATCCATTCGCCTGTTGACAGACATTTGGGTTGTTTTCAACTTTTGGCTACTGTGAATAGCGCTGCCATAAACATTTGTGTATAAGTATTTATTTACGAAAGTATTGTTTTTTACATTGTGAATTAGTAAACAAAAATAAATCCAATATAGATTAAAAACAAAAAAACAAATCTAGAAAAAATACAGGGGCATATGATTATAATATTAGCAACACAAATTCAGAAGCCATAAAGGAAAAAAAATTTATACCTCTGAATATTCTAAAAGTGAAAAACTTAGGATATAGAAAAATACACAAAGTTCTCACAGAAAACATTAAGCAAACACAAACAATCCATAGAAAAAAGGAACAATCATTTCAAAGAATAATCAAAGAAATAAATTCAAACAGCTACCATTTATTTCTCCAAACTGGCAAAAAATAAAAACACTGATAATATCCAATGCTAGCAAAAATGTGAGGAAAGGAATTCTCTAATATACTACTGGAAGAAAAGAAAAGTGATATAATCTTTCAGGACAGTTTAACAGCATCTATTAAAGTTTAAAATGTATATATCTCAGGATCCACCAAACCAATTTCTACAAATTTATAGGGACTAAACCTTAAAAATGTGAATATAAATGCAATAACAATGATGATATGACCATTATGATTATAACAGCAGACACTTAGATAACACTTGTAATGAGTCAGGCACTGTTCTAAGTATTTACATTTATTAACTCATTTAAGGATCACTACAACCTATGAATTAGGGACCGTTATTATCTGCATTTTAAGGAAGACAGTGAATCAGAAAGATTAAGTAACTTGCTCAAGGTCACATAGTAAGTTGTGGGGCCAAGACATGAACTCAGTCAGTCTGGCTTCAGATCCATGTTTTTAACCACAATAATGACACAACTGGATAAAGATATATAAGTAACAAGTAGATAAATATCCTCTTTAGCCTTGTTTTTAATGGCAAAAATATCTAAATTATTTAAATGTTCATCAATAGGTAAGTGGTTAAAATATGTAGATCATATGTTCTGACCTGAGAAAGATGTTCATGATATACTGTTAAGTTGAAAAAATATTTTAGCAGAACTCGATGTACTATATGACCTTACTTTTGCATTAAAAATTCTATATGCATATATGTTAGCTTAAGTCTGGTAGCTCACACAAGAAACTGTTACCACTCAGGGGTAGAGTCAGGAAGGAGAAAAGTTTTTACTTTTTTTTTTTTTGTGAGGAGGATTGGCCCTGAGCTAACATCTGTTGCCAATCTTCCTCTTTTTGCTTGAGGAAGATTGTTGCTGAGCTAACATCTGTGCTAGTCTTCCTCTATTTTATATGTGGGATGCTGCCACACCATGGCTTGATGAGTGGTGTGTAGATCCACACCCAGGATCTGAACCTGCCAACCTTAAGCCATCAAGGTGGAGTGTGCAAACTTAACCACTATGCCACTGGACCAGCCCCGGAAAACTTTTACATTTTTTAGCAATAAATATTCATTATAAATTTTAGGAAATGCATGAAACTTGAAAAAATAATAACAGTAAAGAAAACTGCCCATAACCACAATTATTATTTTGGTATACTTCAATCTTCTCCCAATACATAGTAGTTTTTTCTATATAATTAATATCAAACTGTTCTGTAACTTTTGTTTTAACTGAACATAATAGTTTATTTTAGTTATACCAAGTTCATTTAGATCTTAAATGTACTGATAATGAGTACTATTATGTTCTGATTTAATTACAAATTAAGATAGTATCTTATAGAAAAAGCCTAAACAGCCATAAATGTCTTTCAATTTAATCACATCAACGTTATTTCTAGAATATTATTGTTCAAATGTTGTCTTCTGACTAAATTATTATATTAATCATTCTATTAATAATTTCCATGTCTGACTCAAGATCACAGATTGTCAAAAGGTAGATAGTATAGAGTAGCAAATAGAGATGTTTAGACGTGAAGTCAGAAGAACCAGGTCCAGCTCACTTTGATCCTAGCTGATTATGCAACAATTTTCTAGTTTATTTTCCTTATTTAAAAAAAAGAAGGAAGCATAATTGCCATTCAAGGATACTGTGCAGATTCAACAACCATGTGAAAGGGCGTAGGACCTGGCCCTCTCTCTCTGTACTTAATCTGGATAAAACTGAATAAGCATTGCTGTAAAGTAACCTAACTAAAGAAACACAAGGCGCAAGAAACATAAACCTTTTAATTCCAAGAAACTCAGTTCTTTTGACCATCTGGTGAGTATGGAAGCTCAAAAACTGTTGGGAATTGGGGCTGGCCCCGTGGCCGAGTGGTTAAGTTCGTGCGCTCCGCTGCAGGTGGCCCAGTGTTTCGTTGGTTCGAATCCTGGGCGCGGACATGGCACTGCTCATCAGACCACGCTGAGGCAGCGTCCCACATGCCACAACTAGAAGGACCCACAACGAAGAATATACAACTATGTACGGGGGGCTTGGGGGAGAAAAAGGAAAAAATAAAATCTTAAAAAAAAAAAAAAACTGTTGGGCATTTATGGGAAAAATAAAACAAACAATATGATTAGTTTTCTAAGCACATTCAAACAATAGTTATATAAGTGCTTTTGGAATCAAGTTGGGACTGAACATTGAGGAATCAGAATCATTTTGAGAGAAAAAAATTTATTGTGTCTTATAATTCCTTTATTTAAGAAATATCTATGGATGCCCACTGTGCAAGCAGTGTATTAGACATTGAAAATACTCTGTTGAGGGGGCTGGCCCCGTGGCTGAGTGGTTAAGTTCGCGCGCTCCGCTGCAGGCTGCCCAGTGTTTTGTTGGTTCGAATCCTGGGCGCGGACATGGCACTGCTCATCAAACCACGCTGAGGCAGCGTCTCACATGCCACAACTAGAAGGACCCACAACGAAGAATATACAACTATGTACCGGGGGGCTTTGGGGAGAAAAAGGAAAAAAAAATAAAATCTTTAAAAAAAAAAAAGAAAATACTCTGTTTAATAAGGCAGTTATGGTGCTGGCCTTCATGGAGTTGACAATCTAATAGGAGAGAAAGGCAAGTAAACAAATACATGAACTAAATAATTACAGCATGTGATAAATGCTATGAAAAACAAACAAGATATTATGCTAAAGAGTAACGGAAGGAAAGGGACCTGTTTTAGAAAGAATGTTCCAAGTTTGCTTCTCTGAAGCAGTGATATTGAGCCAACCAAGAAAAAACTGAGAGATTTCAGACATAGGAAATAGCAAATGCAAAAGCCTTAGTGTAGTTTAGGTATTATAATTAGAGAAAAGGTGCTGGGAAAAATGGTTTGAGATGATGTTGGAGAGGTAGGTAGTAGTGAGACCATACAAGGTCTTATATCTGAACAAATAGTTCTGATTTTATTCTAAGCACAATGAAAAGTCAGTGAGTGATTTAAGTGATATGATCTAATTTAAGTTTTAAAATGTCACTCTGGCTTCTGTGTACAAAATGGATTCTAAGGGGACCAGAATAGAAGGAAGGAACAATTTAGAAAACTATTACAGCACCTCAGAAGAGACGTGAGGGTGGAGAGTGCCTAAAGAGATAGTAGCAAAGATTGGGAATAAATGGATTTAGGTTATATTTTTGGAGGAAAAATTGACAGGATTCTCAGATTTTCTGGATGCAAAAGGAAGGGAGGAATTGAGAATCCTTGCCACATTTATGCTTGAGCAACTCAGTAATGTTGGAGGTAATGTTTACTGAGACGAGGAAGACTTAAAGGATAACCAGAGGGTAATGTCCCCTCAGCCAAGGGAAGAGTGTTTCTCTAAGAAGATAGTGGTCAATTGTGTCAAGTGCTGCTAATGAATTCTGAGGAGAGAAAAGTACCTATTTGATTTGGCAACATACTGACTCTTGATGTCCACGACAAGTGCAGTTCCATCACAGCAGAAGGGAAGAAAGTCACAGAGCAATGGGCTAAAAGAGAGAATGGAAGGTGAGGACGTCGGTATGTAAAGACAACTCAAGTTTTGTTTTTCTCATGTGAAGATCAGAGATATGAGGCTGCAACTGAAGGGGGACAGGAACAGGGCTGGGGAAGAGTGCCAATGGAGAGGTTGTTTTGTTGTTTTTGTTTTTTAAGATAGGAGTCAGCAAAGCATGTTTGATGATAAAAGCAATCCAGAAGACAGGGAGAGACTGAGGAACAGGAGGATTGGATGCTTGGAGTAGCAGGAGTGCTTAGGACTCATATCACACATCAGCATCTCTATTTATATGTAAGTAAACATACACATGTCAGAGGATAGACACCACCTCCAGGTTTTCCAGATGTATTTTTCATACTTATGGCTATGTAGAAGAGAGCATATTTAGCATACTGCAAGAAAAACCACACAAATTGGGTTTTAAAGAAGAAGAAAAAGAAATTTAATATAAAATCTACATAATTTATTTAGTAAAAAAAAACTTACCTCTCGTTTGTCTAATGCAGCATATTCAGCTTCTATTTCTTCAGCTTCGGGATCTCGTGAGAATACCATTTGAGATTCCAGATTGAGGGCCAAATCTTTGTGGTGTTGCTTTTCAGCACAATCACAAGGAGTATCTTTATTCTCATTCTCAGCAAACAAGTCCCCTCCATGTTTTACTAAAAGCTAAAAAAGATTTTTTTCAAAAATTTGTAACCACAGATTTAAATTACATTTCATGCTACATATTAAAAGATTAAAAACATAATAAAGTAAGCACAACAAAAAACGCAACAGTATGTACTTGAAATGACAATAAAAGTTATTTAGATACCAGTGGCTTCTGATTGTAAGACTAGCAATTCTTGTTTATCAGTATTAAGATGATTTCCTTTGGTTTAAAACAACAAAAAACTAATTTTTTAAACTTTAAAAAGAAATTCTTAAGCATTCAGTCCAACCCAAAAATAAAGTTTTACTTAAAAATTAAAAATTTTCTCGTTATTCAATGCTTTAAATTTTATAAATTTCTATAAATCTTTCTTAAACAAAGGGCTGGCCCTGTGGCCGAGTGGTTAAGTTTGTGTGCTCCAGTGTGGCGGCCCAGGGTTTTGCTGGTTTGGATCCTGGGCACAGACATGGCACCACTCGTCAGGCCACGCTGAGGTGGCGTCCCACGTGCCATAACTAGAAGGACCCACAACTGGAACATACAACTATGTACTGGGGGCATTTGGGGAGAAAAAGCAGAAAGAAAAAAAAAAAGAAGAAGACTGGCAACAGTAGTTAGCTCAGGTGCCAATGTTAAAAAAAAAAATCTTTCTTAAACAAGATGGACATTGCTGATACTGTTACTTTAACCACTAATACCTGGATGTGCTGACATGGCTGACAAAAGTTTTCATTTGTATCATTCATTATCCAGTCAAACACTGAAACGAAATCAGGATGAGTAAGCCAATGAAGCAAAACTATTTTCAATATTTCTCAAAATAAGTGATGGGAATAGCTAATTGATAGCCATGTTGAGAAGACACTGTATCAAACAATCTCTCAATTTCTAAAGGTGGGATTTCACCCAAAGAAATCCCACCTTTAAAAATACACGGAATAGTGACTTGACTTGTTCACTGCTGAGGTTTCTGCTGGTTGCACAGAAGTTAAATATGCTGTTACTAAGGGCTGTAGGTTCAAGTTTCCCCATTATTTCTGCAGAGACATTAGGAGCGACATGAATGTCTTGAGGGCCATAATTTAGGATAACCGTAAAGGACAGCCTGACAATTAGTCACAGACCTGATTCTTTTATAGGATTCAGTCATGACCGTAATAACAGCCACCACTTACTGAAGGTTTTCTAAGTGCCAAGCACTATGCTAAGTACTTTAAATTCATATTCTTATTTAACATTAACAATCCCATGTGACAGGGATATTATGATGTCTCAGAAAATTTAAGTAACTTGACCAAGGTTAACCAAGTGGCAAGCAGCAGAACTGGGATTCAGACACAAGTCTGACCAAGTTCTTAACCATGACTGAATATAGCACCGATGCACAGAATAGGATGACCTAATTTAAGAAGCCAAATGCATGCTGGATCCCCCATAAAGTTCTGCCTAGATCTTATTGATAATCTAAATGTGAATCCTTTTTAGAAGTTTACACTTTGTATGGGGGTTAAGCAAAATGGTAGCTTTTTATTTTCTTCCAAAATAATTTTATCTCCCCTCCCTCCAACAAACACACAGATCTTCCTGTAAAGTTCCTTTATTGCTTTTGGAAGTGGAATCCTTATGGTTCCTCTACGGTCATCCCATGAGGTCTGACAAAATAAGGGACTTACATCAATGCCAGGCCTGGAAGCCATGGGCTAACTTGGCAGGCCCAAGGGATATGACTTCAGTTTCTTGCTCTAGGCCAAGGGTCTGCCCCAGAGCTAAGACGGTTCAAAATTTTTTTTCAAGTTGTAAAAACAAGCAAACAAACAAATCAAGAAGAATATGAAACATAGCCTTGTGCCCACAAAGCTCAAAATATTTATCCTTTATACCCGTCTGGTTCTTTGCAGAAAAAAATCAGCTAAGCATAGCTCTAAGCAATCACTGTTGCAGCCACCTTCTAGAGCCTGACGGCAAGTCATATCAGCTGCTATTTAACACCTAGAACCTTTTTAATCAAAATGTGGTCTGAGGACCAGTAGTATCACCTGGGAGGAGTTTGTTGAAAATGCTGAATCTCAGCATTTCCACCCGATTCCCTCCCACTCCAGGCCTCTGTATATGAATCTGATTCTGACCTCTAGGAGAGTCTTACCACATAGAAGTTTGACAAGTGATGACTCTATAGAGTACAACCTCTGTGGCTGTGGGAATTGCTATATTTAAATTACCTAATCTACTCAATACTGGGGATTTGTGGTAAGTCCACAGACTTATCATACCTATAGCAGGTCTATTACTGTTTTTAGCCTTTCTGCTTCACAGGTTATCCAATACCTAAATGCAAAATAAACTATTTGCTTCTGACTGCTACAGAACTGGGAGAGCTGACTTTATTCTCTGGTTCTTTATTCAGAGTAGTGGAAAATGATTTCTAAAATGCACACTGGGATAGCTTTCAAAGCCATGATTTGATTTACTTTTACAACAGATATTACCACAGAAGAGATTCTAAATATTAGCAAACAAGATAAATCATCTTTATTTAACAAAAGTAAAGACAACAAAATTTAAGAGACTGTGCCATTCCAGAATACTGGCAAAGGGAACCTTCTTAAAAGCATATGCCGGACTGTAGGCTGCATTCTTTGGGGTGAAAAAAAAAAAAAAGTGTGTGAAGAGGAGATATGTGAGAAGTCATTGTTGAGAATCACTGCTGACCAGTTTTAGAACTTCGGTGAGATTTCTTGCCTTGATTGGTAATCTGTCTTCGAAAGGAGGCCCCAAATGAATTTGACGTGAGTAGGGGTGAGGGGACCACAAAGACCTGTATCTCATTGCTGCCACTGGCATCTATACAGAAACCCATAATCAGTGATTGGAATGGAGGGTCCACATCTGTAGCATTTGTCTGGGCAAGGAAAATCAGCATGTATGCTACCTTTGGCCTAGAAACTAGCTAATAGCACTACTGCCTGATATCGGTGGAGTACTTTTTTAAAAAGTTATTTCAGCTTGCTGACCTTTGGGGCATAAGGTTGGAAATATCAGTAAGTGAAAGATGTACTAGGTGGAGATATCTGTTAAATTATTGCTGCATAAAGTCAGGTATTTTGTTTTTACATAATAGGGAGTTACATCTGGTCCTAAAGAGGTAGTTTTTAAATACCTCAACCAAAGCATCCCAACTAAGTATCATTTTCCTCACTCTCAAGCAAGAAGGACTAAATATTTTACTCAAATGTGTTTTTTAGCCTCACACGCTTGATGGTGCAGAAAATGTTCTCCCTTAAAAGAAACATCCAATTATCACTATCTCAACACATTTGTTCATCTATTTTGCCTTCCTTTCCATTCATAATCCCAGAGGAAGAGGGGTAGGGCAGCCCCTAGTATTCAAAACAAATCCCTCCCCACCTCTTTGATCCATAATCTAAATGGCTGGTAACTCTAGACAAGTCAATTAACCTCCTTACGTCTCAGCCTACACAGATCTATCTGTAAGATGAGGCCTTTATACAGGCATACCTCGGAGATATTGTGGGTTTGGTTCCAGACCACTACAATAAAGTGAATATTGCAATATTCACAAGTCACACAAATGTTTTGGTATCCCAGAGCATGTAAAAATTATAGTTACACTATTCTGTAGTCTATTAAGTGTGCAATAGCATTATGCCTAAAAAGGCAATGTACATACCTTAATTAAAAAATACTTTTTTTGCAAAAAAAGAAAATGCTAACCATCATGCGAGGCTTCAGTCAGTTGTAATCTTTTTACTGGTAGAAGGTCTTGCCTCCACATTGATGGCTGCTGACTAATCAGGATGGTGGCTGCCAAAGGCTGGTTGGCTGTGGCAATTTCTTAAAATAGGACAATAATGAAGTTTGCCCCATAGATTGACTCTTCCTTTCACAAACAATTTCTCTGTAGCATGCGATGCTGTTTGATAGCATTTACCCCCAGTTCTTTCAAAATTGGAGTCAATCCTCTCAAACCCTGCCGCTTCTTCATCAACTAAGTTTATATAATATTCTAAATCCTTTGTTGTCATTTCAACAATCTTCACAGCATCTTCACCAGGAGCAGATTCCATCTCAAGAAACTACTTTCTTCACTCATCCATCAGAAATAACTTCTTATCTGTTCAAGTTTTTTCATCAGATTACAGCAATTCAGTCAAATCCTCAGGCTCCACTTCCAATTCTAGTTCTCTTGATATTTCCACCACAACTGCAGTTACTTCTTCCATTGAAGTCTTAAACCCCCTCAAACTCATCCATGAGGGTTGGAATCAACTTATTCCAAACTCCTGTTAGTATTGTTATTTTGACTTTCTCCCATGAATCATGAATGTTCTTAAAGGCATCTAGAATGGTGAATACTTTCTAGAAGGTTTTCAATTTACTTTGCCTAGATCCATCAGAGTAATCACTATCTAGGGCAGCTACAGCCTTATGAAATTTAGTTCTTAAATAAGACTTGAAAACCAAAATTACTCCTTGATCCATGGGCTGTATAATGGATGCTGTGTTAGCAGGTGTGAAAACAACATTACTCTCATTGTACATTTCCATCAGATGGAGTGACCAGGTGCATTGTCAATGAGCAGTAATATTTTGAAAGGAATATTTTATTCTGAGCAATAGGTCTTAACGGTGGGTTGGAAATTTAAATATTCAGTAAACCATGTTTCAAACAGATGTGCTGTCACGCAGGTTTGTTGTTCTATCTACAGCACAGGAAGAGTACATTTAGCACAATTCTTAACAATCCTAGGATTTTTGGAATAGAAAATGAGCACTGGCTGCAACTTAAAGTCACCAGCTGCATCAGCCCGTAGCAAGAGAGTCAGCCTGTCCTTTGAAGCTCTGAAGCCAGGCATTGACTTCTCCTCTCTAGCTATGAAAGTCCTAGATGGCATCTTCTTTCAATAGAAGGCTGTTTCATCTGCATTGAAAAT
Source organism: Equus asinus (assembly GCF_041296235.1). Lineage (NCBI taxonomy): Eukaryota > Metazoa > Chordata > Mammalia > Perissodactyla > Equidae > Equus > Equus asinus. Next base: position 135,735,712 of record NC_091790.1, on the reverse strand, counting down.
CTGTTGTTTAGTGTAGCCACCTTCATTAATTATTAATCATTATCTGGATAACTTGCTACAGCTTCTATATCAGCACTTGCTGCTTCCCCTTGCACTTTAATGTTATGGACACAGCTTCTTTCCTAAAACCTCATGAACCAACCTCTACTAGCTTCAAACTTTTCTTCTGCAGCTTCCTCACCTCTCTCAGCCTTCACAGAATTGAAGAGAGTTAGGGCTTTGCTCTGGATTAGGCTTTGGCTTAATGGTATGCTGTGGCTGGTTTGATCTTCTAGCCAGAGCACCAAAACTCTTCATTCCAGCAATAAGGCTGTTTCACTTTCTCATCATTCATGTGTTCACTGGAGGAGCACTTTTAATTTCTTTCAAGAACTCTTCCTCTGCATTCACAACTTGGCTGGCTGGCACAAGAGGCCTAGCTTTCAGCCTGTCTCAGCTTCTGACATACTTTCCTTAGTAAGCTTAATCATTTCCAGCTTTGATTTAAAGGAGAGCTGCTCGATCTTTCCTTTCACTTGAACACTTAGAGGCCATTGTAAGGCTATTAACTGGGCTAATTTCAATATTGTTGTGTCTCAGGAAACAGGAGGCCCGAGGAGATGGAGAGAGAAGGGGAAACAGCCAGTGGAACAGTCAGAGCACATACAGCATTTATTGATTAAGTTTGCTGTCTTCAGTGGATGCAGTTCGTGGTTCCCCAAAACAATTACAATAGTAACATCAAAGATCATTGATCACAGATCACCAAAACAAATATAATAATAATGAAAAAGTTTGAAATATTGCAAGAATTACCAAAATGTGACATAGAGACACAAAGAAAGCAAATGCTGTTGGAAAAACGGCTCCAACAGACTTGCTTGACGCAGGGTTGCCACAAACCTTCAATTTGCAAAAAGTGCAGTATCTACGAGGTGCAAAAAAATGAGGTAAGCGCTGGCCCAGTTCGCTGGTTCGGATCCCAGGTGTGGACATGGCACCACTTGGCAAGCCATGCTGGAGTAGGCGTCCCAAATATACAGTAGAGGAATATGGGCACGGAGGTTAGCCCAGGGCCAGTCTTCCCCAGAAAAAAAGAGGAGGATTGGCAGATGTTAGCTCAGGGCTAATCTTCCATGGAAAAAAAAGAAAAAAGAAAAAAGAAAAAAAAGAAATTTAAAAATATTAAAAAAATTTTTTTTTAAAAATGAGGTATACCTCATTTTTGAGAAAAGATGTAAAAGATGTATAAAAAAATAAAGATGATTCTTAAAGTCTGTTGTAGTTGTAAAATTACCATTTCATCATCTGTGTTTCCTGTTAGACCTTGAGCACTCCCTCCACCTTCACTCTGCCTTTCCAGTGGCTCCTGGTACTGGGGTTCTGTTGTCCTAGTTACTTTCCTAATACTTTCCTTTCTTTCTCAGCCACATTTCTCAAATTAGTGACTGACACCCTCTGCCTCTCCACTTCCTCAGCAAATGACTCAATTACTCCCAACAATCTGACTTCTACCCTTACCATTTCACTAAAACAATATTCCTAAAAGTTATTAATACCTTTCAAATCCAAAAGCCTTTCTCAGTCTTCTAATTCCTTTACCTTTCTGCAGCATATCACATGACTGACTACCTCTTCTCCTACAATGCTTATAGAAAAATTTTGGAAGCTATTAAAGCAGCAATTTAAGAGCATTATTACTACTATCAAAAGTAAGCTATTTTCTATGCTAACTCGCTTGAGAAATATGATGCAGTCCCATCAATACTGGTGAGTCACTGCAGCAGGGATTCTCTTGCAGGAGGTGGGCATGAAACAACATACAGAAAGGCTTGTGTAAAAAGCCTCAGGAATTCTGCCATTAGCTCCCCTCCCCCTGAAATCCTAGGACATCCTTCCACCACAATGTGAATCAATGTTAGGAAGCATTCCTTAAAAAAACAGTTTCAAGTTAATGATTGTTGCTAACTAACTAGTGGGCAAAGGTGACACAAGCCCAAGAGATGAAATGACAAAGACTTTAAAAGATTAATAAGTATCATGAATAATAGCTGTAAACAAAATATAAGATCAGAAGGGTTCTAGAAGTGAAAAGAATTGAGACTTCAGATATACGAAAGAAACACAAATGGCTGTAATCTCTTAACATAAGTAAATGAAGGACATTCACATTTTTGGTATGTTTATCAATTCAGAAGTATAAAGTATATATACATGAATAACATTAAAGAAATACTAAAGTTTCAGGTATATATTTTAATCTGATTAGATCAATGCTTTTCAAATAAAGGTCTACATTTTTGGTAACGTAGATACTCTGTGATTCAATCTATAATGCTCCTCACTTATACTTAAATACATCTACACAGAAGAACTATGAATTACATATGGATTGGCATGAATGTAGCTGAGACAAGTCTGTTCTGTTGTATGTGTAGTAGTGATGATACTATAAAGAGTAATGATTTCTTAGCTAGTTAAGATCCTATCTTACACGGCTGATTTTATCTCAGCCTGTTGTTAGATGTTATATGTATATACATGAAATACACATATGGAAAAATTCAAACTTAGTATTCAGGAGCACTATAATGCAGATTAAACAGCATTTTAAAATTCCAAATATTTTTTAAAAGACTCCACTAAATGTATTGAGTAATATTTATCCCTTGCTTAGGGAACTGATCAATTCTAGATAACATAGCTATAGGTACCACTTGCTAACATTTGCTATATCCAATATGTATAAATTTTATAAATTGGCTACTAAAACTCAGGAGAAACGTGGAACAACATCCTGCTAAAACTGTTACTCTCAGTATTTGTTTAAGTGACAACTATTATCTTCAAGGGTGCTAGCAAATTTTTAACTGCTCATGATTTCATTTTATTCCCAAGGTTGACTGGTTAACTGTGGGTTTGTCTTTAATCTTTCCCTAAAACAAGGAAATGACTTTATTTAAAAGGCGTGCAAATTCGTTTAGAACCACAAAAGGGACAAAAATGACTAGTTAAATTAACTGTTAAGATATAAGCAAAAGAAACACTGACTATTACATATTACCAAGACACAAATTTTACCATGCAGAATATTAAAAGAACGAAGCTTTACCTCTACGCAGGTTCTCATCCCTGAGGCAGCAGCATAGTGCAGTGGTGTGTTCTTTTTGTTATCAATGGCATCAATAGCTGCTCTCTCATATTCGCCTTGGTCAAGTTTTGCTCCTTTCCATCTTAATATCATCTGTAGACAATCTGCTCTTCTGGAATCATCTTCTGCAGGGCGTGCTAAGCGAGGATGAAGGGCTCCTTCAGATATCATAATTTGAGGTCCCATACACAACAAATGCATAGATGTTTCATTGTGCACATTCCGTTTATTTGGATTTCCATCTCTACCAAAGAGAAAAGTCCTAAAATGGTAAAGGAAAGGATGAAAACCAGTTTTTCCTACCTTGAAATAAGAATATACAGAAAATAAAAAGTTAAAAATAAAAACCCTGCTTCTTAGCTGCCAATCCATTTTCTACTGAAGTATTGCTTCACAATAGGTTGAATGAATAATTCCTACAGTTATAAAAAACTCCATTCTAGAATAGTATTACTAAGAAAAACAAAGTTGAATATCTATAGTATTTGCTACTAAGATTAGAGAAGAAGGGATAGTAAGGGAAAAGAAAGGGAAGGGAAGGGAGAATGAAGGCAAAGTGAAGAAAAAGGAAGACAGGAGAAAACGAAGGGAGGAGGAAGGAAAGACACACAAAGGGCTAGACTAGAGCCCAACTTAGAGACTAACATGTCAATAACATAAATGCTTAGAGTACATTCTTAAACATTCCACACCAACTGTTTTCTTTTTTCTTTATTGCTCTGCCCTGTTTCTCTTAAATACATATTTATTTGATAAGGATGGTGACAATTAATAAGCACAGCAAGTAATGCATGAGTCTGGGACTAAATTTTAAATCTAGGAAAATTTCCTCTACTAAAAGTCATAGGCTAGCCTTTGAAATAACAAGGCATATATTTACACAGTATAACACTTTTTTTTTTTTAAAGATTGGCACCTGAGCTAACAACTGTTGCCAATCTTCTTTTTCTTTTTTCCTGCTTTTTTCTCCCCAAATCCCCCCAGTATATAGCTGCATATGTTTTTAGTTGTGGGTCCTTCTAGTTGTGGCATGGGGGACGCCGCCTCACAAGGCCTGATGAGTGGTGCCACGTCTGCACCCAGGATCCGAACCGGCGAGACCCTGGGCCGCTGAGGCAGAGTGTGCAAACTTAAGCACTCGGCCACGGAGCCAGCCCCTACACAGTCTAATACTTTTTGAGGGGAGTAAGCTGTGGTTAGTTCTAGAAGACCAATATCTAATTCCAAGGTGGTAGCCTTTACCAATGATAGGTCTAGGTGAGCTGCCTTAACTACTGCCAAATGCAGATCTGAGGTTTGTGCCCAGCTCCTAATATATCCTTGAGCTAGGGTCATAGGATGAATAGTTGAGCAATTCAGTCACTATAATAGGATATTGGAAAATGAGTTGGAAAACACCCCACTATAATACAGTCACCCTATACTAGAAAACATACAAATACACTATGAAATGGGCATACAAGTCCCATATCTGAAGATGAGTGCCTATATTTACCGTGGAGGGCTGATATCATTAGCACTCCTATGTCTAAGTTCAGAACAGCAGTAGGAAGAAAGCAGAGCCAAACCCTAAACCCTAGTTACATCTGGATTGCTCCTAGGTTAATTTCAGCTTAGAACACACAGCTCTGACAGCAAATACTGACCTTAGAGGAACTAGCACAGACTCTTCAATTTGAATGAGTTAGCCAAGCTGGAAAGCTCTTATGAGAAAAAGACTGAGGAACAGGTCCTAAGGCAGTAGAAGGTTCCAGAGAATTTTTAGAACAATTGTGGATCTTTCCTTTTTTATCATTCAAGACTCTAGAGAGCTCAGCAGTACAGTCATTCAAAACCAACCTATTAGGTTTTAGCATCTACATTTATTTGAATTGTCCTGAAAGTAGACATGAAGTCTCTGGAGCAGAAACAAATGAATTACCATTACTTATAATAATCATGCCGTTCCTCATATCCCAACTTTCCACTGGGGTAATGCAAGCAGAGCCAGATCAGACGTCATCCTCTATGTATTGGGGTCTTCACTGCAGGAGAGTGTGGTAGGCAGAATAATGCCCCTACCCCAAAGAGGTCCATGTCTTAATACCTGGAACCTATGAATACCTTACCTTATGTGGTAAAACGGACTTTGCTGATGTGATTAAGTTAAGGTTCTTGACATGGGGAAATTATCCTGGATTATCCAGGTGGGCCCAATGTAATCATGAGTCCTTACAAGAGGAAGACAGAAGGGTCAGAGTCAGAGAGAGACTGCTGTGGCCTTTAAAGGTGGAGGAAGGGGCCACAAGCCAAGAAATGCAGGCAGAATTTGGAATCTGGGAAAGGGAAGGGATTCTACCCTAAAGCCTTCAGAAGGAATGCAGCCCTATCAAAATCTTGAGTTTAGTCCAGTGGAACCATTTCAGGTTTTTGACCTCCAGAACTTTAAGATAATAAATTTGTGTTGTTTTAAGTTACTAAGCTTGTGGTAATTTGTTATTGCAGCAATAGAAAGTTGATATAGCAAGGAAGCCCAAAAATAAGACTCTGGGAGGCTGGTATAACAGACCTCCCCACATCTGGAGACATGCCAGGGGGAGGCGGGGGTGGGGAGGGTGGGGGAAAGAACCTACTCCTGAGAGTGTAAACAAATTGTCCCAAGAGAAAATCCCAGGTTCTTACCCTTTGGAATGTAAAATAGGTCTTTTAGGGGGAAGAAAACACTAGCATCTCTGTATTTTAGAATTTATGGAATGTCTTCATGGTCTCAAGTCTCATCCACTCTTCACTCCTCTTCAAATGTAAACATATTATCTCCTGGGACTCCTGAGTTCTCAATCTGTATTCAGTCATAGTTTATCTTTCAAAGCTTGTTTTTTAACTCAGGTCCCAAGTTTCAGTAAAATTTGCTCAGAAAGCCCTAACCGCGCATATTTTCTCTACTGTCCCACATAACCTTATTGCCTTCTGATCCCTGCAGTACATGTGTAGGCTCTTCATTGATTGCTCTGTAATTTGGTTTTCTAGGAACTGACCCAGACTATCTACACAAACCCAATCCTATTTAGAAACCTCTTTACACCAGGTTTCCTCTGCCAGTTCAGTTTGGTCACTCCCTTCTTTGTCTTCATATAGCATCCTAATTATATACTAACTCATTAGATTGAGCATAGTTACTTTCTTACATATCTGTTCCCTTCTCCCACTTCGCTATAGGCTTCCAAGGCAGGGTGTATAGCCTGTCCTATCTTTTTTGTTGTTTTGGTGAGGAAGGGTGGCCCTGAGCTAACATCTATTGCCTATCTTCCTCTTTTTGCTTGAGGAAGAGTGGCCCTGAGCTAACATCTGTGCCCATCTTCCTCTATTTTGTATGTGGGCTGCCACCACAGCATGGCTTGATGAATGGTGTGGGTCTGTGCCTGGGATTCGAACTGGTAAACCTGAGCTGCCAAAGTGGAGCACGCTGAACTTAACCACTACACCATCCTGTTGGTGCCCCCCCTCCCAATCCTGTTCTTTCTTGAATCCCCAGTGAAGTGTCAGAGACTAGCAAATTCTTGGTATAATTTTGATAAACTGAATCCATATTGCTTTTATGATCTAGATCAGTGACATGGCAGTGGAGATCTCCTAAGACAGCACTCTAGATCTCTCAAGCCAGCAGCATAGTAGACCAGTCAAGAACATGGCATCTCGTATAGGATGCCAGGCTCCAATCCTAGTTCTGTCACTTTTCAGCTGTGTAATTTTGGGCAAGTTACATAATAGCTCATTAACAACTAACATATATGGTTCCTACCCTTTGACCCAGTAAACCTACTCCTGGGAATTTATCCTAAGGGAAATAACTTAAAAGAAAAATCTATAAAAACAGTGACAATCAATAAATAGTGTTAGTTTGAATAGAAAAATTTGGAATCACTTAAATCTCTGGTTATAGGAGAAATGGGAAACATAAATCATGGTATATCTATATAATAGAAAATTATAATAAGGTCATTAAAAAGTCTATCTATGAATGTTTATAGCTAAAACTAGAAGGGAAGAGAATAATTCTAACAGCTGTTTAAGGGAGGCAGAACATGGGTAGTTTTATATATTTACATAATCATCATCTTGCTAATTAGTTAAAAAAAGTGAAAATAAATATTTTCCCTACGTCAACAACTGATGATAAAATTCCCAGTCATATTTCCCTGTGTTCATAATGGTTGAATTACAGTGGATTATAACAGATAACTAAAATTAAAACCATACTCTAAAAATGTGTTCAAGATTAAAACCTCTTCTGAGAGATATTATTATTAACAACAACAAAAAAATCATTTCTTTGAAAATTTAATTTAGGAAGAAATTATTAAAATTAATTCAGATTCTATAAAATTCTGTGCAACCACATTTATCCAGCCTTTCCTATCCCCATTTCCAATATATCATTTATTCTCTCTTTTAGTTTGTTCAGGAAACCTCAGGTTCTTCTCAGTATGGAATTTAATGAAGTTGGGAGGATGTCAGTTGACACGGAGGGATCTCTCTCTCTCTCGTATTAAACATTTCTAGATCCTTCCCAATACAAAGAAGAGATAGTGAGATAATTCTGAAAATGTTCTCACATCTAATCTGCCAGGCTCTAATTAATCAAACCAAGCAAAGCTTATTATTCTGAAATTAAAATATTAAAATAGTTTCTTTATACACATTTATTCAGGAAAGACTCAAATTTATTAAACATAGTGCCCTACCTGCCTTAATATTTTGAGCTAAAACTATAAAGCTGGATATTCTAATTTTATTGATTCATACTACTACTTTTCTAGCAAGTTTAAATTCAAAAGTAGAGTCTTCTGTACTTTACATGACTGCATAAACAGAATAAAAAATATATAATTGATACATAAGTTTTAGATAGGCCCCTTTCTGTAAGTATGTCAGTAAATATGAAGTATATTTTACTACATGCATATAAGGTTAATTCTAGAACAAGGACAAGAGATAATTGGCAAGAATTGGAGTAAGGAAAATATTAACCTGAAAAAAAACAACTCCCTTTCATCTGACCCTCATTACCCATCCAGGAGCCATCTGTTTTTTTAGATTCTTTCACTGTTAATCCTCAAATGGTCGGTTTATAACCTCTATTTCTTCTACATGCAATCTCCACTTTGATATGACCCTATTCTTATCATTGTACTGAAACTGTCTTCTCTCACCTCAATAGGAATTTCCTAAGAGCTAAATTATTCATTGTCCTTAATTTTTGCTTTTAACCTGAAATTGCTGACTATTCATTTACATGGTTTCTATTCTTTGTATTACCTTGGTGTCCATAACTACACACCTTTCCAATATCTCTCAGTTTTTATCAGTACAACTTTTCTTTTACCCATGATGATGGCTCCACTTCCTACCCTGTTATTGGAAGCATATTCAGTTCTTTTTTTTTTTTTTTTTAAAGATTTTATTTTTTTCCTTTTTCTCCCCAAAGCCCCCCGGTACATAGTTGTATATTCTTCGTTGTCGGTCCTTCTAGTTGTGGCATGTGGGACGCTGCCTCAGCGTGGCTTGATGAGTAGTGCCATGTCCGCGCCCAGGATTCGAACCAACGAAACACTGGGCCGCCTGCAGCGGAGCGCGCGAACTTAACCACTCAGCCACGAGGCCAGCCCCCAAATTCAGTTCTTAAATCCATTTTCTTCTCCATACACATTCCTCCCTTTCAGAGAGCACATCTATTCTCAAAGACATTTATTTTTCAATGCTTTCTGTGAATACCCTTTGTAAATTGTAAAGTATTATCAGAAGCCAAATGATAGGCAGTGGTGGCAGAATCATGGTTTCTCTCAAAGGACTTCTACTATTACTCCTGTTAATTCTTAATGCTCTATCACCCTGTCTGACTTCTAATCAGACCTCTACACCATATCCTAACTTCTTATAGGCCCCTTTCTCTTGCATATTCCACCATTGTCTCACATTCAACTGGGCTCCCTTCAAAAGAAGTCTTCTCTCCCAGAGCCTCAATTTGTTGCCATAACACTCTTATTCTCAGTTAATAACATGTACATACACCTTCAGTTCGTTTTCAATCTTCTCTATCATGCAACAAATATTTATTGAGCAGTCGTTATTCGCCAGGTACTATTCCAGAAGTTAGGCATATTGTGAAGAAAACAGATTAAGTCCCTGCCCTACGGGTTTGCACGCAAGAGGAGTTGGGAGAGGACTGAATTTCAATCCACTTAAAAGAACTTAATAACTCCTGAAATATAAAAGAGTCAAAAAACAGAAATCAATAATTGGAAATTCTATTTTAATTCTCAAAGCCTGCAATTAATATATGCTCTAATAAAGATTTTATATTTTATTTATACCAAAAGACAGGCCCGTTTTATTTCCAAATAAGCAAAAGAAGCTATTCTGTAAAATCTAAGGAATAAGTATTATAATCTCTATTTTATACATGACTTTCCCAAGAAGATACAACTAATGAATTGCATACCCAAACTAGAACACACTGAATTTCAAGTCTAGCAGTCTTTTTGCTACATTAAGTAATAGCTATTTATGACTATGGATTTAGTTTCCCATCAAAGAGGCCCTGTAACGTAGTATAATGTAAACACACAGCATTTGGTTCAGAGAGATATGGATGCAAACTAGCTGCTAAACTGTCAACTACTCTTCTTTGACTATAGTACTGTCCCTAAGAAGAGACGAAAGTTATGGCTGCTGCAGCAGGTACCAGAAAGCTAAAGGAAACAAGGATAAAAACCAAGGTCTTATTCCAAATGAGTGCTTTACTTCATGGCTACAAGGTCCTTGACTAGGTGTATCTACCTTGGTCTACCCACATATGTCATGTATTAGGAATCTAGGCAAGCTGAGCCAGTGTCTATACTGAAACTAGCAGGGAGGTACCCCAGATTACATGAGGCAGCATGAGAAAATAATGGCCTTCAACTTGGTAGAAAGTTTAGCAAGGTTAAATTCAGTGAAATATCTGAAGCTATCTAAAACACAAATAGTTAAAATAGAGTTGCTATTTTACTTAATACTGATGAGTAAATGCTATTTATCCTTATTCTACATGACACAGTGTTAAGAGTAGTTTCTTAATTCCAAAAGCAAGTAATCAGTTAAAATAATAATTTTATTTGTGATTTTCTAAGCACTAAGTAAATTTTTAAAAAACAAAAGAATACACAAATTAAAGAAATTAGAGTTGCTTATTCTTAGGAAAGAAGAGGAATACAGTAATTTCTGGGTTTAGTATAGGGTTTTAAGGGCTTTAATAAAGAAGTTATGAGCCATTGATCTCCAAACAATTAAGGAAAAAAAAAGAAAATGCCCAAACACTTTAGGCTGAAGTCAAAAGTCAAGTATAAAGTAAAAATATAAGTATAAATATTGGTATTCATATATCATAATGGTAGTCCAAACTGTAACTAAAAGAGAATATACAGTCACCTTTTCTGTGGGTCTTTAAATTCTCATTCAGTAGAACGATAACCATAAGATGGTGACAGACAGACATATTCCTGCTTAGAGGAACAAGGAACATAAGACCAGATCAGTAATTCTTAAACTTTTTGCTCACAGGACCCTTTTACAACTTTAAAAATTACTGAAGATTCCTAAGAGCTTTTGTTTATGTGGGTTACATATACTGATACTTACCATATTAAAAATTAAAACAGAAATTTTAAAAATGTTTATTCATTAAAAAAAAACCCATTACATATTAAACACTTGCAAAATTTTAAAATGAAAAATACCTATATTTAAAACAAATTAAGTGAGAAGAATGGCATTGTTTTACATGTTTACAAATTTCTTCTAATGTCTGGCTAATAGAAGACAGATGGATTCTCAAAGCATTCAATCTGTTGTGATATGTTGTTTTGTTCACATATATGAAGAAAATTGTCTTTTTTATTAGAAAATCCAGCCTTTATATGATAATAAAATACCCTTTTCAGATAATTGTGAATATTCATATTTGATATTATACCAAAAATTCAACAAGTGGTCATTTCTTAAACATTAGTTGCAACATAGAATCTGAAATTATATCAATGAACTTTTTGTATTCTACTACATTAAAATCCATTGGTCTACCTTCTAATTTGAATAAATCTTTTACCCAGGCATAATTTTTAAAAATCAAATTCTGATCTTCTGAAAAATACTGATTCACTGAGTAACACAGATCTAGATGTTGTCACATTTCATTATACAGTATTAAAAAAAAAATCACATTAGGTTATATCACCACCAATCTTATCAGAAAAGTCTCTAAGTATTAGGAAGCTGTCAAGCTGAAGGCAGTGAATATGAGTTTTCCAAAATCCTAATATTCACTTCAAAGCTCAAATTTTATCATTAGCAACAAATACCGTCAATTTTTCCTTGATTCATATGCTCACTTAATTCATTTTCAAGAAAATGTTTGCCAAGTATCCCAGTCTGAATAACCATTTTTTTCTTGTGGTTAGTTTAAAATGGTGTTTCAGGAAAAGTAAGTGGTTCAATTCACAACTCAAACAATAGTACAAGTGCTCCTCTTCAAAGCTATCACCATACCACACCAATGGCAGAAGTGCTTCATGCATTCTTTCCATTTGTCACATACAATATTAAAAAGATGTGTACCCAAGGATGGAGATTAATTAAAACTAATAATTTTTACTGCTTTGTCAAGAATATTTTTAAGTGAAATTGGCTTTCTTTTTTTTTTAAACTGCAAGTGCCTGGCAGTGACAAATACAATGATTATTAGTGAAGTTTGGTGCCACCACCTTGATTCATATAAAGGCATCAGTAGTTGTATCCTCAGTTTTTTCACTATCACTGCAAATGTCAACACAGTGAAAAAGGCAAATAACATCTTAGTGTTAGTATAAACATAGTTCAACCTCATGTACCCCGTGAAAGAATCTCAGGATCCAGGAGTCCTCAGAACATACTTAAAGAATCACTGGACTAGGTAACCTTCTTATATGGTGTTTTCCAATTTTATAAAATTTATTTATAAAACTAAACTATAAATGGTTAAAAAATATTTTGCTACTTGGTTTCTTTTATGTTAAAATATACATACTACCTTAGTAACATTAATATACAAATACATTTTACTCGGTATTGCAAGCAATTTTTAATTAATCATATAACAAAACCTGATACTAAATATTATTGGAGTGTTCAATATTAGGAAGCAAAAGCAACAGTTTTTTAATGTTACTGAAAATGTTCAACTTAAATTAAGAAAGCCTTCATTGATTTAAGCAATCAATAGTTAATCTACTGAGAACATTTGTAAGTGTCCAGCATTGCATTTATGATATTTACAATCTAGTAATGAGTTTAATAATGATAGGACAGTTTAAAATCTAAGTTGTAGAAATGTCAGGAAGAATACTGTAGGTCACAGTACTTGAGAATGAATTCATAAAAAAGGCAGAAACCAAGTTAGGATTTAAAGGACAGGGAATTAGAAAAGAGAGAAGACATCTGAGAATCAAGGAGCAACAAGAATAAAGCTAAGGGAGTGGCATTTCTAAATGTGGGGAAAGCAACAGGGAAGTTAATCAACCAGTCTGACTGATAAGATCATGTTAGAGAGTAAGGAGAGATTCCCCTAACTGGGTAGAATGAGAGCCGTGTAAAGAGAGCTTTGAAAGCCAAACAGAATAATGCATACAATAGGGTATTGTTATAGGTTTCTCATGAAAGAAAGAACACTAAAAAGGCTATACTTCAGCAAGATTAATCTGGACATGAGATTAGAACAGCAAAAGATTTGCAAAAAGCACATTTAGGAGTCAGATATTTTCCATTTGGGAGCAGGGGTTGATAAGAGTGAAATACGCTTGGGAATGGAAAGAAGTAAAACCAAGAGATAAGACTTAGTGAACTCTGTTAGTAACAGGTTAGATAAAGGAGAAGATTAAGTCAGGGATGATCTGAAGATATTTAGGGTTACAGAGGTGAGAAGTAGTAACGTTATTGAGTATATATTGTATGCTAGGCAGCATAATAGACACACTAATTAATGTAATTGTCCCACAAACTCTATGAGATACATACCTAGTTTATAGATAAGGAAACCAGATTGACTAAGTAACTTGCCTTGCTAATAAGTGGCTTAAGTAGCCGTGACACATAAATTTATCTGACTGTAGAGATAAGAAGCTATACAGATCAGTGGTTAAAAGCCTAAAGCTGTCAGTCATCTCCCCTGGGCAATTAGCTTTGCCACTTACAGGCTGCAGAGTTCTGACAAGTTGCTTACCCTTTCTGTGTCTCAGTTTTCTCTAAAATGAAGGTAACGAACCACCTCACAGAACTGTAATGAGGATTAAATTAGACAATGCATGTAGCGCACTGCTAATAGTGCTTAGAAAATAATAAGCTCTCAATCTGTTTGCCATTATCACATCAGCACAATATGCTAGTGTCATTAACATTGGGTGACCCAGTTTTGGAAAGAAAAACATAAAATTTCAAACAAGATGAGTAGGAGGTAGCTTTTACGTAGGTATTTTTAGAGAAATGAAAATAAAAGAAATACAAAAAAGAGAGGTTACAGAAATACCTATTTTTAAGTCAAGAAATACTTATTTTATTTTTAAAAGGTTACAGAAATACCTACTTGATAAAGTCATGGGTCTGGATGACCTAAATTATTTATGGAATTCTTCTCATTCACAAATCCTGATCATAAAAATATTTACTTGTGGAATGATTTTATAAAACTTCTGTTTACTTTTTGTAAGATACTATGCTAGATGGTAAAAGTACAAAGAAGGTACCTTTAAAAAGTTGTAATTTAGGTAGGCAGGGAGAAGATACACAAAATTATAAAATATAATGAAATAGTGTACACCATACAAGTAATATCAACAAACAAAAAAAAGCCATAGAAGTTAAAAAAAAGATTGAGGTTTCTACCGGTTGTAACAGGCTAAGGAGACAGATAAAGCCTTGACAGGACCTTGAAGGAAGGGTATGATTTAGATGAGACAGAAAGCTGAGAGGAGTGGGGAAGGGGGACACTCCTGGTAGAGAGAGCAGCAGGGACATGGCAAACATAGCACACACGGCATGTTTCAGGAACACCAAAAAGAGCAGCTTAATTTGAACAACAATTGTATAAGAAATATAAAAAAGGTTGACAGTTCAGTTTTTTGTCAAGTTCTAAAGAGCTCTGAATAGTGATTTAAAAATTATATTTCACTGTGTAAGCAAAGAAGTGTTTCTTTCTTTCTCTTCTAGCATCAGACTTTCATAGCTGCATAATCTACTTCTAAAAATTAAATCTGTTTAGAACTACTTTTCTATCCTTTACTTCTTTCCTTTTATAAGCTAGCAATTATCAAATTTAACTCCCATGTAATTAGGTAAGAATCTTCATATAACTATATTTACTGTCACTAATGTTTTCTTGTTGAAGAAGTTTTTTAAAAGTTTCTTAGTATTTTCAGTTTAAGTAAATGTTTTGCTTTTAGAAAAGTCTTTTCAGGTAACTGAACCCCATTAAGAGAAACTCAAACCTGATCATGACTAGATAAGGCAAAAACATTTGTTTTTCAATTTAAACTAGCTAATCAGAGTTTAGAACTTCGCTGTAGGCTCCACTCCCTGAAACTTCTTGTTAGCTAACAAGTACTTTTCTAGAATCAAAATGTTGTAAATTAAATACTATACTATTATCTAAAATTCATACTATGAAACTTACTCAGGATCAAAATACATTTACCACAACAAGAATACGTGAACCAATCTCATTATTAAAACTTTTGGTCTAATTTAGGCATAATTAAAAAATCATACTTAATAATTTAGGCATATTCAGTTTTGGTAAGTTTAATTCACCACAATACCATGTAACATGCACATATCTAAGTATATTTTCAAAGATCAGGGTTTTTTTCCCTTTTCACTAATTTGTTATACTGTTTGACAGCAATACTTACCTTAGTATCTTATTCATTCCATGTCTGGCAGCGTAGTGTAACGGAGTGTTGTGCTGGTAAGGCTCCCCATAAGATGTATTTGGATCAAGGGATTCTTTTAGCTGAGGGTTGTTTTCATATATTTGGCAGGCCAGGTTTTCATCACCATTGATGAGAGCTTTACGGAATTTGGTGGTTGTATTTCCCATGTTTTGTTTTGTTTTTTTCTGATAGACAGTGGCACTTTTTTCCTTCCCCCTTCAGCCACTTCTTGAATGCTACTGCAACATGTTTCACATTCTAATGGAGGAAAAATTATCAAATTAGATTGTAAAGCAATAATTATGAAGCCGTAACCTAAAGAAACAATGTCTAGGAACACTAATAACATGTAGGAAGCATATTTAAGGGGATCAACTATATAACATTTTACCAAATTTATCTTAATAGCCAAAACATCTCAAATTTTTAACATTGCCCATTAACTTCTTGTTAAACTGTAACATCTCCCTGCACAGAGACTGTTAAGAAATCACAGGCTGCACTTTGCACTATAAAAGTTATTTACATATATGGGCTTTTCAATTTTCCTCTTCACACGGACAGGAAATTAGCTTCACTGAATTTTACGGTTGAATACACTTAAATCTCTGTATAAATTATGTATAAATCTGACTCAGCCAGTTTGGGGTAGTGATAAATGTAGGAAATTTTGCTCAAATAAAAACAGCAGAATAGGTGTTAAATTATAGTAAAGAAAAAGTGAAACTGCTCAGTACGTACAAGGACACCAGAGCAAGATTTTTCAAATGTAAATATATAGGACTACACAACTCACTGATTAATCAGATAGTCACAGCAAACTGATAAAACTGATTATAACTGATTATACACCGAACAACGGAAATAGTGATTATTCTACCTTAAGACCATTAAATTTATTTCCTTCTACTAAAGAGCATTCAAAACAAGGCTGAAAACATCATTTATGCATATTATGTTTGGAAAGAGGTTATGATAATTATCATATGGGCATTTACTACTGAAGCAATGTGAGGTGGGTGGCAGAGGAAGGACACGGAAACAATCACTGGACCTGGAGTTTGAAATGTCATATTTGCCTACACTAGCTGTGTAATTTTGAGCAAGTTATTTATCCTTCAAAAGCCTCAGGTTCCATGGCACCAGCTTAGTGGCCTAGTGGTTAAGTTCAGCACCCGCTGCTTCAGTGGCCTGGGTTTGGTTCCCAGGTGCGGACCTAGACCACTCGTAGGCAGTCATGCTGTGGCGGCGACCCACATACAAAACAGAGGAAAACTGGCACAGATGTTAGCTCAGGGCCAATCTTCCTCAAGCAAAAAGATTGGTCAGGGCCAATCTTCCTCAGGAAAAAAAAAAGCCTCAGGTTCCTATCTGTACAGTAAAGGAAAATGACCATTTCTTAGGGATGGCTGTGAGGATTATCAGTGCTACTTTATTCAACGTACCTACCACATTCTTTGGCTAATGTGCTCAATAAATGCTAGTTTCATTCCATCCTAATGTTTCTGAATCTATTCTTGAACTATGATCAAAATTAGTGACAAGGCAAACAGCATATGCAAAGGTAGGTATGAAGTAAAAGGCCTATTCAAGGAATGGTGAGCACAGATGGAGTTCAGGGTCTCTACTGTTGGACTAATAGGACATAAAACTGAAAATAGGTTGGGGCCAGACTAAGAAACTTATACTTTAACATGGAAAGAATGGATAATTAAAGGCTCTTATGCAGGGCAGTGTCATAACTACTTTATGCTTTAGGAAATTAACTGTTGTGACAGTGTGGAAGACAGACTAGAGGGAGGAAAACTTGGAAGCAGAATACAAGAGTCTATCATGTTATCCAATTAACTCATTGGCAGGCTGGACATTAAAATATAGCTTTAAAAAAACAGTTGAAAATAATATGTACTTGTTCAACACAAGTTTTGTACAGGGTAGTAACAGTCTCAACAGATTACAAATTAAAGGACTGAAAAACAAAAGAGTTAAGCTTCCTGTAAAACAGAGGCTCTCAACCTTGGCCATACATTTAATAACGGGGAGAACTTCAGAGTCCCACTGGCTGAGCTACATCTCAGACCAATTAAATCAGTCTCCAGGGGGTGGCACCCAGGCATTTGTATTTAAGCTCCTTAGGTGATTTCAATGGGTGCACATCACTGCATAAAAAGCTCCTAGATCCCTCCAGCTAAATGGTTATAACTGAGCTTGGAGATAAAGGTGAGCAGGCAGGGTAAGACACCTGCTAAGCCTCTTTTAGAGTAGAGAGGCACATTTTCTGGCCCACATCAATAGTTAATGAGGTCACCATTTGGGTCCTTTAAAGGTTCTTTGTTATTGACTTTTTATTTTAAATATACAAATACATATGCATACTAGTAATTTTTGAAAACATGAATAAAGAAAAAGGACAAAAAACCCATAGTTTATTTACTGGAAGATAACTACTATTAGCGTTTTGAAAAATAACCACCCTGTTTATAATATATGTAAATATATTTGTATACCTATATACACTACAAATATTTATATACACAAATTAGATCATTCCTCATAATTTTTACATTTTTATTTAGCTTTCCAGAGGGTTGCTGAACCTTTAGGCTAAAGTACTACTCCTTTATCATCCCATCTTGAATGACACGAGTAAATCCCTCCCTCACACACCCTTTACTTATCACAATATACTATTGCCATTGGGAGATTTTTCAGGGACAGACTGGATGTTATTTTATTTATTTCTTTTGTTTTTCACAGAATCTAAGAGCCATGTGTTTATTCTCAGTGAAATAATTTGTGTTTTGTTGTACTGCTTTAAGCATTTTAAGAGTTTATTATCCCTAATGAGAACTCCACTAAGTTTATTGTATATTTTTATCTATAACCAAATATAAAGGATATCATGGGGGTTCGAAAGAGTCTTTCCTAAGGATTTGGAAACTTTCAGTTGTTTTGGTGTTATCTTTCTACTCTGATAGCATGTAGCTCAAACCATAAACATTTTCAGAGTTTTAGGTTAGATTAACACATAACACATTTTCTTTGATTTACATTACTTTAGTGAAATGTTCTATAAGAAAAACAACTTCTATCCAACATGTAAAAAAAGAAATATTTAAGAAAGCAATGATATCTTGGGGTACTTATTTAAAATAACAAGATACTTTAAAAAATCAATAATACTCTAAATGTGCATTAAATATCACTGTCACTCATGTTGAAAAGCATAACGGCATCTAGAAACCTCTTTGTAGTCCTCTTTTATTTTCAAGTCTGTTTCATTTTTAAAATTTAAGCTCAATAAGCCTGAGAGTCACCAGGAAATGCATCACTTAAAACAGTCATAGCTCCACTCCCCCTCAGATTTAGTCTCACAAGACTTGCCTAGAAATTTGCCAGATGTGTCCTTTTGCTTCTTCATAGCCACAGCTAGTATAACCTGAAGTGATTGTTCCCTCCTTGTTTGAATCAAACCCTTAAGTAATATTTCTCCAACTCCAAGATAAATCTATGCATAGCGCTTCATGAGGCAGCAGATGGATTATCAGAGAAGTGAAAATAATTCCTTATTTTAGGCTTCTAAGTTTTATAGGAAAATCTAGGCAAATCCTCATCATCTTTCACTAGGAAAGCACAGCATTTGATACGTATTTAATGAAAAAAATAAGAAAAATGTAGCCTGTCAATGGACTCCAGAAAGCCTTCCCTAATTTCTAATTAACTTTTAATTGTGAAGGGCTCTATAACTCTAGGTTTAAATCTTTGTCTCTCAACTTTCCCATTCATAGGTTAATAATCTGCAACAAAAACTCAAGTGCACTTAAACTAACAAACTACTCTCAGAAATCTTTTACAGAAGATGAAGTTCTTCAGAAATAAATAACCAACCCCTAATTTATGTTTTCACAAAATTATTTTTAAAGTCATGATTATGGATTGAAGTTGTTGACCTAAACAAAATAATTGGCTCCCATTCTTCAATTAACTAGAAGAAAATTCAATATTACACACACACACTCAATCCATCCTTCTGCAGCTGTCTGCACTATTGATAAAAATAACAATCTTAAACCCATAAGTAAACTTTTCTTTAGCCAGAAAAGAAACAAGTAGAAAGTTCATTCAAACAGTAGGTCCCAACCCCGCCCAGCTCCAGGTTGAAATCAGAGAGATGTCTCTCTAGGATGAAGATTCCAAAAGCTCAAAGTCCACAGAAATGCTCTAATTGTTACTGTAATAATACTTAGAGAAAAGGAAAAGATGGTTTAAAAAGAGACTCTAAGAGAATTTTCAAGAGATAAAGTAAAAAAAGAAAGAAAGATAGAAGGAAAAAAATCCAGGAAAAGTCAATATACTACAGCGGACAAAAACCATGTGGGCAAATAATATATGAAGCTATCGACTCTGTTCATTCTCTCATTCAACAAGCATTTATTAACCTGTAATAATTTTCATTTGTCACTATGCACCAGAATCACCTGGGGAGGTGATTTCAACTCATCTAGGGAGAACAAGGCCAGAGTAAGAATTTTAAAAGCTTCCCAGTAGATTATAATACACAAGTGAGTTGAGGATCACGGACTAATTCTTAAACTATGCAAAGCCAAAGGTGTTGCCAAGAAGGGTGATGGCAAGGAGAAGTGTAGTAGGAGTTGAAAAGAC
The DNA here is from genome assembly GCF_041296235.1 of Equus asinus. Taxonomy (NCBI): domain Eukaryota; kingdom Metazoa; phylum Chordata; class Mammalia; order Perissodactyla; family Equidae; genus Equus; species Equus asinus. Next base: position 135,715,945 of record NC_091790.1, on the reverse strand, counting down.
CTGTGCTCAGATTCTGTTTCTGTTTTACCAAGTAACTTAACCTCTTTGAGTTTTGTCCTCATCTGTAAACCAACAGTATTAATACCTTCCTTCAGCCAACAAATATAAATAAACAAATGAAAATGACTGTACCTATGAAGTTTATATTCTAGTGGAAGTAAAGAGAGAAACATTGTAAGGCATTGATTTTATCCCGTGTGCAATACGGAGCCATTACAAGTTTTTGAGCTAGATCTTTCTCAGGCTTTAGCATTTTTAGAAAAATGCATTTAAGGTTTATCCTTGTTAATGCATGAATCAATAGTTCAATCCTTCTTATTGCTGAGTACTACTCCATTGTATCCATCCATTGTATGGATGACCACTGTTTGACTCACCAGTCACATATTAAAGGACATGTTGGTTGTTTCTAGTATTTGGCAATTGTTAATAAGGCCACTAAAACATTTACATACAGATTTCGTGTGAATATGTTTTAATTTCTCTTGGGTAAACATCCAGGAGCAGAATTGCTGGGACATGTGGTAAGTTATATGTTTAACTTTATAAGAAACCACTGAAGTGTTTTCCAGAGTAGATGCACCAGTTCATTCCTTTCAGCCACATATGAGAGTTACAGTTGCTCTGAATCTTGGTCAGCATTTAGAACTGTCAGGGTTTTTTTCCTTTTTTGGTAGCAATTCTAATAAATCTGTAGTGGTACCTCACAATAGTTTTAATTTCCATTTCCCTAATGACAAACAATGTTGAGCATGTTTTCATAAGTGTATTTGCCATGAATATATCTTAATTTGTAAAGCGTCCGTTTAGATCTTTTGCCAATTTTAAAGATGGGTTACTATTGAATTTGAGCTCATCACATAACAATGTTTTGGTCAACAACGAACCACATATATGGCAGAGGTCCCATAAGATTAGTTCCATACAGCCTATATGTGTAGTAGGCTATACCATCTAGGTTTGTGTAAGTGCACTCTATGATGCTTCAACGATGACAAAATCGCCTAATGATACATTTCTCAGAATGTATTCCTGTTAAGTGATACATGACTGTATTCTGTAAAAAAGTCCTTCACTGGAAATACGATTTGCAAATATTTCTTCTAGTCTGTAGCTTCTCTTTTCATTCTCTTAATAGTGTTGTTCACAGACCAAAAGTTTTAAATTTTGATAAAGTCAAATTTATCATTTTTTTTCCCATTTATAGATTGTGCTTTTGGAGTCATATGTCAAACTCTTTGCCTAACCTAGGTCATAGAAATTTTCTCCTATATTTTCTTCTAGAAGTTTTTTAGTTTTAGGTTTTCTATTGAAGCCTGTGATCCATTTTGAGTTAATTTCTATATAAGGTTTGACGTATAAATTGAGGTCCATTATGTTTTATGGATGAACATCCAATAGTTTCACCACCACTTGTTCAAGAGTGTCGTTTCTCCATTAAATTGCCTTTGTACCTTTGTCAAAAACCAATGGACTATATTTGTGTGCATCCAATTCTGGACTCTATTCTGTTCCATTTTTCTGTGTCTATTCTTTCAGCAATACTATATTGTCTTGATTACTGGTAGAACTGACATCTTAACAATAGTGAGTCTCCCAATCCATGAATATGGTATTTCTCTCCATTTATTTACATCTACTTTGATTTTTTTCATCAACGTTTTATAGGTCGCATCATACAAATGGTACACATATTTTGTTAGATTTATACCTAAGTATTTATTCTTTGAGGGTGCTGCTATAAATGGTACTATAAAAAAATTTCAATTCCTGTTGTTCATTACTAATACATAGAAAAACAACTGAAATTGTATATTGACCTTGTATACTATAAATTTGCTAAATTCACTTATTCTAGGAGGTTTTTTTGGCAGATTTTTTTGGATTGTCTAAAGTAGACTCATGTCTTCTACAAATAGAAGTAGTTTTATTTCTTCCTTTTAAACCTGCATTCCTTTTATTTCTTTTCTTGTCTTATTGTACTTGTTAGCTAGACAGACTTTTAAATTAGTGGGCAAAAGTTTGAGGAAAAATGGGATATTTGTATAGACCCAAAGTATCTCCCCCAAGATATTTAATAATTACAAAGTGAAAAATGGCAATTTTACAGTGGAGAAACAAGGGAAATACCACCTTAACCAAGCGATCAAGGTTAACACCAACAGTAAAATATTGACCTTATTTCCTCAATTTGATGCACTAAAAAAGGGTACATCACTTCTGTAGTATTCTCAAGAAATATGCATAACATCAATCTAAACATGAGAAAATAGACAAATTGAGGGACACTCTACAAAATGACTGGCCAGTACTTTTCAGAAGTGTCAAGGCCTTGAAAGACACAAAGAGACTACCTAACTGTTCACAGATTAGAGGAGACTAAGGAGATGTGACAATAAATGCCATGTGGGATCCTAGTTTGGATTTTGGAACAGAAAAAAAGTTATTAATGGAAAACTGCTGAAACCTAAATAGAGCATATAGTTTAGTTAGTAATATTGTACCAAACTCAATTTCTTAGTTTTGATATACAAGATGTTCACATTAGGGCAAGCTGGGTAAAGGGTAGGCAGGAACTCTTTGCACTATTTTTGCAACTTTTCTGTAAGTCTAAAATTACTTCAAAATAAAAAGGTTAAAAAAAAAAAAAAAGATTCTCCTAGCTCCTGTGTTGAGAACAAACTATGGGAAGGCACAGATGGAAAGAGGGAGACCAATCTGGAGGCTACCAGGGTAATCTGGGCAACAGGTGACAGTTTCTTGGACCAGCACTCTAGAAATTAAGGTGATGAAAAGTGTTTGGATTGTTGATATATTTTGAACAGTATTTCCTGAAAGAAACCCTTAAAGAGTGTAGAAATATAGCAGTCTGGTTTGTTAATTATTCAATAGAATAAAATAACAAATGGTATAAAATAAGAACGACATTCTAAATTCACAAATCCTTGAAGGCCAGTTTCTAACTGGAGTATAAGTAGGAAGGACACTCCAAGAAAAATTAATGCTATTTACTATTAACTTTGGTACCAAACTGCTAACCCCTATGCATCTCTTACCCCAGAGTATTAAAGCTGTGCCATGTGTAAATCACAAGGTCTACAGGCCCCTCTAGCCTAGAGTTCTCTGACAGCGAGAAAAGACAGAGGAAGAGGGGGGAAAAATGGTTAGACCAGCTGCCTGAACCTAAGCCCTATCTGCATTCCTGCCACCAAAAGGTACAAACCCTAGTACTTAGGTCCAGCCATGTCGCTAAAGCTTCCATGACATTAAAACACCTCATTTGGAGGGGAGTAAGGAAAAAGGCATACCTTGCCCTCACCTAGAGCCTAGGGTGTATAGTCAGCTTCAGTGATATAGGGTTCAGGATTTGATCATGTAAGTATGTAGGTAAAGGGGTAGTGGTAATCTTTAGGATTTACCTTCTATGAAATCCTCAATGGCTTCCTACAGATGGCAGGATATAGTCAAACTCTTAGGAAGTGCATAACTAAGGCTGTACCAAAATGTTTTTAAAAACAATGAGTTTGCCTGAAGCTGGGGACTTGCATAGGAGAATAAGCAGAGGTAAGGCTGGATAGCTAGGTAGGGCTGACCCTTAGAATCTCATCCTAAGAGTATGGCTTCAGTCTTAACTTTCTCAACTTAATTTCAGGTCATCGTGGTTCTTAATGATATTTCCCACTTCTGAAATGATGAGAATTATTATTATTATATGATATTAACATGATTATTATTTTGACTTTAATCTTGGCCACTGTAATTTAGTGTTATGTATATATCCTGTTCTCTCTGACAGACTGGTTAATGCAATGGAGTGTAGTGAGTTGAAAGAGCTTTTAAGCTAGACAGACCTAGGATCTTGGCAAGTCTATTAATGACAACCTTGGTTTTCTCACCAAGAAAATCACACTCATTTTAGAGGGCCATTGTAAAGATTAAATTTGATAATGTATATAAAGTTCCACAACTCATAACTGATAAAATATAACTTCTCTTCCACTTAAGACTATAAAGTTCATCAATATAAGAAATACCTTATACTTCTCTATATGAAAAATGTTTATAGTATTGATTTTTTACTAATTATAATTCATAAAATCATAGGAATAGAAAGGACTACATTTAAATCCTCCCAGCCTATACTCCCAGATTTAACCATAAAAGCTCTTGAACATTCATGGCTTGCTGTAAATAAATAACTGCCTTCTACACTAAATAACCTAAAAAGCCTACCCTGAATTGACCATAAAATGATGATGGAAATCTTGTATTAAACTTATTTGCTATTCTTTCATACCTCATATGGATGCTGGAATATCATGGGCATTAAACGAGATACAGATGGCCCCAAAAAATAACGCTAAGAAAACATAAATTTTAAAAACTTTAAGTAACTTAATGTCAACTTTCCCCCACCTTTTCTTCTTTTAAGAACTGGGATGTCAAAGACTGGAGAACTGCTGTTTGTAAAAGTCCACACAGTTTTTAGGAACTAACAACAGCAACAAAAGCATTATTAGAAGGTACTACAGGGGCCGGTCCGGTGGCGCAGCAGTTAAGTTCGCACCTTCTGCTTCTTGGCGGCCCGGGTTTGCCAGTTCGGATCCCGGGTGCGGACATGGCACCGCTTGACAAAAGCCATGCTGTGGTAGGCGTCCCACATATAGAGTAGAGGAAGATGGGCATGGATGTTAGCTCAGGGCCAGTCTTCCTCAAGGAAAAGAGGAGGATGGGCAGTAGTTAGCTCAGGGCTGATCTTCCTCAAAAAAAAAAAAAAAGTTAAAAAAAAAAGAGAAGGTACTACAGTAAGACGAAATTGCTGTAGTTCCTCAGGAAAATGACTTAAGATAAAAAGGCTGAATCTGATTGACCGGCAATAAAGAAAGCCTTTAGAAATATGATGTCAAACTGGCGAAAGTCTACTAAGGAATCTTACTGGAAGGTTACTCACTGCAGCAGCTGGACTCTGTGCACCCCTGACCCTCCAACATACACCCCTTGATCTTAATCCTATTACTATAACAAATTTTAAAAATTTAAGCTATATTATACTTTCTAATAAACAAAAACTTCTGAGTGTAAACATTAACAAAACTGGAGGTATAGTTTAAACATCATAAATATACTATTGAAATGTTAATTTACATTCACCAAAAATAAAAGCAATTTAGACTTACCTTCACAAGAAAACTGCAATGTTTTATAAGTATTGATTTTTAATGAGTTATAATGCATAAAATCATGGGAATAGAAAGGACTACATTTAAATCACCCCAGTCTATCTTTTCAAATTTAACACTAAAAGCTTTTGAACATTCATGGCTTGTTGTTAGCCAATACTTTTGCCTCCTCATTGGATTATGGAGAATCTTCTTTGTTGCTCTTGTCCAAGTCTAATGCTTCAGTAAGACTGAAATTTATATTACTGAATGCACACTCAGTTCACAGCACCTCTAAGCAATGTAGGGTTTACAGCAAATGCTGGCAAATTTTCTGTAAAGGGCTAGATGTTAAACATTTTAGGCTTGGTTAGTCATATGATCTCTGCCACCGTAGCTTGAAAGCCAGAGGCAATATATAATAGAATGGATGTGGATTGTGTTCCAATAAAACTTCATTTACAAAAATAGGCAGGGAGATTTGGTCCATGGGCTATAGTTTGCCAACCCCTAACTTGATGGAAGGAGTATAACATAGTAGAACAATTTGGGTTGGAATCCCCCATCTACTACTTCCTTGTTCTAGCACAAATCATTTAAATTCCATACCTCAATTTCCTTGTGTCAAATGGGGATAAGGATTGTCCTACCTGCAGGATTGCCATGATTATCTAGGTAAAGTATATAATAACTATGTGCTGGTACTTAAATTTTATCTCTCTTCCCCATCAGGATCTGCAAGCCATTGGTAAAGAGTCATTTGCTGCCTTCAAAGAACTCCATATTCATTCTTTTTAAAAGACAGTGAAACCTTAAGAAAAATGTCATCAACTCTACATTCTGTATCAGGAATGATATATAGCTCATAGTCTAGACTTTATCACTTATTAGGTGTCTGACCTTTGGCAAGTTAAAAAATTATATTTTTTTCACCTATCTTCTGAAGCAAGGTTAATTCCATTTTCACTATTTTTCTAGATCACTGCCAATATTAACAAAGGTCTCTCCTATGTAACTGCACTTACAAATACTAAGTGAAAGGGATGCATAATTGAGTACAAAGCCAGGAGCAGGAGACAGAATCTTACATTGGGAATAAATGCAAAACACACAGAGACACACACATTCACGTAACTTTGGCAGGGAGCAAGAAGTCTTACTCTAAAATGTTGCTAAAAATGAAGCACGGTTTAAGAGATTTAGGGTTCAGCTTGCCTAACTGCATATTAAGTCTAAGTCAAATGTGGCTTTATTCTTAGTGGCTCCCTGGAAGAAGTTCGTGAATACCACAGTCTACAGGAAAACTCACGAGTATTAGAGTACTGTGAAAATGATCTGAGTTGAGAAAAATCTTTTCACAAAGAAAGCAACTTCCCTGTAATAGCATTCCAGAATTAAAATTCACTTTGCTGTTATTACAGTGTCTTAATATGGTAGCATTCAAAATAAAATGGATACACAAACACATACGTATTATGATAGAACTAAAGTATTCTAAGTGGCAGTTTGGCTGCTGAAGCTTCTCAGCAACCAAGAAAAAGATAATCCAATATAATCTGGCTGCTCTTGGCTATCTTTTATATCTATATAGCTTTCACAGTGTGGAAAAGGATGCTGCAGTTAGAAAAGGAAGGAATGAAAAAAGCTGCAAAGGGCAGCAGCTGATTGTTTTCTTGCCAAACTGGCAAATGAACACTGAAAATAGCTAACATGAGGCTCAGAAGTAGAAAACTGTCCAAACTTGGGATAGAACTACTGTAGATGAAACATTATTCCTATTTTATTTCCAATTAAAACATAATCATCTATAATGATGACAGAACTCAGAATTAACCACACAAGTAAATTTTTCAGATAGCTGAAATTCTTCTTAGGCAATATGCAGGTTTCATACATTTGACTTTCCAACTACTCAAAATGTTATGTGTTATACTTTAATTGCCCCTTCACAAGTACTTTTCAAATTTTGAATTCAGAATTTCATACAGTGTTGAAAAATTAATATTTCAGGCTCTAATGCTATGCTGCTGTCAGCGAATAGCTTAATTTCAGCAACTTTGGCATCTCTGACTATTCAGCAGTATTTGCTTTCATAATTTTTGAATACTGCATTGTCCTTATTTCATACACATAAGTGAAAATGTTAAATTGGTAATGTTTTATCTTGGTATTACGAAACCAAAGCCTCAAAGCTGAAGCAATTGAGAAAAAAACAAAATTATTTATACCCCAAAATGCAAACCTTTAGCCTCAAAGTAAGGCTTCCTAAACTTAACTGTACACTCAATTTTTAAAAAGATAAAAATTATATACTATTTATGGAAGTTTAGAAATTTATAACCAAATATTGTTTTTAAAAGTAATGATTAATTTTTACTATTTGTAAGCTGTATGAAATGCTTGAAATTTTTTAAAAGTGAATTGTAATTAGAAATTTTGTGTTTACACTTCAGAGAATAGAACTGCTACCTAACAAATCTCTAACAATTATGTACATTCAAATTTAATAAAAGTTTACAAAATAATATTAAAAGAAAATAATTCGCTTTCTCAAACTAACCTCAAAGAACAAATATAAAATTGCCATAATGAAAATGTTTTTAGATTATCTTCATTGGAAAAGGCTCTTCTCTATCACCCACTGTTTCAAAGTCAGTGAGTCTTCCTGGCTTTGCTGTATCCTTCATTGTGAGGTACTCATTTAAAATTATTATTGTCTTGGGGGAAAAATTTAGAAGTATTATAATGTGTCAAGGTATAATACTATTTAGCTTCTAGAGGCTCTTATTGTTTCTTATCCATTGTCCTGTTGAACCTAAAGGAATTTATCAAGTTTAACTAAGTTTATTCAATACTACAATTTCAGCCCTGTTTGTCTGAAGATGTTCTACCCTATTGTGCAGAAAAGAGTTAACATTGCAGGCCTGAGATGACTTTCCTTAGAAAGGCCTACTTGCAAGATTGGCCCTTGCCTGGTGTCTGAAAACCTGGATTTAAGGAGAGTTCATACCATTCCCTAACTGACAGGAGTGGCTCAATGTACCCACACAACGTGATATGTGCTAAACACTTGCTTTTCCTCTGGGAGTCTGGAATTTTGGCACATGCTAGGCAGAGCGTGCCAACTTTCAGTAAAAATTTTGGGTACTGAGTCTCTAGTGAGCTTCATTTGTAGAAAATATTTCACATGTATTGTCACAATTTGATGCTGGTAGAATTAGGCACATCCTGTCTGACTCTATGAGGAGAGGATTCTTAGAAACTTGCGTCTGGCTCCCTTTGAACTTTGCCCCATCCACCTTTTCCGTTTGCTGATCTTCTTCATATCCTTTTGCTGTAATAAATTTTGGCTGTGAGTACAAGTACATGTTGCATCTTGTAAATCCTCCAAGTGAATCACTGAAATTAGGGGTGATTTTGAGGACCACCCCCCACAACATAGTGGTGTCAGAAGTGTGATTTGATAGACTATCCAGACTCACTAAAATATGGTGAAAGCATTGTTTGGGAAATGAAAGAATGAGGAAGTGGGGAATGAAGAAATTTTGGTGCCTGGGTAGCTATGGAGTTATCCATAATATGAAACAGCAGGTGAGCTGCTTTCTTTTATGAGGGATAAAAGTTGCCTAGGGAGTTTGAAAATGATAGACCCATTCCCAGGAGAACTGGCTTGCTGATCCTTTGGCTGCTTTCGGTTGTACTGGTTAAAGGTGGGTGGGGGTAAGTATATCCAAGTGATATCTTTGGTTTTTGTTCTTTCCTACAGGTGGGAGGATAGAGGGCTCAAACATTCCCAAAGGTGAGCTTTGGGTGGGCCAAAATGTTAAAAAGTTTACTTTGTCCTCTTTTACAAGTGAGAAGGAAAACAGGTGAAATCAGCTCCCAGGACTGGAGCAAAGCTTTAGATAAACACAAAGGGGGAGAAAAAGAAGAGGAGGATAACTTCCAACAGTTTCTTTAACCTAGTTGCTGATGCAGCAACCCTAACTTTCTTGCACTACAGCCAGGATATACCCGCAGCCCAACACACACACACACACACACACACACACACACACACACACACACACAGCTATGTTAACCATGTAAATAGTAAATTCACTTCTAGAAATATTTAAGTAAATTTGCAATGAGAAAAAAAGGCAAATTTTCAAAAAATGTTTTTGCATTTTGTGGCTACTACACCTGGATGTATGAAAAATAAAACTAATGTAAAATGTTATATGCTTGTAATTTTATAATTGCTAGAGGGATTATCCTGATCAGGAAAAGCTGAAAAGAAAAAATGGTAATGGGACAAAACTCCCTTGCTTTTTGCTGTTGGTGAGCAGATTGGAATTTAAAGTCTTTGAATATTAGAAACAGAGCAAGTTTCTATTACTGATGAGTTTTGCCTATTGGAGCCTCTGCAAAAAAAGAAACAACATAAAAAAAGAGGCAATCTCTAGATGCAGGTACACTTTTGGAGTTTTAAAAGCAGTTTTTAGTTGCTAATGAGCTCTTATGAAATCAAATATCTGATTCTTAGAGGCTGATGATTTTCACTGTGCATATTTTTGAGAGGGTCCATTTGGACTCTTAAGACTGACAAGATAAAAGGGCTAAGAAAACCCTGCTTGTCACTTGGACTTGGAACACAGCTGTCTGGCCTTGTAGAGTCTTGGCTTTGCAAAAGACTAGCTACTAGCTTTTTTGCAGTTCTGCATTGTAGAGTCTTGGCTTTGCAAAAGACTAGCTACTAGCTTTTTTGCAGTTCTGCATTCACACATCCTTATTACCTGGGCCTGACTCTAAGTTAAAACCCAAAACTGTCTGATATGGGCTATTTCAGCCTCACCACGAGCTCCACTGAACTGAAAGCAGACACAGGCTCAATGAACAGAATTCTGACTCGGAGTATTACAGATTTAGGACACCCCTCTGCAGGGCCCTAAACTATGAAAACATCAATGGACGCTGCCTGGATTGTCTGGGTCACATCCACATGCCCACAAGAAACAGCTTATTCTCTAATGGGACCATCTAAATTTAAGCTACTGATCGTCTCTATATTTCTGATGCAGAGGCTAACTGCATTCCTATCTTGTGATTCCTGCCAAAAGCTGTAAATTGGGGGAGGGCACATCACCAGAAATGTGACCCCTTCACCCCCTCCTGACAGACTAGATTCTGGACTCCCTCTGGGGGACGGCTCACTGCTATTGACTTGTGTTCAGGCTTCCAGATTAGTTAGAATTTACAACAATGGACGGATAGCTTGACTGTACTTCCCTCACCTTTCTCCTGGTAGACACACCTCAGTGAGTCACTTTGATTATTAAATACAGCTGTCAAAAAAAGGGGACTGATTTTTTCTAGGCTGCTCACTAAAAACTTAGTCAGGAGAAAAGATGGGGCAAGTTACGTAAACCCATTTTGATACTTTTTGAATAGTCAGGATTTAATCCTGACCAATTCCTGAACATAACGTGTCTTTCTGGTCAAATTATATAAAAAATGTTTTTCTATGAAAACAGTTTTGTCCCACTTGCACCCAGACCTTGTGGACAAAATATCTGGGTAAGAATAGGGAATGATTGAAAAAATGTAAAGTTATGTTTGTTAAAATGGGACATACCAATTTCATTAACAACAGAGACAAAACAAAAACCTGGCACCTGGGGAAACATGGGAAAGAGTATTAATGATCTTTGTTTTTCAGAACTATTCTTGAAAGTACTGTCCTCTTCCTGAAGGAAAACTCCCCATGCTACCTTTCCAAGAAGCTGTGAGCATTTTGTATTCAAACTGACTCCTAAGCTATGATCACACCTGATAGCCCTGACGATGAGACAGCCGAGGGTGGCCCAGTTCCTTTCCATCCAGAACATGTTTAGGTGTGGTCCATACTTGTGAGGCAGATGAACTGATGTCATGGACAAGCAAATCTGTTTGGAACTGTCCGCCTTCAGGCATTCTTGAAACCAAATACTGGACCGAATTAATTGGACTGGACTGGGAACCATAGGGTAGGATATCCCACAGTAGGAGGTCTCATTGGAGCCCTGTTAACTGTACTGCCTAATATATGTCCTACATGGGGTATCCTAACTGTTGTGAATTATTTGTTTCCAGGGGTATTATGTGTAGCTTCTGGAATTGTACTTCTTTTGTGTGTATGCTATTAGGACATTGCTTCAGCCCTAAAAGGCATTTAGGTCACTTTCAACTCATCAGTCAGATTTGTGCTGTGTCTGAATTGATGCCTCAGGCTAGATGAAAAATAAATTTAAATACAGAAACTTAAGAAGGAAGCCAGCTGACTTTCTAAGATAGATCTTTATGGTTAATGAAATTTAATCATTTAGAGGTTCAGCCTAAATTCTGAACCTCTAAAAGGCATAGGTGTCAAGATGCCCTGGCCAAGTGGAAATTGTGTAGAAAAAAGTTAACAGCAGGTTTGAGATTGCTATCTTTAGAAAGGCCTGCTTGCAGGCACTGGCCCTTGGTTGGTATCTGGAAACCTGAATTTAAGGAGGGTTCCCAGCATTCCCTAACTGACAGGAGTGTTTGTACAAACATGATAGTATATGCTAAACACTTGCTTTCCTCCCGGGAGTCTGGAATTTTGGTACATGCTAAGCAGAAGGTGCCTACATGATCAGCCTTCAGTGAAACGTTGGGCAATGAGTCTCTAGTGAGCTTCCTTGGTAGGCAACATTTCACACATGTTACAATTCAACGCTGAAGGAATTAGGTACTTCTTGTTTGACTCCAAGAGGAGAGGACTCTCGGAAGCTTGCTCCTGGTTTCCTCTGGGCTTCACCCCATGCACCTTTTCCCTTTGCTGATTTTGCTTTGAATCCTTTTGCAGTAATAAATGTTAACTGTGAGTACAATTTAGTCCTGTGAGTCGTCCTAGCAAATCAGTGAAGCTGAGAGCTGTCTAGGGACCCCGATACATTCATCTTATGTTAAAAACAAAAATGCTTTAAAATTGTTTCAACATTCAAAACCCAATTAATGTAATCCATAAACCAATTAACATAATCCATCACATCAACAAACTAAAAAAGAAAAATCACATGATCTTATCAATAGATGCAGAAAAAGCATTTGACAAAATCCAACACTCATTCATGATAAAAACTCTCAATAAACTAGGAATACAAAGGAACTATCTCAATTTGATAAAGAACATCTACCAAAAACCTACAGCTAACATCAAAGTTCATGGTGAGAAACTCAAAGCTTTCCCACTAAGAATAGGTACAAGGTAAGGATGACCATCTCTCTACTCCTTTTCAATACCCAACTTGAAGTTCTAGCTAATGAAATAAGACAAGAAAAGGAAATAAACAGTATACGGATCAGGAAGGAAGAAATAAAAACTGTCTTTGCGCGCAGATGACATGATCATCTAGGTAGGAAATCCGAAAGAATGGACAAAAAAACTCCTGGAACTAATAAGCAATTATAGCAAGCTTGAAGGATACAAGGTTAATATACAAAAGTCAACCACTTTCCTAAATACGAGTAGTGAACAAGTGAAATTTGAAATTAAAAACACAATACCATTTAATAAGCATGCAAAAAATTGAAATACTTAGGTATAAATCTAATAAAATATGTATAAGATCTACATGAGAAAAACTACAAAACTGATGAATAAAATCAAACAAGAACTAAAAAAATGGTGAGATAGTCCATATTCATAGACAGTATCAGTTCTTCCCAACTTAATCTATAGATTCAATACAATCTCAATCAAAATCCCAGCAAGTTATTTTGTGGATATTGACAAAGTGATTCTAAAGTTTATATGAAGAGGCAAAAGTCCCAGAATAGCCAACACAATATTGAAGGAGAAGAACAAAGTTGGAGGATTGATGCTACCCATCTTTAAGACTAACTATAAAGCTATGGTAATCAAGACAGTGATATTGACAAAAGAATAGACCAATAGATGAACAAAACAGAATAGAAAACCCAGAAACAGATCCATATAAATATAGTCAAATGATCTTTGGCAAAGAAGCAAAGGCAATACAATGTAGCAAAGATAGTCTCTTCAACAACTGGTGCTGGAACAACTGGACAACAACACGCAAAAAAAACGAATCTAGACAAACCTTATAACCTTCACAAAAATTAACTCCAAATCATCACAGACTTAAACGTAAAACTCAAAACTATAAAACTTCCAGAAGATAACATAGAAGAAAACTTGGATGACCTTGGGTATGATAATAACTTTTCAGATACAACGCCAAAGCCACGATCCATGAAAGAAATAATGGATAAGCTGGAGTTCATTAAAATCAAAAACTTCTGCTCTCTGAAAAACAATGTCAAGAAAATGAGAAGATAAGCCACAGAAGGAGAGAAAATATTTACAAAACACGCCTGATAAGGGACCGTTATCCAAAATATACAAAGAACACTTAAAACTCAACAGTAAGAAATCAATCTGATTTTTTAAATGTGCTGGAGCTGGCCCTGTGGCCTAGTGGTTAAGTTTGGCATGCTCCGCTTTGGTGGCCAGGCTTAGGTTCCCAGGTGTGGACCTACACCACTCATCGGCAGCCATGCTGTGGTGGTGACCCAGATACAAAACAGAAGAAGGCTGGCACAGATGTTAGCTTAGGGTGAATCTTCCTTAAGGAAAAAGAGGATGATTGGCAACAGATGTTAGTTCAGGGTGAATCTTCCTCAGCCAAAAAAAAAAAGGGGGGGGGGCCTAAAGACCTCAACAGATATCTCACCAAAGAAGATATTTAACCATAAATAAGTACGTTAAAAGATATTCCACATCATAGATCATGAGGGAAATGCAAATTAAAATAATAATAAGATACCACTACATACCTATCAGAATGGCCAAAATCTGGAACACTGACAACACCAAATGCTGGCAAGGATATGGAGCAACAGGAATTCTCATTCATTGCTGGTGGGATCACAAAATGGTACAGACACTTTGGAAGACACTCTGGCAGTTTCTTACAAAACTCTTATCATATAATGCAGTAATCAAGCTCCTTGGTATTTACCCAAAGCAGTGAAAACTTATCTCCACACAAAAACCTGAAAACAGATGTTTATAGCAGCTTCATTCATAATTGCTAAAACTTGGGAGCAAATAAGATGACCTTCAGTAGGTGTATGAATAAATAAACTGTAGTACATGCAGACAATGGAATATTATTCAGTACTAAAAAGAAATGAGCTATCAAACAATGGAAAGACATGGAAGAACCTTAAGTGCAGATTACTAAAAAAAAAAGAAGCCAATCTGAGAAGACTACATACTGTATGATTCCAACTATATGACATTCTGGAAAAGGCAAAACTTGGAAACAGTAAAAAGATCAGTGGTTGCCAGGAGTTGGGGGTATGGGAGGGATAAAGAGGCAGAGCACAGAGGATTTTTAGGGCACTGAAAATACTCTGTATGATATTATAATGATGGTTACATGTCATTATACATTTATTCAAACACAAAGAATGTACAATACCAAGAATGAGTCCTATAGTTACCTACAAACTATGGACTTCAAGTGTTTATGACATGTTAATACAGGTTCATCAATTGTAACACATGTACCACTCTAGTAAGTGATGTTGGTAATGGGGGAGGCCATGCATGTGTAGGAGCAGGGGATACCAGAAATCTCTGTATATTCCTCTCAATTTTGATGTAAGCCTAAAGCATTCTAAAAAAACAAAGTCTTAAAAGAAAGACTTGAATTCTAATTTTTATTTAATCTCTCTGCCTTTGTTTCCTTGACCATACAATGGGCATAAGTTATTGTGAGAAATAAGATTGCAAGTAAAGTACTTAGCACAGTGTCTAACATACAAGGCATTTAACAAATATGTGTACTTTCCCTTTTTTTACCCCCAGAAACTCTTTTCTGCTTGCTTATTGGTTCATAACTTTAAGACAGTTGAAAGAGATTAAAATCTGACCACTAGATAGGTGATGAATCTCCAAACCCAAGTTGTAGGACAATTTTCAAGCAGTGTCTTATCATTACCTCCTTCTAATTTATTTCTGAATAGTCCTGAAAACTAAAGTTACTTAAACTAAATCAATACCCACGTGCATTAAACCAAAGCAAATACAAAACAAAAGGAAATATATGCCAGGGACACACTAAAATTTAAAACAGGACAAATCTGTGTTAGCCTTTTATATCCACTATGTTAAAGAATCTGAATAACATTAAATTAGATTTCTATAATTTACAGGGAACTCACAGAACAATCAATCCAAACCCATGTTCACTACCAGTGTGTTTGTGTGATACAGTTTCTGTACTCAAGGGATATTTTACTTCACTTGAAAAACATGTTTGGTTAAAATTAGTTCATTTTAAACAAAAATTTACACATAAAATAATAACAAATACGCTTAAAATATTATCCAATATTGTTAAAATGGTTGTTCCCCACTTGTCAAGATAATCTAATTTTACAGGGCCAGCCTCACGGCTGAGTGCTCCATTTCAGTGGCCCAGGGTTTCACCGGTTTGGATCCTGGACATGGACCTACCCACAGCTCGATAAGCCATGTTGAGGCAGCGTCCCACATTGCAGAACTAGAAGGACCTACAAGTAGAATATCAAACTATGTACTGTGGGGCTTTGAGAAGGGGGAAAAAAAAAAAAAGATTGGCAACAGATGTTAGCTCAGGGCCAATCTTTGAAAAGAAAATAATAATAATAAAAGATGATCTAATTTCAATGCAGTGCATTTTGCCCAATAGAACTTCAAGACTAAGAGGGAGTAAATTATATTTATGCAAACTAATGTTTTCTCATGTTTTCCTGTTAAAAGATGACCTTTGAGAGGTAGTTTATGATGATTCTTAGAATTTATATCGTCATTAAGACAGCTCCAGGAAAAATTAAAAAGATCATAAAAGATAACACTGATAAGTACTTGAGTGTTTAAAATCTATAACTTTAAACAGTATATGCTAATATACACCACTAGTATCATAATTATGCTAGCAAATAAAGGATTCTTTTAATTGTTAATACTACAGTCTTTTTACTAGGTTGTATATAAGTTATAATAAGCATGAGATTGTATGATTCTTCTAATTTCTGAAACTGTGAGTGCATGTTAAAAATCTAATCAAATTTCCATTTTAGGAGTTTTAAACTGTGGTACATTTTCAGATAAACATCCAATCTCTGGGTACTGGGACGTGATTAGCACTACCTATTACACAGGACAATACTGAGAGAAGCAGAGAGAACAAAAAAAGGGACACAGCCAATCTCCTTCTGAGGTCATAGTCTTTTTAATCACAATAAGCTATTTGAAGATCAAGAGATGCACAGATGAGTGACTGCTTAACTTCTGATGTCACAATCCTATCTAAATAGTCTAGTGAGAGAGAAACCAAGGGAGTAACAATGCCTGGTTCTTTACTTGACTCCATCATTCTCTAGATACAATTGAGGCAAACAAAAACATCATTGTTTTTCTATTCCCAAAACATAAAATGGACCCCTCTTCCAAAATTTCATTTTAAATTCTTTGTATGAAACTCACTAATTTTAGAAATAATTTTAAAATGGTTCATTTCCTTTCTGGACCTCAGCTAAAGATATTATTACTATGCATGGATATTTATATACTAGACGTTCATAACTCAAGAAATAAGAGAACATTTCCTTCAAAAAAAGAAAAATATCAGAAATATCTACAATGCAATAAATACATAAATAAATAAAAATAATACAAAATAAAACCACAAGGAGTTTGGATTTAAAAGAATATCTTTCATCATAAAGAAGTCAACTGAAAAGAGTATTTTATTAATTTTCAATTTAAGGGGACAGTATACTTCTAGTCTATTTTCAAATATATGGAAAAAAGAAAGGGATTCTAACACTCAATTTACAAGTAGTTCAATTACTTTCAAATTTTAGATTTTGAAGAAACTATGAACAAATCTCTGTTTAGGTTCCAATTAAGTAAATTATGGTAAATCCATTCAATAGAATGCTAGAATACAGTCACAAAAATCATCTTTAAAACTTTATTTTATGTGGGAAAATGCTTTCATAATAAATAAATGAGGTAATTATCAAATTACATAGAATATAATTACAACAAAATAAAATATACACATCCATAGAAAAAAGACTAAGGAAATATATATTATGCTGTTAACTCTGAGCGGCAGAAATATGCAATTGTACTTGGAATTCTTCCTTTATTCTTTTTGGTATTTTTCAAAAATTCTAAAAAAATTTATTTAAAACAAGATCTAATGATCAGTGTGGTATTTGAAAGTAATAAATTACAGGATTCAACATTTAGATTATATATTAAATAATATATATTTAGAATAAATTTGATCAAGATTATCCATTGCAGCATTGTTTGTTATAGCAACACAGTGGAAACAACTTAAAAGATCATCAAAAATTATAAACAAAAATCAACTATTTTTATAAATTAGTAGCAAGCAATTAGAAAATAAAGTTTTAAAATTCTATTTCCATTTAATGTCAAAAATATAACAGAAATAAATTTAACACAAGGTGTACAAGACTTCCATGCTGAAACAAATATTGTTGGGATTATAGAAGACCTAACTAAATGGAGAAATAAACCATATTCATAGATTGGAAGACTAAACATAGAATTGCAAGAGCCCTAGAATATCCTAAGCAATTTTAAAAAAGGGGACAAGATCAGATAATTTCATTACCTGGTTTCAATGCTTAACTTAATCAAGATACTGTGGTACTGGCATAAGGTTCAACAAACAGATTAATAGAACAGAATAAAATGCTCAGAAATAGACTCACGATTAAATAGCATTATGATTTTCAGCAAAGGTGCCAAGGCAATCCAATGGGGAAGAAGTTAAGTCCTTTCATCAAATGAGACCAGAATAAATGGATATCCATATGGAAAAAACTGAACCTTGACCCCTACCCTCAGACCATACGCAAAAATTAATTCAAGATGGATGCCAGACCTAAGTGTAAAAGTTAAACTCACAAGTTTACTATCGGGAATGTATAAAGAACTTCTACAAAGTGATAAGAACAAAGTAAAAGGATACAGTGATAGGTTATATTGTTATCCCCAATTGTTCACTCCCTCCCTATAGGAGGATATACTTCTTTGCCGACTTATACCAGTGTTGGCCATTTGACTTGCTTGGGCCTATGAAATGTGAGTGGAAATAAAGCACAACATTTCTGGGGCCAGGCCGGTGGCGCAACGGTCAAGTTTGCACATTCCGCTTCGGCGACCCAGGGTTCACCGGTTTGGATCTCAGGCACACACACACACACACACACACGGCACCGCGTGGCAAGCCATGCTGTGGTAGGCGTCACACGTACAAAGCAGAGGAAGATGGGCATGGATGTTAGCTCAGGTCCAGTCTTCCTCAGCAAAAAGAGGAGGATTGGCAGCAGATGTTAGCTCAGGGCTAACCTTCCTCAAAAAAAAATAAAATCACGCTATTTCTGAACCAAAGCTTTAAGAGCCATCATGTGGTTCTACCACTGCTTGTTCTCATTGCCACAAGACCCAGGCAGCAGCTTCTCCTTCAGCTTAGGTCCCAGAATGAAGACATGGAACAAATCTGAAGCTAACATGTAAGTGAATGTTTGTGGTTATATGCCACAAATTTTGTGGTGATTTTTTTCTATAGCATAACTTAGTCTAAGCCACTATTATAGGAATGAACAAGCATTTCAAGAGGAGTAAATCCAAAAAACCTATAAATGTGGCTTAAATAGGACTTATTTTTAACACATAACTATAAATCTAGGAGATAACCCAGAGCTCTTATATAAACTACACAATGTCATCAGTGTCCTGAGCTCCTCCTATTTTTATACTCTGCCATTCTTAGATTGTAGTTTTCCCCCATATGGTCATAAAATGGCTGCTACAGCTCCATAGTGCAAGCTTGGTATGTCTCATTAGCCAGAATTAGATCATGTAGTTACCTGTAACTGCAAGGAGAGTTGGAGAATAGAGTTTTTACCTTTTAAGATTTCCTAGCTGAGACACGAAGAAAGAAAAGATTTAGAAATAAGATTGTGTCAGCATACATAGTGTCTGCCATAGATGCCATTTCTACTTAATAGGTTGGTAAAAGAACTGGAAACACAAAATGAAATGCTTATACATTCCTGGTGGGAAACATAATTGAAACAATGATTTTGTAAAGTGATTTTCTATTTGTTCATGTTGAAGATGAATATATCGTAGGCCTGGGAATTCTACTTCTATATATAGTCATCTATATATATTCTTATCTAATATATATTTTATATATACTTATTTACTTCTATATTTAAATAAAATGTAACAAGGCCAACTTATTTCTTTTAATAAGATAAAAATATTAGACTGGGGTCTGGCCCAGTGGCACAGCAGTTAAGTTCGCATACTCCGCTTTGGTGCCCTAGGGGTTTGCCGGTTTGGATCCCAGGTGCGGATCTATGCACTGCTTATGAAGCCCCATGCTGTGGCAGGCATCCCATATATAAAATAGAGGAAGCTGAGTACAGATGTTAGCTCAGGGCCAATCTTTCTCTGCAAAAGTGGAGGATCGGCAGCAGATGTTAGCTCAGGGCTAATCTTCCTCAACAACAACAACAAAATATTAGACTGTGTTTACATAGTTCTGTGAAATTTTTGTTTCAAATAATACATACACACACACACACATATACCATGTAAGTCTGTGTGTATACCAGGTTATGATATATAAAATGACTCCTTACTGTGGGTTATGGTTAAAAAAATTAACAGATGTTGTCCAAGGATAACTCCTGACAGGTACACAAAGATGCTTATTTTGGCCTTATTTATAATAGTAGGGCTTTGCAACCAGTAGGCTCCACGGGAGCATGAAACTGACTAAGCAATTTCATTGTGGACCCCGAATGCAGAATGTTTAGGTCTAATCTTTTAGGCTAAGAGGAGGAAGGAAGCTGGGGGAGGTCTCACCATTTAGTATGTATACTTTCACCCAGTCCCATTTCCAGAATGGAGCATTTCCCTCAGCTGTCTGTCCCCGTGCTTCTGGCACACTTTGCCTTGATAATATACTTCCTGTTTTAGCCAGAACAGAAGAGAAGCAACAGCTCAGCCGCACAGACTGGGGCAGAGGATCTGGCCAATCTTAGTCACCAGATTTTTCAATCTCTGTTGTTTTTACTTATCTCCCATACTTCTTCACCCAAACCACCTGTGCCTCCAATTCCTGCATTTTTTCAGTGTTCTTTAGCACAAATCAGCGTGCTTTTTTTTTTCTTTCACAGTTGTAGAATTAGGTTTGACAAATAGAAATGGCAAGCAATAGGATATACTGGAGTATATGAGGAAGCCATTTGGTGTAAACCTAATTTGGCCTGACTGTTTTTCCCAAAAGGGCCTGACCGTACCCATTGAGCATGCATTGTATTTCTGCTTTAAACATTTACTATGGCAAGAAACAAATGCCCTTAAGATAAAGGTGCAACTTCCCCCCACATTGGCATTTCCTTAGGGATAAGTATCTTTCCTTAGGCTAGGAACTGACTGCTGTGCTCACCTTTGACCACCCAGCTCACCTTTGACCACCCAGCTCAAGACAACAGACCTGCCACCCTGCTGTGTCCACCTAGACAGCAGACCTACCTGCTGTGTCCATCAATCGCTGTGCCAACAAAGCAGTCTCGCGACTATTGTAAAAGGGACATTTCAATCCTATGTGAAACATCCTCTTTGGGGGTATATAACCACTCTGTACACCTCACTTCTTTGGTGCCCTTTCTTCCTTCGGGAAGAAAGGCCCCAGGCCATGGTCCTCAGATTTTAGCTCAGAATAAACTCACCCCAAATTTTCATTTATAGATTGGTTATGGATTATTTTCGTCGACAGGCTTGAACTTTGTTTAAATATTTTAGCTTTGCTAAATCAGTTGCCTTTGTATATTTGCTTTCCAGCTTTAAAAACTTGTTTGAAGTCTTTCATCTGCTATCTCCTCTCTTGTTCTTTTTGACTTTAACATAAAATTTCAACATAACATAAAATTTACTGTTTTAATCATTTTTAGGTATACAGTTCAGTGGCATTAAGTATATTCACATTGTTGTACAACTATCACCAACATCCATCTCCAGAATTTTTTTATTTTCCCAAACTGAAAGTCTCTGTGCATTAAACACTATCTCCCCATTTCTCTCCCCCCTCAGCTCCTGGCAAACACCATTCTATTTTGTTTCTATAAAAGTGTGTGGTTCTTTTTTTAATTCACTTTTCCAAAGTGGAGATCTATCTCCTACATTCAGTTCTAGGGCAGGTTCTTTGATCATCTCTGCCTCTGCATTTCTCTGTTCTCCCTTTCTAGAACCCCTATTATTTTGGATAATGGACCTCCTAACTATATCCTCTAATTTCCTAATCTTTCTCTAATTTTCTATCTCTTTGCCTTTTTGTTCTACGTTCATGGAGATTTCCTTACTTTATCTTCCAACTATTCTACTGTATTTAAATTTAAGCTATCATGTTTTAATTTCCACAGCTCTTCCTTATCATAGGGTTGTTCCTTTTCCTGTAGTATCCTTTCTTATAGTTCCTTTTCTACTTTTGGATCATGGATGTAACATTTCATCTCTATGAAGATATTAGTCTTTGTAGACTCAACATAGAGCTGTCAATTCTCCTCAAATTAATGCATTAAGGAGTTAATGCAATTACAATAAAATTCTAGCAGGAATTTTTACAGATAAAGACAAGCTGATTCCAATACTTATATGGAAAGGCAAAGGAACTAGAATAACTAAAAATAATTTTTAAAAGAAGAATAAAGTTAGAGAAAAAACACTAATTGATTTTAAAACTCACTCTAAAGCTACTATAATTAAAACAGTGTGGTATTGGCAAAGAGATAGACAACATAGATTCATGGAACAGAAAACAGTCTAGAAATAGACCCATACAAATATGATCAATTCATTTTTTTTTTTTTTTGAGGAAGACTAGCCCTGAGTTAACATCTGCCAATCCTCCCCTTTTTGCTGAGGAAGACTGGCCCTGAGCTAACATCTGTGCCCATCTTCCTCTCCTTTATATGTGGGACGCCTACCACGGCATGGCTTGCCAAGCGGTGCCATGTCTGCACCCGGGATTCGAACTAGCAAACCCTGGGCTGTCAAAGCAGAACATGTGCACTTAACCACTGTGCCACTGGGCCGGCCCCGATCAATTCATTTTTGATAAAGGTGCAAAAGCAATTCAATAGAGAAAAGAGGTTTTTTTAAAGAAATGGTGGTGGAACACTAGACATGTACATGAAAAAAAAAGAATCATGACTTAAGATGCAAGAACAATTTACAAAAAAATTAACTAAAAATGGCTCATAGACCTAAAAGTGAAACTAAAAACTATAAAACTTTAAGAAGAAAATATGGGAGAAAATCTTCATGACCTGGGAGTAGGCAGAGAATTCTTAACATGTTACCAAAAGCATGATCTATAAAAGAAAAAAGTTGATAAATTATACTTTATTAAAATTAAAAACCTTTGCTCTGCAAAATCAGTCTTAAGAGACTGAAAAGACAAACCATAGACTAGGAGAAAATATTTGCAAATCACATATCTAACAAAGGAAATGCCACAAAGTAAATGAATTTCAAAGGCATTGTGCTGAGTAAAAGAAGCCAGTCTCAAAGAGTTACACACAGTATGATTCTATTCACATGACATTCTGGAAAAGACCAAACAATAGTGGTAGAGAACAGATCAGTGATTGCCAGTGGCTGGAGACAGGAGAAGGTATGACTATAAAGGAACAGGACAAAGGAATTTTTTGGGGTGACAGAACTGTTCTGTATCCTGATTATAATGGCGGTTATACCAATCTACATGTGTTAACATTCGTAGCACTATATACCAAAAAAAGTCAATATTACTATATGATAATTTAAAAGTTAAATTTAAAAGACTTCTTCTGCTCCCTGAATTGTCAAAAAATCATCTGGGTGTCCCCCACCTTATTTATTTGTTCATTTCAGCCTCTCTCTATTGACACATTCCAAGGTGTTAGCTAGCACCACCCAAGATACATTCCTCAAGTCTCTTTCTCGCTCACTATTCACAGTTAAAAGTGAAGTACTTAAAAATGAGTAGAAATTGTATTGTGGATAGTCAGGCAAGAAAGATAGTTGAATGCTTTCAATTATGGGAAAGGAAGAGGATACAATGCTGCTGTACCCAGTATATATTGGGTAATGCCAGCTAACACCTTGGGAGGTATCAATGAATCAAGCTGCCTTAGGTTTATGTAGAATAAAGTCACAATATTCTTGTCCATACTAGGGCTACAGGCTCCTAGCAAATAAAATCTTAACAAGAAAAAGATTTTCACTACAGAGCTTTAAAAAAACCCCACATATTCACCTATTCTTCACAAATTCAGATGCTGTTACTGAGCAATCACTATGTGACAAGCAAAGCACAAAACACAAAGATACTTCTCTATGTGGTTCTACTTCCTTTCTCTTACTTAAGGAGTAAATCACAATACAAAGACATGCATATTTCTATCAGGTTCTACTTCCTTTTTCTAAGTAAAAGATCATTTCAGAATCGTAGGCTTATCTGATGATAACCAAACTCTTCTACTGCTAAATAACTATAGCCCTCAACCTAAGGAAACTGGTTTAGAATCTGGGGACATTTTATTATTTTCCTGTCCCTCAATGCTATCTCACTGATTCAAGCTAAAAAACGGGGTCACACGTGCTGTTGTTATAAAAGAGATTTCAGAAGAAAGTAAACCTATCCTATAGGAACTATATAATACACTCAACTGCATTATAAGATGAAAGATACAATTTCTAAGGTTCTTTGTGCTTCAAATCAAACATTAAGAAAAGTCTGGCAAACACTGTGTGGTCCGTTGCTATGTCTGCAAAGTATCTTCTTGTGATGAATAATTTACCCTTTAGAGTAATGCCCTCCTTAAACATCCCACCACAAGCTGTTCTAATAATGAAGGGTATTTTTCCCTTAAATCCCTTGAACAAAATGTACTGAACAAAAACTTAATGTTAGGTAAAGAAGGAAGAGATGCAAGCTGGAAGGAAATACCCACAGTTCATTGTAGTGGTGTTGTTATTAAGTCAAAGGACACTGACTAACAGTAAAGACAGATTCTGAAAGAAGATTAAAGCCATTTGTAACATGATTGATTCGGGGTTTAATTTACTGATTTTACAAAAAGATACTCATACTCCTTTAAAGATCAAGGGTCTAGAAATGCTTCCTTCATTATATTCCAATATATTTTTACTTACCCAGCAGCCGATACTTACCCTTCTCTGATAAGAGCAATCGAATATTTCTAGAGAAATCTCTTTCCACCACAATCAAGACATGGTTTAGACAGGGCTGGCTCCACAGGGGTGGGCATAAGGCCCAAGTCTGGCTAATCAGTGTTTTCTCCTCACCTAACAACAGTGATTGGTTCATGTCATGCAAAGTGGACCAAAGACCTAATTCTAGGACTTCTGTTGGAGGCACCAAGAAAGAAATGTGTCCTTCAAACAAAGACAGACATGTATAAGTCACCATGTTTTATACCACGCATTACCCCCGTTACCATTGGCCTGCAGATACCTGGACTAAGGACGGACATCTGATCCAAAGGGAACCTTTCAGGCAAGCCAGTAGCCTATTATAAAGAAACCTATTAAAAAGAAGGTTCCATACTGGATAGTGACTAATTTAACCAATCAGATTCTCTCTCACAGAATTTGAAGGTATGAGACAGAAAGCAAAAACATGAATGAACTGGGCTTCATATTTTATAATTTCTTCTCAATCCTCACAACCCTTCCCTTCCAGACCTACCCTTTCAGAACCCACCCTTATCCCATGAACAAAACAGAAGCACATGGGGCTGGCCCGGTGGTGCAGCAATTAAGTGCACACATTCTGCTTTGGGCGGCCCGGGGTTCGCCGGTTTGGATCCTGGGTGCAGGCATGGCACTGCTTGGCAAGCCATGCTGTGGTAGGCGTCCCACGTATAAAGTAGAGGAAGATGGGCATGGATGTTAGCTCAGGGCCAGTCTTCCTTAGCAAAAAGAGGAGGACTGGCAGCAGATGTTAGCTCAGAGCTAATCTTCCTAAAAAAAACAAACAAAAAACCCCCTCAAAAAACAAAACAAAATTAAAAAAACACAGAAGCACAGAGAGGGAACTTCTTCATCTTCTCATAGTCAAGCTTAGAAACCAACTTGTATTTGCATTAATTTTTCTCTTCTTTTCTTCCTATTAGAATGAGAGTGCATCCCTTTCAAAGCAAAGGCAAATGTTTGCTTTATGCTATGCATCCCTTCCTTTTCAAAAACATTTCCTTCCTTTTCAAAAACTATGTTCTTTCATAAACCTTATCCTATTCCTATGCCACCAGTACCCTATAATCAAGGGAACGATATAGACCTCGATCACCTATCAACATGCAAACATGTTCTATTATTTTCCATCATTAAAAAAATCTCCTCCCCTAAAGGATATCTCCTCCATAAATGCTTAGTTAATTGTTCCACAAGGGGGAAAAAAAGAATCTTGAACTCTACCTAAAATATCACACAAAAGTCAAACTCCAGATGAATTGCAGATCTAAGTGTGAAAGGTAAAACAATAATGCCTTCAGAAGAAAACATGGCAGAACATCTTCAAGTCTGTAGGGTAAGCAAAGATATCTTAAAC
Source organism: Equus asinus (assembly GCF_041296235.1). Taxonomy (NCBI): domain Eukaryota; kingdom Metazoa; phylum Chordata; class Mammalia; order Perissodactyla; family Equidae; genus Equus; species Equus asinus. The sequence goes on along the minus strand of NC_091790.1, from coordinate 135,690,048 downwards.
AAGATACTGTTAATGTTAATTTACTTCACAACCATAATGTCATCATCTTTTCCCCCATAATTGTTTCTAATCTCTTTATTCTTTAAAAATATAACAATTAGGTTTTCCCTCTGTCACAGTCCTTTCCCTCCATCTCTCTTCCAGAAAAACTACCTTGAAGCTGTTGTTTTTTAATGTGGAATAACCTAAAAATTCATCAGTAGGACAGATAAAATATATTCTGGTTAATCATACAATGGAATACTATGTAGTAGCTAAAACATACCCAAAAAATCTACACGATCACTGTCTAAAGGAATGCTTTTTGTCCAAACTGTAAACTCGTAGGCAAATATAGTTTTATACTTTGTATTTCCCACAGATAAAGTGTCCATATTTTCCAAATCCAAAATTAAGATATTCAAGCAGAAAAATACAGAGCCCAAATATAATATGTGAAGTCATACTTGTCCTGGGAGGTGTTTATTGTACCCACAGGCAACAGCGGAACTCTGACCTCTGAACATCAGAGTAAGCAATCTGTATCTAATCTATCTATCTAGGTATTTTGCTGACTCTAAGAACAGTTATCAGCTAGGTCTCAATTCATTATAATTAGGCGTTTCAGCAGCCTTTCTACACTAACTTCTAAACAAAAGTACGAAACTTGAAAAAGGTGTTGAGTATCACTTCCTCATCCTTAACGCTTTCTTCCATTTCCAAGGAGTCCAATTCATATAATATTCCTGACCTCTATGTACCCCAGGGATATTAGTAAATCTGGAGAAAAAAACTGGATATGCTTACTGTTTTGACCTCTCTCAACTGGTTCTGAACTCAGGCAAAGAACAGAAGTCCTTCCAAAACTCAACAAAAAATCAAGTTTCTTGAAACATCTTTTAAGGAAAGGGAGAAACATAAGCTTTGTCCCTTTTAACAAAGTTATCACTGATCCTCATGAAAATGAAACATCCAAAAATAACTGCAAAATTGTACTGTATAAACATAAAAACTATAAACAAAATTTCAATCAATGGATTAACTTTGTTCATCTTTGAGGAAATGCAACTTACAGGTTTAATATTATAGAGTTAAACTTCAGATAATGTTGTTAATGAAAATATTTAACAACAGCTTGAACAATGCATGTGCAGAGTGGACTGAAAAAATGCCAGAAGCCTTGATCTACAAGGAGATGCTCATGGGAAAAATCTCATCCTGTGGTTTATGTCCCTTCCGTCATTTAATCTGCACAACAATCTCACCTGCATTTTACAGTAAAGAAACACAGGCTTTGGGAGTTTAATTATTTTGGAAAGGCTTTATGATATATTTAGAAAATCCTGAAGACAAACTTTGGTTTGAATCCTGGCTCTAAATTTACTAGCTTACAAGCTACTTAAAATTTTTGAGACTTTTCTGCAATAAGTAAAAGCAGATTTAAGCCTCCACTGCTGGGCTATTATAAAATAGAGTGACAAAATATATAAAATACATTCAATATTTAAATAGTAGGTACTCAGTATAATGTAGCCATAATCATTGTTATTACTAACTTGCCTAGAATCACATAGCTATATCTAGTCCCAAAAACTTTTTTCCTTCTTTTAAAAATACTTAATAGAATTATATACAGAGTACAAAAAATGGAAAAAAAATATATCATAAAGGAGGAAATAAAAAGATAACTATAATCCTCAAATCCTGTAATAATCATTGTTACCATATTGACAATTTTCTTTCTATATGTATAGAGCCTTCTTTTAAGTGCAGAACTAGACGATGCTATTTAAAAGTGTGAATTTTTTCTTTTGTACTTAACTTTTATTATGAGAACTTTCCCATTCAATTAAATATTCCTTGAACACATAATTTTAATAATACCAAATTCTGACATACAGAAGTCATTTCGTCCTTTCTTTATTGCTTTACATTAAATTGGTTCTAGTTTATCCAATGTTATGGGTAAACTTATGTATATCTTTGAACCTATTCTTTTTTTCCCCACAGGATGTTTTAAGCCATGTAGCAGTTATCTGTTTTCTCGGCAAAGCCCCTACTATCACTATACACATTGACATTCAAGTCCTGGTCTGCATCTGGAAGAACGAATTCATTTATACTTTATATATCTTTAGCTACTGATATTGAATTTTAGCATTAAGTACATTCCATTACCATAGCAATAAAATATAACTAAGCTTAAGGGCTTCCTCATTTCTATCATCTGTTGTCCAAGTCACAGACCCAGTATGAGACTGGAAATTCTCCATCATCAGAAACAAGAACCTGAATCCCATATTTCACTTAATGTTTTTGAATTCACTATATATTTCATGTTTATTAATGAAGTAACAAATGACATAGGAATATAACAACTTTTAACACCTAAAAAAGACATGAAGAATTGAGATTTGAGCCACCTATGCTTCCTTGCATCCTGAAGAAAGAAATGGTAACAGGATGAACATAGTGTTGCACTGACTCTCTTTGAAACTGAAATGTTAGGATATGATTCAAAACATGATCTGACAATAGGGCACAATACCTGAAATGAAAAATCCAAAGCATATGACTTCCATGGCAAGTATATAAAATTCAAGTCGTCTTGGGCCCAGAGAAAATGAGTAGGAGAGCAAGGGACCTAACTGCTCCAATTAAGGCACTTATTAAGCACCAGCTAAACAAAAACACAAACCTATAAACTCAAAAATCAAAACAGCGCGAAGTATTCTCAATCCTGGTTTACAAGGGGGAATAGGTATTGACCTCTCTTGGAGAATATGAAAAAAGCTGTGGTATACAGTTATAAGTCATGATACAGAGTCATCTAAAAGCAAGATGCATACCAAAATATTCTATAACTGTTAGGAAACACTATATTCAATGACAGCAATTAATAATTTATATAATTTACAGAGAATTAAAGGATGCTTACTTATTTCCAAAATAATACGTGAACTTAGGAACTACAATTATGTCAGGGGAAGTATGTTGCAATAAAAAATCAGTCAAACAGTAATTTCAAATCGAAACAAGAGACAATTAGAAAATATCATTTTCAGAAAAGGGAGAAGCAGAAAAACGTTGGAAGTCAACGATTGGTAGCCCATGCCAGAAGCACATGGTTTCCAGGTGTACTTCTCAGAGGAAAGGCATATTCTTCTAGGCAGATAAAGATAATAAGTTTATGCAGCAAATCTGTTTTGAGCACCTAGCATGTGCCAGGTATTGTTCTAGGTGTAGGGGAATACAGCAGGAACAAAATTAACTAAAATTCCTGTCCCCATGGAGTTTACACTCTGTATTCAATAATGTAAGATGTTATTTAAAAAAATAATAATAATAAAGCCCGGAAGGGGTTAGAGTTTTACAACATAATTTCTTAGAGTGATTAGGGAAGGTGACACTTGAGTAAAGGAGGTGAAGAAGTGAGCCATGTGGCATCTAGGGAAAAGAGAATTCCAGGCAGAGGAAACAGCCAGTGAGTGAAAAGGAGCATGCCCTATGTGTTCAAGGAACAGAAAGGAGGCCAGTGTTATGGTGGTGTAGACTGGAGAAGAAAGTAGTAGGACATGAAATCAAGAGAAGTGATGGGGCAGGCAGACTGTTAGGGTCTTGAAGGGTCACCATAAATCACTAGGCTTTTATTCTAGGTGAAAAGGGAAGCCACTAAAAGGTTTTTAGGAGAGGAATGAAATGACCTCACTTATATTTAACAGGATCACGCTAGCTGGCTGTCTCAGAAGACTAATGGGGGTGGTGGTGAGGCTGGGAGCAGGGAGACTATTTAGGAAGTGGCTGCAGTAATCTAAGTAAAAGATGATGGTAGCTTAGACCTGGGAGGTAGCAGTGGAGGTGGTGAATACTTAATCATCCTAGATATACTCTGAAGGTAAGAACAGACAGAATTTCCTGACAGATTGGAAGTAGGAGTGAGAGAGAAAGAAAAGATAAGAATGACTCTAAGGTTCTTGGCCTGAGCACCTGGAAGGATGGAGTTACCATTACTGAGAGGGGAAGATTGCAGGAGATGAGGTCTGAGTGGGAAGTGGGGAGATCTGCTTATATTTGAACATGTTACATTTGAGAGACCTATTGATGGTAGGTAGGCAAAAGGATACATGAGTCTGAAGCTGAGGAGAGAGGACTGGGCTGCAGAAACAATCTGAAAGTTGACAATGTATAGATTGTATACTTTCTGTACAACCTATTTAACATTAAGATACAAACTCACTAAAGTTTTCCACACATATTTTTCCAATTTTAAAATGCTGAGATTTTTCTCCTCCATATCTAATCTAGACTATTGAATTATAAATTATATAGTATATACATATTAAACAGAATACAAAAATTAGAAGCCAGAAATCCAATTAGGGACACAGAAGTATATGCAAACTACACCAAAGAGTAAAGGGTATGAATAAGGAAGATGGAGAGAGGAATCACGGAGAAAGTGAAATATTTAACTATACAACTTTCAGGTTACAAATTGGCACACTGATATTATGGTATGTGCTATATTTAAAACTGGTTCTTGACATGTGGTTGACGGCAGGCTTGATAGCACAAAATTCCAAATGAAGAGGGGTCTCTTTTAAATCATATTCTAGATAGCAGGTGGATGAGAGAAACTCCTGAGTAAATGGCCCTGCACCGTCTTTGCCCATTCCAATCCACCTGCACCTGCTAGATTAATCTTCCTATGTCCGTGTAACTTTGTTTTTGCCTTCTTTTATGAGATAAGGTTCGGAATTATAGTTAACTTCATTCATTTTATTATCCCCTTCATCAGAGTTCCTCATCTAAAGAACTCTGAACATAGAAAAATGATTTGAGCAACTATTTTTAAAATTCTCCCAATGCTTATATACAACTAGTACAGTTCTAGAGGCATAAGAGAGAAATAAAATAATTCACATAATAGATGCCAGCAACACTAGCAGCACCTGGGAACTTACTAGAAATGAAAACTCTCAAGTTCTGCCCCAGAATTAGCGATCAGAAACTCTGGGAGTAGGGCCCAGCAATGCATGCATTAACAAGCCCTCCCAGTGATTCCAATACGTGCTAACCTTTGAAAATCTCTAGCTTAGAACATTAAGGTTCAATCCTCTTAAGGAACGTCAGTTGAAAAAAGCTAGTAAACTATAAAAGCCTTGAACATAGGAATCTTATAATTTTTCACTTTTGATTGCTTTATGTATCTGGCATTCATTACACATTAAAAGAGTTTTGAATAGTTAAAAAATCAGAAGTACTCCCTCCCTCCAAGTTCCCTTGTTTTTCTTCATTCTATGATACCAAGTTATCAGCCCAACCTTTATTCTTCCTTTCTAGTCCTCCCTATATTATAGAAGAGGTAATGATTTTCCAATCAGAATAACATATCCTAACTTTTTAAGTAATTCTGTGGACATCAAGTCAAGTCACATTTCAGAGCAAGAGGGATCCTCAGAATATTATTTATGCAAGTGCATCAGTTTGCAGGTGAGAAAATTGAGGACTGGACAGATCGCATGGGAAGGATATCCTTATAGAAGTAGAGAGACACCAAAGGATAAAATTATCATCTCCTGCTATCTTTATCTAGCCTGAGTTGAAATAGCTAGTTTAATATATTTAAGTAAAGTAAGGCATTAGAAAGACTGAAAGAGAGAGAGAATAATCTTTACATTTACAAGTGCTTTCTGGAAATAAAAATAAATGCATCATCAAAAACCACCATTGCTTTTTTTTTCTCTCTATTTATTTATTTAGTGAGGAAGACTGGCCCTGAGCTAACATTTGTTGCCAATCTTCCTCTTTTTGCTTGAAAAAGATTGTCACTGAGCTAACATCTGTGCCAATCCTCCTCCATTTTATATGTGGGACACCACCTCATCATGGCTTGATGCGCGGTGCATAGGTCCACGCCCAAGATCTGAACCCATGCACCTCAGGAAGCCGAAGCAGAGCTCATGAACTTAACCACTATGCCACTGGGCTGGCCCCTGCTTTATTTATTTATTAGCAATAGTGCATGCCCTTTTCTCATTCCTTGCTCTATATATTAACTAATGAAAAAAGACCGTTAACATTACTAAGAATGCTATTCAACCATCTAACGACATGGCATGTCATGCCAGTCTCTTCCTCTACTGTCCTATCAGTTTAATACTAAATTTCCCAGAAATTAATCTCAAGACTGTTTCCAACAACTGTTTCATTCAGGTAATGTGGCAATTTTTCTGACCAAATTTATCTTTCTTGTTATAATCCATCTAATACAGAGACTGCCTCTAGAAAGCCAGAATGGAGCTCCTTAATACTTGGGTCCCAAGCTGATAATCATTTTAATTTACTCTAATCCTATTTAACAAAGGTTCTGAGGTAACTTACAAGCAACATTCTGATAATTAAATAAGATAAGGGGGAATAAATGCTGTGGAAGTATAATATACATGGAAAGAATATAAGATTTGGAGCCATGAAGATCTACCGGGTTCAAGTTTTAATTCTAGTCCTCACTTGCCCTCATTTTATAGGAGAGAAGCCATAATATTAGTATACTGCCTCATATTCTTGACATCTAGTCTTTAATTATTTAAAAATACAAACTCCTTGAGAATGGGAACTATGTTTTATATATCTCTCTATCCCCCCACATTATATTCACATAGGTGTTCAACAAATATTTACTTAACTAATATGGAATAGATTTTAATACATCAGATAAACTTTCTACCTATTAGGTGCTCTTGCTTCCAGATCCCACCCCCAAATGCATCCCCTTGCCCACTACAACTAGCTTAACTTTATCAAAAGATAAATCTGATCTTGTCCGATTCCATTTTAAAACCCTCCCAAGGTTCCCAGCCCTTCACGAATTAAGGAAAAATCCTTGCCGAGACCAGACTTTATCTTATCACAGTCTACCTCTCAAAACTCAGACCCACCTCTGAACTACTAAAGCTCCTGGAATGTTCTTCCCATCCCCCTACAAGCTCCTCCTCAACAGCTAACTCCTACTAGCTTAAAAGTCATTTTCTCTATCAAGTTCCTGGATCACAGCTCCCCAACCCTCAACTAACACAGTTAGATGTCCTGCCTCCTTGACTTGGTAATACACTCAATTTACCATCTAATACAATAATGAAATGTTTAATCTGCTTCCCAATTTTCTGGTAAACTTTCTGAGGACACGGATCACCCCATATTCAGTTTTATATCCACTGCTTACCATAGCTACTGATACATAAAACACCTCTAATATCATTTATTAAACATAAAGTCCTATGTTCTCAATTTGAGAATATAATCATGTTTATTTCCCTGTTTACTTTTAACTTTGAAAAAAACCATGGCTGCCTAATAGGTTAAAGAAAAAGATTCTGGAGCCTTATTCTGCACACACATTTACTATGGCACAGAAAGCAAAATCAGCATTATTTTTTTCAAAGAACAGAAAAAATATTTCACAAGAACTTGCTATTATGGGGGACCTGCTTTGTCTTGGCCCCATCCCCAGAGGTTACAGTCTCCAAACAAGATATGATCCTTAGTTAAAATAAGCAGAGCCATGGATGATGAAAGAAGAAATAGAGAGAAGCTGCTGCACAGCCTGGAATGCCATCCTGGGACCAAAAGATGACAAGCACCTGCTACGGAAGACTGACCAGAAAGACAAATGAGCCAGCATACCAGCCCTAGATAGACTACCTCTAATTTCTCATTACTTAAGGAAAATGAGCCCCTAATTTGTTTACAACATTCTTTTTGGATTTCTAGAGCAAATGAACATGATTCCTAACTGATAGGAGGGATAGTACAAAGTTAGAAGAAAATTTAGGAAAAAGTTTGTATAACTTAGGAGAGAGAGATTCCCAAGAGAAGAACATCAGAAGCCACAAAGAAAAAGACATAAATGATTACATGAAATACCAAAAGAAAAATGCATGGTAAATGATACCATAAACTAAGACAAAAAACAAAAGACAGACTGACAAAACATACTTGTAAACAAAGCTAAAGGATTATAACCATAATATATCCAAGAGAACCAACAAATTGAAAAGGAAAAAAATTCAACAGGAAAAAATCAGTAAAAATATGAATAAGCAACTCATAGAACTGAAAAATCAAAAGGACTAACAAATATAACGAAAGACGCTCAGCTTCACAAGTAGAGAAGTGCAGAATCAAGCACCAGAAAAATCTTTTTTTTACCCATTTTACTGTCAAAGAAAAACATCAGTGACAGTGAATTTGTGGGGGAAATATTTACTCTCAGACATGAAAGATGGCAATAAGAATTGTGTCAACATTTCTGGAAAATAATCTGGCATTATTTATTAAAATTAAAATGGTATATATTATGTACAAGATAGTCGCTGCAATATTGCTCATAATAGAAGACTAGAGACAACCTAGATGTCCAAAATGAACACAGATATGTTTTCTTATTTCTAGTGCTACAGAAAAAACCACCCCAAACTTAGTGCCTCAAAACAGTATGTTATTTCTCACGATTCTGTAGGCTGGCTGGGCAGTTTCTTTGCTGGTTTCACCTCTGGCTCCTCTGTGGATGCATCCAGCTAAAAGGTAGCTGGGCTAGCAGGTCCAAGAGAGACCACTTTCACGTCTGATGGTTGATGCCGGCTGTCGACTGGGGCATCTTGGTTCTCCTCCAAGAGACCTCTCACCTTCCTATAGCTAGACCACCTTCCTTACATGGCAGTTGCAGGAAAGCATTCCTTGAAGGTCTCTTAAGGATTAAGCTCCAGAACACACACATTACTTCCATCATATTCACTGGTCAAAGCAAATCACAAGGCCAGCCAAGACTCAAGAGATGGAGAAACAGATTCTACTTCTAGATGGGAGAAGTAGCAAAACCACAATGCAAAGGGAAATGCATACCAGGATGGGAAGAATTTATGGTTGTTAATAATTCTACCCTACCACGGGGAGGTGGGGCTATATGTCTCTGTCTGTCTGTCTGTATACACACGCACATACACACACAATGAAATATGATATATCTGTTAAAAAACAAGACATAGAACATTTAGTACAGTATATTATCATGTGTGTCTAGGAAATTATGTATCTATTTCATCACTAAAATGTATGTTTGTAAATCCTGGAAATATACTTAAAAATTAACTAATTAAATACTGGGCCACACAAAGTAATCAGCATGCTGGCTAAGGACGCAGGGCATCTGAGGGCATGTTAGGAAGGCCAGCAGAAGTGTGAGCCAATAGGCCCAGAGGCAAGGATAATGGGGCGTTGTGTGGGGATAGCAATTGCAGAGTTGTGGATCCAAAAAGATGCACAGGCCAGCAGGCCCAGCAGTCAGCAATGCAGGATGGGAGGGGATACAGGAAGGAGATGGTCTACAAGGCAGGTAGAATGGTAACACACTGAGCAAGTAAATGAAACAACTGGACAAATGATAACCATATTGAGGATAATGTGAAGCCAAGTTTCTTAGTGCCAGAGAAGGAATTCATCAACATAGAAAAGGGGAAGGCAAGAAAGAACCCTGGAGTATTGGACCAGAATTGGAAGTACAGGAACAAATTTATGGTTTTATAATATACACACCTAGGTATAGAAATAGTTACGGATGTATATGAGTTTGCATATTATATATATGTGTGGGTGTGTATACAAACCATACTCATATAGTTATACATTTCCTAGTTCCTATAAGCAATGACATCTCTTTAGCAATGAGCACAGTAAACCCCTAAATCTTTGTTTTTAAAGACCATCTTTTACAAAAACAAACAACAAAAATCAAACAGGGCTCCTTGGAGAAATGGCTGATTCCAGGGCTAGACCAGGCAAAGGACAAAATGAACCAGGAACAGCATGTTCTGCCAGAAACGCACCATGAATGAGATGGGAGCACAGTAAATAGGCATAGGAGCCAGCTTGAAGGGGCTCCCACTGGCTAAACTGGGGACAATTTAAACAGCAAAATAAATAATAGTAACAAATCACAACACATTTAATAAAATCAAAATCCATGAGTCCTTACTGATTTAATAAACAAATAAATAAATGGAGGAGAAAGGAAAGTTCTGCCTTACAATAAAATACCAACTAATACATGTAGTAGGAATAAACGAAATAGAGAAATATCATTTGATAATCATAACAGTGGTTAATTCAGGTGGGAGTCATCACTGACACCCACACTACGGCTAGCAAGTGGAGATTTGATGAGAAACAGGATGCTGTCATAATTTTGGAATACCTCTCACAAATAGAAAATACATCAAAAGGACATCAATATGATCAAGGTGTTAATCACCAGAAGCAGCATGATGTGATATTGTATGCTCTGGATGCAGTGCATTGAGAAGAGCACAGCCCCATTTCTGTGGTATTCCTGCCAGGAATGTACAATCTGATTGGAGTCATGAGGAAGTATCACATGGATCTAAGATGAGGGTCATCCTACAGAATGTGGGGCCCGTACTATGTAAAATTGTCAAGAGAAAGACAAGGAAAATGAGGCTGAAGAAATCTGAAGAGACATGACAACTAAATACAACATGTATTCCTGGATAGGATCCTGAACCAGAAAAGAGATATTGTTGGGATAGTCGATGAAATATGAATAGGTTCTTTGGACTAGATAGTAGTGTTGTACCTATACTTATTTTATGATTTGGAGGGTTATATGCTAGTTATATAAGACAGTACCTTGTTTTTGAGACATAGATACTGTAGTGTTTACGAGTGATGGGATACCATGTCTGTAGCTTGCTCCAAAAGGTTCAGAAAGACTATCATGGACATATATGCAAGTATTTATACACACACACATACCCATACGTAATGTATACATGGAGACAGAAAAAGAGAGGGCAGGTGACGGAAGAAATGCAGTAAAATATCAACAATGGTATAATCTAAGTAAAGGGGATATGGGAGTTCTTTGTACTGTTCTGGCATCTTTTCTGAAAGTATAAAATTATTTCAAAGTAATTTTTTAAAATCTGAAGTAAGTATGTGATATAGAACATCTAGTGCTAGAGCAGATGATAATCAGCTATTGTCTGAGGCCAGGAAGCAGAATGAAAACCCTGGCCTAATATGTTTATTTACATACCTTCCTTTACAATACTCTGAGGAGATACATTAACAAGGAGGGCAATGTTTTTATGCCTATTTGGAGAAGAGTATCTCAATGTTTTTAAATGAACTTTCCTGTCTCTTCATGGATTTTAAATAGGCATTTTACAGTTCAATGAAGAAAGAAATGCTGACTGACTATCTTTTCGGTCCCAGCACCTAACAAATTTATAATTTAGTCACTGTCATGTCGTTGAACAGGAATTCTACTCCCAATATTGTTCCACTCAGAAAATACAGTGACCTGAGTATCAGGATTCTGCTATACTGAAAGGGAAAAACTGTCTATGTCAAGTTAAAACACGTATGTCAGACTGAGGACAGAAAAATATCAAGGATTACTCTTCTTGGGAACTTGGAGGAGGAATAATTATCTGCTTTACAGTCCTAAAAACAGACAAGTGTGTAACCAGTAGCGAAAGGCCTTAGCCTATAGAATGGCAAACTATTGACAGTTTGGGTAAAAAACTGAACAAAATGTTTAGAATACAAATCAGGCTTTTGGCAAAAAGAATTGACAGTGGATGATCATCTTTAAAAAAATGTGACAGGGTCTGAAAATGATCAGATTGACCCTTATCTGATTGCCGATAAAGCATATATCCTAACAGATGAGTAAGATCATTTTTAAATCTGCAGGAATACATTTTCATTACAGAAACCAAAACTCTCCAAGGCATTAGTTGTCAAAATTCAACTCAAAACTTTAAAAAGCTGAATGGATTTCATATAGCTCAATACTCTATCCTTCCCAGAGAATACACAGATTTTTAGTACATTTAATAGGCTCTTGGTCCCATTGCTGAAGCAGAATGAAAAAAAGTTATTTATGCCTCAAGATCTATGTTACAGTTAACCATAATGAACTTCAGTTGTCTTTTCAAACGTTTAAACACAACTGAAAATTACATTTGGATAGAATATAATTCATCTGCTTCAGAAAACAAAAGATACTAATACCTTACGAAATTAGAATCTTTCTATTCAAAGCATTATTAGAGAATGAAAAACTGTTATAACTCTGCCTACAATTTCTTTAAGGAGAAATCTTAAGGTCAAATCTTTTTTAGCATATTACAAGTAAAACAATATTCAGCATTACTATAAACTAGAATCTATATGGTTTTAAATGAAGATAAAATATTTCTTAGGACTGTTCTAAGAATTAAATGAGATAATGTATATGAAGCACTTAGCATGATGGCTAGCACAAATTTTGCACTCAATAAATGGCATTTATTGTGTTTATTCTTAGAGAAAGGATGTGAAACCCTAAAATATGGTCAAGTGACTTAAAAACCTATTAAAGATGTCTGTAAAGGCAGATGGATTGAATCACAGTCTAATACCTAAACTGGAAAATTCAGTGAGTAAAGGAATCTTAACTTATTTATCCTTGTAGTCCCAGAATCTAACACAGTGCCTGGCATACATGGCAGACATTCAATAAAGGTTTACTGAAATGAAATAAGGTTGAAAGTAAGTTACCTGGGAAAAAAAAAGAGGTTGTCTGAAAAATAAACTGAGAGTCCAAAAATTACTATTCCCTAAGCAAGGCTCTTTGAGAAAGGAAATAAAAGACCTAAGCATTTTTAGAACCATGCATAGAAACTCCCCTCAGACTGGTGGTTTTTGAGTAAGATCAGCCCTGAGCTAAGATCTGCCGCCAATCCTCCTCTCTTTGCTGAGGAAGACTGGCCCTGAGCTAACATTCGTGCCCATCTTCCTCTATTTTATAGGTAGGATGCCTGCCACTGGCACGGCTTGATAAATGGTGCACAGGTCTGCAGCCGGTATCCAAACCAGTGAACCCCAGGACACAGAAGTGGAATGTGCGAACTTAACCGCTGTACCACCAGGCTGGCCCCCCAACTTGTGTTTTTAATAAAGACTGAACCAGTCTCAAATCTGTTTGAACAAATGTGTCATATATAAAGTTTAATATTAGAAATATTTTTAAATTTCTTCTAAATAAATGTTGTGTCCATCCTCAAAGACATAAAAAGCACCCAAAGCACTGAGGAATCTTTCCTAACTTCCATTCAAGGAGATTATCAGATAAACTTAATTCATAGTTCTTCCATCTATTTATATATAAAAATTAGCTTAAACTTTTACCTAAAAGTTGTAAGTATGTATATTTCACTTTCACAAATTCAAGGGCACACCTCAGAAAAGAAAGAGGAAAGAAAGAAAATCAACTCCCTCAAGTGAGCAGTGCATTTGCACAACATGGATGGACCTTGAGGGTATTACGTTCAGCAAAATAAGCCAGACAGAGAAAGCCAAACACCACATGATTTCACTCATATGTGGAAGATAAATGAACACATGGATAAGGAGAACAGATAAGTGGTTACCAGAGGGAAGGGGGTGGGAGGGGCAAAAGAGGTAAAGGGGCACATATGTATGGTGACCAATAAAAACTAGACTATTGGTGGTTAGCACAATACTGTCTATACAGAAACTGATATATAATAGTACACCTGAAATTACACAATGTTATAAGCCAATATGACCTCAATAAAATAATAAAATAAAATAAAATAAAGTGGGCAGTGCTACAGGAGTACAAAAGAGTAGCTAACAAAACTCTCCCATGTCTCAGCAGCCACCTGTTAGAGCCCACACTTATGGCATAGTCTGCATGGTTTCAGAACGCTTTCATATTGAAAACTCAAAATTCTCAGCAGTGGGCAAAGGAAAAAGGTCAATATGAAAATACAGTCCTATCTTCCCCATCCTACCTCCAAAGATAAGAATCAATGGAATTTAAAACTTTAAAGACTTTTCCAATTACTGCCCATCACCTCACTACAGCACCCTACTTTCATTTGGAAACTGATCAGTTTTACGAAAAGCAAAAACCATATCCTTAATACGTGCAACTCCATAAAGTGCTTGGCTTCTGAAACAAGCCAGTAAAGTACATTTCCGAGAGACAGCTGGAGCTACATCTCCTGAGGCTCTTCAAACTAAAATCTGTGAACAGTGTGAAGTTACACATCAAATAATAGCCCCAAATCAATGGCTGGAAGGAGGTTTTAAAAACAAAAAAAATCATCATTAAACACATCTACCTTTAACAAAATGACAATATTTGTGGTTTCAGAAAAAAAATGACCAAGGCTACCAGTCTACATTACAGAATAGTTTACAATAATAACAGAGAAGCTGCAATACACAGAGTAAAAATTATTCTTAAATGATCATTTGCTTCCTAGTGCCTTGAAAAGTATCAAATACCTGAAGGCATGTAAGAGCTACTGTCCTGTCACTGACAGCATTACAATTATTTTTTAATCTAATTTCTGGAAAGTTCTGCAGTGGCAGTTTAAAAAGAAAACCAAATTTTAACGAGAAAAAATTCTTAAAATCTGGAAATACACATTGAAGATATTCACAGTTAATTTGTTGGTTTTTTAAGTGCAGGAAGGTCACAGGCACCAAGGTGTGTAACATCCGTAGGTGGTTGATGGAAATCAGTAAAAAAAAAAAAAAAAAGTCTCTCTGGAATTAAGGATTTAAAATTACATTTTATCAAATATAATCTGACGCGATCTTTAAAAATCACTTTAGTGTGGGTTTTTTTTTACCACTAACAAAGCAAAATCTTCCAACACAAAGATTTTTACATCATACACATACACACATTTTGTAAATTAAGAGCTAAAGGTAAATCCAAAACACTAAAAATTACCTAAATTTTGGATTTAGGATAAAGGTATCCAAAACACATTTGAAACATCAGACTTTTGTTTTCACATTGATTTCTCAGATCTCTTAGTAAAGCTCTTCTGGAATGGGTCTTCATTTCAATACAAGATTGTTCAAAATGCCATTCCGTGCGAATAGAGCTTGTGAGACTCTCAAAACCTCCCCAGGAGATGCTTAATTACAGTTCTAGTTACAATTTCCTGCGACTCAAACAGCAACGTACAGAAAACAGCTTATACACGGTTAGGCAGGGAGAGGAATGAAGCTCCAGGGGAGCGGCCCATTCTTTTGTTTTGGTGGCAGAAGCTGCAAAAATAAAGGTTCACTAGAGCCATCCGCACCTATCCCCACCCATCACAGCCCTGCAGAGTACTTTCATCCATCCGCTCAAGACTCTCTAGCCCTCGAGATCAGCAGAACCCTTGGCTTTTCACGTCTCAAAGGATGGGCGGGGGAGGCTGTGAGGTCCGGGGTACAGACAGAAAAAGAGGGAGGACACAGATCCTTTGAGGACAGAGGGACAAGGAGATGCATCCAGATGGGGAGGATGGGACGCCCATGGAGACCCGGAGGCTTGCAAATTTGCCGGGAGACAAGTCCCATGGGGTAGACAAACGATGTTGCCTATTCGGGGATGGCGGCAGACAGACGGACAATCCTCCACAAGATGAGGCAGGCACATATGTAGGAGACCCAGGAGGGCGTGAACTAGGCAGCGCTGAACTCGGAGCCCAAAATGGGTTGAGACAGCCTCAAACAGACCCGTACGGCGAAGCTGACTTACAGTTACTTCCCGAGCTGAGGGTAAGGGTCGGGTGGATCTCGCAGCTCTGCAGTTTCTGCCACTGTCGTGGCCGCCCGTCTTTTGCGCTGAGCCGGTGACCTCAGGTACCCTCCCCGCCCCACCCACCCGGGGGGACGCCCCCTCCTCGCCGGCCCGGGTGAGCCCGCAGGGCAGAGGCTGCTGGGGCCGAGAGTGCGCAGTGGAAGCCCGCGGGGAGCGCTGCGTGAGCCAGAGGCGCCCGCCGCGAGGCTCAGACTGGGCGGGCGCCCCCCATCCCTCTTCGGCCGCCGCGCCGCCTCACTCGGGGGAGGGGAGGAGGGGGCGGTGGCTCTTGCCTCCGCCTCGCGGTCAAGTCCGGCTCATGCTCCAGCCTGGCGCGCGCGCGCACAGCCCGGGCCGCCCACACCCCCTCCCCTGCCTCCGGCTCAGTCGCTGGCGCGCCCACCGCCGCCACCCCACTCCCCGAACAGCCCGCCACCAGCCCCAGACACCCCGCAGCCCCAGCGAGAAGCAGCAGGAACGGCAGCAGTTCGGCCGCCGACCCGGAAGCTCTTCTGCCGCCAACCGCGAGGCTGCTAAGGGTGTGAACCCGGAAGCGATTTCCTCGCCCCGGTAGCGGCGGGCTGGAAAGCTAAGGCCTCTGAAGACCTGGAATCCCCAGGTTTCGGCAGAGCGTGAGGGGTGTATGGTGCCGAGGTGCAAGAAGAAGGAAGGACAGTAAAGAGCCGGTGAACAAGAGGCTCTCCGAGGCCGGAGACCTGAGCTCTCGGGGCGCGCGGTGGGGAGCGCGGCCGAACACACCGGGCGGCTTCTGGTGGCAACTGTGGGTTTTCCTGTCACAGGAAGTTGGGCCCGGCCGCTGGGAAGGAGAAGGGAAGGAAGAATGAGAAAGCGGTGATGGGCCTCCGCCCCCCAGGTGACTGTCCCACCCAGTGAGTTGAATGTAGCGGCCCGGGACGCGCTCGGCCGCCCGCTCGGGTGAGACCGCCGGTTTCCTTAGGGGAAACGAGGAGGAGCAAGATCCAGACTGCAGCGAGAGAAAAGAAGAGACGTGGAAGGCCGAGCTGTCTCCACATCTAGCTTCTCCAGGCAAGGAGTGTTTTTCTTACAAGTAGTTACAAAGAAGCCAAAGCCACTTTTTAGGTGGCTGCGCTTTGAGCGAAGAGGCGTGGCGGTCCTTTTCCGGTAGTGCACGTTGATGGGTGGTGGCAGAGGAAAAACCTAGACAGTGTGTTTAATGTCGTCATTTCAGGGAAAGCGATACACAGCTTGTCATTCCAGCTCACCTTTCCTCTCTCAACCCCTTTCCATCATTTAAGGCTTTCGGCTGTCTGTCTGTTTTTTCTCCATTTAGTTTCACCAGCAATCTTTGATACAGCTAGCCTGCCTGAGGATCTCACCTCCATTCCCTTCTCTCTCTCGGAGAGCTTGTGTGTCTTCCATTTCGGTTTGCAAATGCTTCTTTCTGCATCTCCAGTCTTTTTTGATGTCTTCATCTTATTTGGGGGAAGTGACAAAAACTCAAAACTGTTTTCATAACAATATAAAAACAATTCATTCCATGATCTTTCCCCCTTAACCCATGTCAATGTATTAGTTGGTTCTCCTTAGAATTGGGTTGTAGAACTAGAGTAGCAGCTGATGTATAGCATGTTTAGATAAACTATGGATGAAATCATGCTCCCCCAAATAACCTCATTGAATGTACTTGGTGTTCACTGTAGGAATTCATTTGATTCCCAATTATACTATTACTTAGTTCCTTCTTTGTTGGCCAAGTTTAGTATAATTGCCTTCAAAAGCTGTTTGACTATTATTAAATATCTTAAAGTACAGAATAGAATGTCAACAGAAAGAAAGTGTTTGAAAATTATTGGTGATGCTTGTTGGTACTGGTAAGTGATGATTGGTAGAATTGGTTGAAGGGACAAGGAGAAAGCCAGCTGAGTTAGACGTAGCACCAATAGCTATTTTCTATTCTGCTTGATTATTCCTTCCTCTCCTTTTATTATCATAAACCAATTTGAGTAGCAAAAGGAGGAGATTTTTATGGTGAACAAAACCCTGTAGGGGAATTCTTACTGATGTTTAGTTGCTGTCTCTTCTCTTTAATGTTACAATGCTTTGTAATAGTGAATTGTTCCGGGAGAATGGGGAACGGGCAAGTAACTTAGCAACTCTCTACCTCAGCTTCTCTTCTGTAAAATGAGGATAACAGTAATAATACCTACTTCATCAGGTTTTGGGGGAAATAAAAGGAGTATACATGTAAAGCACTTAGCAGTCTAGCACATAGTAAGCAGTATGGGTGTTAGCTATTCATATTATTTTAAAAGTATATTAAATGTCATTTAGAAAGTGAAAGCAATAAAAACTTAAGGGCAACTTGATAAAATCATTTTGGCTGGTGGGGATAAAAAGAAAATACATTTTGTCAGTGATTTTCAACTGTGTAAATGGTAAGGTTTCTTTGCTTTGGTTTGGTTATTTAAAGTTGGCATGGGTTGTAAAAGGTTGAGAAACATTGCTTAAGGATAGAGGAAGGCGAGGAATCATGCTCTATCTCAGGAACATCTTACAGAGCCCTAAGATGATGCTCCATTTTTTTTGTTTTTATTTATGAAGATATACTTTCTGATCATTGTTGGTAATTTCTATTAGCATGTACTTTGTGAACCAGTAAATCATCTTGTCAACTTTGACTCTGCGTACTAAATTTATGGTACTCATATTCACATACTGAATCTACTCTTTGCCTCCATTGCAAAAGGCTTTTTAAGTTTGTCCATCTATGCTCTATATAGCAAATGTTTCTTATTAAAGACAATATTTGCATTTTGTTAAACAGGACTGCCTAGCATAGTAAAGAGATGTTAAAAATTGCCCCATTGGAGATTAAATGGCAGTTGTACACCTCCCCTCCCCATAGTGACAACCAGAAATGCCCCTACAAATTTAAAATGATCCAAGGTGGGTACGATGCCCAATTGAGAGCCACTTCCACATATTTGTAAGACCTCATTACTTAGGCAGCATATTATCTTTTATGCATAAGCATTTTCCAGAATAGAATGAGCCATACAACAAAATGCCACGTTTCCTATATTTAGTCACTTGAACTCTTATTTAAAACTCGATTTAAATATTTTGCAAATTTTAATTATACCTTTCTCTATTCTTTTTAGCTCAAGTTACTCTCTTCTAATCCCTTTGCATGTGTTTCTGCCTTAGCAGTTTTGCCTTCATATATTAGTAACTTTTATTCTTTTCCTAACTTAAGCCTTTGTTTCCTTCTTTCATGTCATTGGAAGTATGTATATTTCAAATATTCAAGTAGAATGTTTCTTGAAAATCAGTTTTTAGAATCTTTAAGGGGTATGTTAACATTAAGTGGTATAAAAACAAAATACTTTTTTTAACCTCATGGTTATGTCTTTTTTTATTACATCGTATTTGTTTATCTTTTAAAAGTTGAGTGTACTGTGTAATACTAAATATTCTAGGGAAGTGATGAGTATTAACAATTAAAGTATTTTTCTAGTAGACATTTTCTTAACATGAGTTGATCAGCACAGGAATTGATTTGCTTTAAATTGTGCTCAGAAAACTAAGAATTACGTGATTCCTTTTTAGGTGCTTACCAGGAAAAAGGTTTCTATAATTGTGCCATGTGTGTTATACAATGTATTCACAATGTAATCTTTCTTTTGGGGTTTGCACTCTTCAAGGAGGCATCCATACATTTCCTAATTTGTGAGGTTTTATATTGAAGTCATTGTTAATCTCAGGTGAAAAGTAATTTACTGAATAGAAGTTATGAGAAGAAAAAGGCCTCATCCTTTTGACATAGTATAGGAAGGTCTGTTGTGTGAGGTGGGTTTTAAGTATGATCTTATGGAAAAACTGAACTGAAAAAAATTCCATGAGGTATAGAGTGAGAATGAATGATATATCCTCAAAACTTTTCACAAAATGAAGTGTCTCAATCCTGATGTTTTACTGTAGTTCCTCTCGTGAAATATCTGTAGTTTCTCTGGATCTAAATCAGTGAAAATTTTTATAATTTAAAATAAATTTTAAAACTATTTAAATAATTTAAAACAATTTTAATGGTTGTTTTACTCTTAGGCTAACATTTACTTAAAATGCCAAAAGTTACTAGATTTTAAAAGAATTGTTTTTTAAGGCAACTTTCTGATTATATAATGTATTTATTATTATTATATAGGGTAGTGAATTAAAGGTTCCAAAATGACTTTATTAATTCCATTGAGAAAACAATAAATTCCTCTGTCTCCTCTCAAATGACATTCAGAAACCTTTGTTGAAAATGATCTCTTTTTTCTTTATCAGAGTTGGGACAATAAGTAACTCATTAAATGTGAAGATCATTTTAATACCTAATGGACCTTTAAAAAACTAGAGAAGGTTCATCTCAACATGGCCAGGACAGAAACTCCTTGTTTGATGTTCTTTTAGAAATTTTCTGGCATATAAACGAGGGGAAGCTTTTTTAAAAAGATAAATAAAATATATTCAATACAAAGAGTTGCATTTTAGTCGAGCCATGAAGAAAATTAATAATAGCACTTAACAAGGAGATAGAACTATTTGACAACCAAGAGAGTGCTTGAAATTCAGGTACTTGTTGGAAATTGCCCAATGGAGACAAAATTAGTTTGGGGAAAAAAGTGTATATATATATATATATACACACATATATATGTATGTGTCTGTCTGTGTGTATATATATATACTTGGATTATCTAGGGAATTGATAATGGAAGTGGAAAATATTAAGTCATCATCAGAAAGCTTTTATCAAATGACCAAATGTTTTTGTATAAGTGTGTATTATTCTGAAACACTATTTCAAGTCATTATTTACTTACTATTTACAGGATATTTTACAATCGTATCACTTTTTTTTAAGTCCAAAAGGTAGGTTCTTACACAATTGAGACCTATGAAAGTATATATCCCCATTAAAAAAATTTTATCTTTAACAGAAGAGGAAAAAAGAACTACAAGGAAATCTTAAATTATAAGCTAAAGTTTAATTCAATGGTAAGATACAATTAGTCATATCTGACTTGCCTTTTGGTAGTATGTAGTCTAAGAAAAATCAATATTTTTAAAAAATTGTCTTTCAGAGTGATTATATGTCCTTCAATTTTTCACGGGATTTGTTTGTTTTATAAAGCAATGGGAAATCCAGAAAACACAGAAGATGCATACGTTGCTGTTATTCGTCCAAAGAATACTGCCAGTCTCAATTCTCGGGAATACAGAGCTAAGTCATATGAAGTGAGAACAATTTACTAACATTTGATTTGCTACTATTGAATGTCATTCTCCATTATCATTTTCGTTTATTTTATATGTCTTATCATATCCTGTAAATTGTAGTTGACAACCTAGATCTTGATAAGCCAGAACAGATAATCCTACATCTCTGCCCATCAGAGATGTTTTTGCTGCATGCCTTTTGACCATTTTTCTGTTCACTGATAGGTATAAATTATTAGATATTAAAAGGTACTTGTTTGAATTTTCCTTATAATTTATAGATTTAGGTTTTAGTACAATTTATGAATGGCTCTCAAAAATGAAAACACCATTGCAAAAGCCAGCTTGTTTAAAATTCCAATTTAAACATTGTTCTTGGTTATTTTCCCAAAGAACTATTTTTAACAGTTCATTTAAATTATCTTTTTACCTTTAAGTTTTAGGCAATTAAGTTACTTCTCTATAGTCGTGAATTATATTACATATATTAGTAAATGTGATTGAGGCCCAAAAAAACAGCCCAAAACAGAATTGTTATCTTTTCCATGCAACAGATTCCAGGCATCATAAATACCTCTAATTTAACCTGAATCCAACTAATCTCTCTAGCATTTTGCTTAACTTGCTTTTTTTAAGGTTAGTTATCTGAACCCTGTTAAAGGATGCTGCAGGGGTTCTCAGGAGGCTGCTGCTTCAGCAGTGCTCTGGCTTACTGGTTCTCAGTCTTGACTGCATGGTCACATCACTTGGGGAACTTGTAAAATTTCCTGTACCAGGACCCCACTCTCCAGACATTCTGATTTAATGGGCCTGAGATGATTTAATAGGCACTGATACTGTTTTAAAAGCTTCCTGGGTTATTCTAATATGCAGCTGGGGTTAAGAAAGACTGCTGGCTTACTGTATTCTAGGGCAAATAAATTTTATTTCAAACTTTCTCTTAATTTTATTTTTCTCCTCTAAGATTTTGTTGCATGAAGTTCCCATTGAAGGACAGAAAAAAAAGAGAAAGAAAGTTTTGTTGGAAACTAAACTTCAAGGCAGCAGTGAAATAACGCAAGGCATATTGGATTATGTAGTAGAAACCACCAAACCAATTTCTCCTGCAAACCAGGGTATTAGAGGTAGGAAACTTTTCCTTTTTTTAACACAGTTCACTTTAAATGCCTGTGGAGAAAGACCTTTTAAAAAATATATTAAAATCAATTTCTTTTTATGTTTCTTACCATTTAAAACACTTGAAAAAGATTCAGAGGTTTTTTTAAGGTGCAGCCATGCCTCTTCAAGAAGTACCTTGACTATAATTTTTTTTAAGTTGAAAAATATTTAAATAAGTCACAATGTTAATGATTTGTTCAATAGAGAGAGGAAACCAAGGGGTGGCTCAAAAACTGAAAGAAAGTACAAACTACCTTAGCTAGAAATATAGTTCCCTAGATAAGTATCTTTGAACTAGTATTTTTATTTCTATACTTTAGGACAGGAAACTATAAACCTCTCTCCATAATAAGTAATGTTAAGATTCATGGATTAAAAAGAATCTTATAAGTTACCAGGTAGCAGAGGTTTTCTTTCCTTTTGGTTACAGTAAGAAGACCCATTTTTTTCTTGGTGTGAAAGATTGGCCTTGAGCTAACTTCTGTTGCCAATCTTCCTCTTTTTGCTTAAGGAAGATTGCCTCTGAGCTAACGTGTGTGGCAGTCTTCCTCTATTTTGTATGTGGGACGCTCCCAGAGGATGGCTTGATGACTGGTACATAGGTCCGCACCTGGGATCTGAACCTGTGAACCCTGGGCTGCCAAAGCAGAGCACATGAACTTAACCACTATGCCACCAGGCCAGCCCCCAACAAGACCCTTTTCAAAGAGCCAAACTGAGTTGTTGAAGTATTAAGCCTGAAATGCTGAGGCCCCATTTAAAATATTAAATAATGTATAGCCTATGAAAGTTAATGTCAGTTTCTCAGGCCGTAGCTTCACAAGAAGCAGATAGCACTTAGAAGTTACAGAAATTATAAACTATGTCCAAGATTCAGGCATTATAATTAAAAAGGTAAAGCTAATTTCAGTCCAACAGCAGTTGAAAACTGTTATTGTTGGTAAAGTAGAGCATACCTCTCTGTTCCTACTTTTTAGTTTTTTAAAGCTTATTCAGTGGGTTTTTTCTGTTTGTTCATCTTTATGGAGATCAGTTGTCTAATTCTTCTGTTTCAGTGAAGAGACTGTTTTTGTTGCAGAGATAAGCTGAATCCTGTGATTTTATTTATTAGTTATTTTGGGTATTTCTTCTCCAGAGATGGCTGACCTATAGGCTTGTATTTCATAACTTTTGGAGGTATCATTCACTATATTTTACCTCCTCAAGAGTTAACCTCCCCAATAAAATTTGAAGGGTTTTTGTGGGTTGGGATTCTAAACATTGTAACTCAAGATTATAAGAAGTTCCTGCGTAAATTTACAGATCTTTGATACACATTCTGAGACCCACAAAGAGAATCTCCTTTCCCTAATTATTGTATTTGCTTTTTTTTTTTTTTAAAGATTGGCACCTGAACTAACAACTGTTGCCAGTCTTCCTCTTTTTTTTCTCCCCCTCTGCTTTTTCTCCCCAAATCCCCCCAGTACATAGTTGTATATTTTAGTTGTGGGTCCTTCTAGCTGTGGCGTGTGGGACTCTGCCTCAGCATGGCCTGATGAGTGCCGCCACGTCTGTGCCCAGAATCCGAACCAGCGAAACCCTGGGCCCCCGAAGCGGAGCATGCCAACTTAACCACTTGGCCACGGGGCCAGCCCCTGGATTTACGTTTTAATAAACTGATCTTAGCTAAAAAGGGCACTATCCTTGTGGGTGATCAAGGCATGTGAAAGGCTCCTTTTGGATGCCTCAAATTTGTCAGTCTTTTCTACTTCAGCCTTGGACTTTTCTGATAAATTTTTATCTAGACTTATCATATTGCTTAATTGTTACAGTTTGCGGGATTTATCGTGGAATCAAATTCCTGAAACAAATCTGATTAGCCCAAATCACATATTTGAACTGAGGTAGACAAGTTGTAATTTGCTGTGGATGAGCCAAAGTCTAACACTCTGTCCATTTACCCAGAAGGGGGATAGAGGCGTTATCAGTGTTAACAAAATGTCCCCTGGCCCAGAAGGCTGGGTAGTTTCTGTTAGGAGAAGCTATGAGTGGATAGGCACCTGAAACATGTCTAGCACAATTATGCCTTGTATACTTAGACAGTAGAATGTACTAATATATTTTCAGGCAGCTTTTAATAAGAGAAATTAAAATAGAGAAGTTTTAGTTAACTAAATAGACAATTCTGTTAATAAGCCATGCCATATCCTGACTATCCTATTCAATTGAGGTTTTCTAAATGTATGAAATATTTTTATAGAGTAGTATGATTCCTTAAGTAAACATCACATGAAAATCACAAATTACTTTATAATAGCAGTCATTATGCCTTATTTTTTTGTGCAGTGCTATATATAGTTTATAAAATACTACCACACTTATTCATGAAATTCTTAAATTGGTCCTGTGAGTTGGTATGTGGTCATTTTCACATCTGTAAAATGGAAATGCAGACATAGGTTGTCACCTGCTAAAATATTGCCATTAGTAGAAGAAATAGGGCTAGAACCCTCATTTCCCAACTTATAGTCAGTGCTTTTATTTTTCCCCTGCAACAGATCTCATAGTTACGTCTGTAATTTGCAAAGTAGGCAGTTAAACAATGGACCAGAACTGGGTTTGGGGAAGCAGCAAGGCAAAGATTAAGTGGGATAAGACCTCAAGCCAGACAAAAGAAATATTGCGTCTGAAATTTGTTAGAATGTTATTCTGTATGTAATGCTTATATTTTGTACAAGTGTCCATTTTGTAAAATAATTGTTTGGAGGCTGTAATAATAATGGGCCCTAGTAATCACAAATATTGACTCCAGCATTTCGTGAATAAATGAAGCTACTTGAAATTCTTGTATTATCTTTCTGTTCACAGAAAGTATGCAGCCAGGTATTCTTACCTGGGTCAGGAACAAGGTTCTCTTTCTTTGGGCGGGGAGATTGGAAGGATTGATAAAAATCATGGCAAAAGTCACTAGAAGATGAGAGGTTTTAGAGTGCAAAGCTCATAGGTTATTATTTATAGCCCTCTACTGCCCAATCAGGAAAAACAGACTAAGAATGGTGGTTGTAGTTCAGGCAATAGTTTGTAGCCCAATCAGGTTTTAATAAAAACTGAAATTAAGGACGGAGGTTGAATGTTAAGCAAAACTACTAAACTTTAAGACTTTGAAACATATATACCACCCTCCTTAGCCAGCTTAAACTATAGTAAAATTCTTACCATCTACATTCCAGCTGAGTGAGGAAGTGTATGCCTTTTGACCCTGCAGGGTGCCTTGGTGTTCAATTGCTCTGTCAATCCTTAGCAGCTCGTTTTTCCTTGCTAAAGGAAGCCTCTCTTCTAGTAAGTTAAGACCAGGACGATGAATCCACTGGTTGATTGTCCACATGAGGATTTGCATTATTATCACAATTACCAGTTTTTATTAGTGCATATAATAAAATTGACTTTTTATGTTTCAATTCCTATTAATACTGCCTTTAAAATTTTTTTCTAATTCTGAAGGTAATTTATAAGATTTAAAGGCCTATTATTTTTTATCTTTACTGACTTTTTAAAAAATGATTAGGAAAACGAGTGGTACTGATGAAGAAATTTCCTCTGGATGGGGAGAAGATGGGCAGAGAAGCGGCATTATTTATTGTTCCATCAGTTGTCAAAGGTAAGGTCTGAGTTTTATCTTATGAATCTTTATATACCTTAAATGCTAAGTTAAAGTCTACTGAGGAACTCAGGAATTTGCATTGTGGTTACTACTATAATACTGTTGTAAAATACATGTTTTTAAATTAATGGAGATGGAGAAGTTTGTTACTTAAACAAACATGTTTTGATTTCAAACTATATTCAGGCTTCTGGACTGAGCAGCAATGTTTTTGTTTCTATTTTTAAAAGCAGAATAAAGAAGTGAGGAGGGAAGCCATAACTGAAACTAAAAGTTTTCAAGTTATAATGAGGGATTTTCAAAGGATATGCTATAGATAGAATAGAAATAGGTATTTAAGTATTTTGGAAAATTAGCAGATTACAATGAGTACCTATCTTGTATTTGAGACAAGAAAGTGTCAATAATAGTTCTAAAATACTCTGCCCAACAGGATTGGTAATATTTAAAGAACTTAAATCTAATATGAAAATTTAATTTGAGCCTTTGACACCATGGAATAATAGAAAAAATACTGAGTTTCAGTGCAAACCTTGTAAGCCCACTAATTTTGTGCCCTTGGGCAAATCACCTCTTTAAGCCTCAGCTCTTTATTTGTAGGACTGTATCTGCTCCTACTTGGTTCATCATGCTGGAAGAATTCAGTGAGGAATTAGATGTTCAAATCACTTTGGAAGCTATAGAATACTGACCTCATGTAACATAGTAATAATAGTGATGACATGTCAATGACCCACTGTGGACAGCCCATCAACTGCTACACAGTACTTACATGTATTTTATTCGCCAGCTCTGGCATTGCAGATATATTTTTTCCCCAGCCATACTTAAGTTAAAAAGTTTAGTATTTTAAATGGCGTGGGAAATCTTATTAATCAGAGTTTTGCAACATTGTTGAGGAAGAGAAAGAGGAAACAATTTCTGCGGTCCTCCAAGATTCTAAATGCTTCGTTCACAGAGCTGGCCGTCACTTGAATCCAGGTCTTCTAATTCCAAATCTAGAACAATTTATGTTAAAGTTAACAATTTTCTTAACATACTGTATACTTATAAATAAAAAATATGCAGTTGTAAACCTTTTATATGATGGCATAATTCTTCATTTTTCTTTTTCAGATAATACTAAATATACATATACTCCAGGATGCCCAATTTTTTACTGCTTACAAGATATTATGCGAGTCTGTAGTGAATCCAGCACTCACTTTGCTACACTTACAGCAAGGATGTTGATAGCCTTGGATAAGTAAGAACTGCCATTAAAAACATTTTTTAATAAATCAAATACCTGTTTATAGTAGAGATTAGCTCTGATAAATACAAACACTTTTGGAAGAAAATAATGAAATTAATAATATTTGTTTTAAGAAGTGGTAAGTTTTTGAAGTATAATGTAAAAATGAAAAACTCCAAAGACAAGATTGTCCTAGTTTGCTTTCAATATGTTAATTTTATTCTTCAAAATTGACTAAGACTGCCCTGGTTTAAGAATTAAGATTCCTTTGTTATAAAACTATATTTAGTATGAGTTACACTTATCAGTGAACAAGTCGTTTTACCTATCATGCTTTTTTGTCTTTCCCTAACAACAGGGCTAATATCACCTACATTTCAGTGGTTTAAATTTTAAAAGTGCTTCATGTTTTCTGAAAGGGGTTTTTATTATTATTATAATGGTATATGCATTTTTAAAAATAGTTTTCTCTGTCGATTAACAAAACATTTATCAATAGTAAATGAAGTACTTAACCAACACTAATTAAAATTGTAAAAATCTGAATGTAATATTAGAAATATCACATATCAGAGTTGGATAGAGGTCTACTTTTTTCATCTTCACTTTTGAACAAATACTTCTGCTACTTCTTTCTGTTTTGGCAGATGGTTAGATGAACGTCATGCACAGTCTCACTTCATTCCAGCTTTATTCCGACCCTCTCCTCTTGAGCGGATAAAAACTAATGTCATAAACCCTGCATATGCCACTGAATCAGGTCAGACAGAAAATTCGCTACATATGGGCTATAGTGCATTAGAAATAAAGAGTAAAATGTTAGCCCTGGAGAAAGCCGATACCTGTATTTACAACCCTTTGTTTGGATCAGATCTTCAGTATACAAACCGGGTAAGAGTTGAATGAATTTTGGTTTCAAAAGATATTTCATCTCAAATGTAATTTTGTTTCCTGAGATAAATGCATCTATTACTAATTGTAAACATGAAGATGACATCTACTTTTAGCTCTATTTGTATATATTACAGTCAAGTATCTAAAGCTCTTAAGGGGTTTATGTTTTGTTTGTTTTCCCTTTCTAGGTAGATAAAGTGGTAATAAATCCATACTTTGGTCTAGGAGCTCCAGACTACTCAAAAATCCAAATTCCCAAACAGGAAAAATGGCAGAGAAGTATGAGCAGTGTCACGGAAGACAAGTACTATTTTGGTTTTATTCCACATTGCTTTTTTAAAACTTGCATTCTAATGTTGAAATATTCTTTAAAATGATAGGTGCAATTAGTATGCAATGTAAGCATTACATAAATGATTTAGTTTTCAGCTGTTCAGTGATACATAGTTTTCATAAATATATCATGTTTGTTTTGAAACAATGTGAATTTCAACAGTGCTGTTTTTTGTTTTTAATGATTAGGGAACGACAGTGGGTAGATGATTTTCCTCTCCATCGAAGTGCCTGTGAAGGAGATTCAGAATTATTAAGCCGTCTTCTCAATGAAAGATTTTCAGTCAACCAATTAGATAGTGACCACTGGGCACCTATTCATTATGCATGCTGGTAAATAGATTACTTATTCTTTTCTTTTTAGAAAGAATGAATCCTTAGTTCTAAATGTTAGTGCTTCTTTTCAAAACTAGTCTCATCCCGGCCCTTTTTCTCTACCATGGTTTGCCTTATGAGCTTTCTGTTTAGATCTCTGGTTACCACACATGTGCCACCATTCAGAATTGCAAGATCTGCCCCATGGGAAAAGAATTGTTAGTGATCTCAGGCCTAACTAGATCATTCAGTAGGATAGATAATGACTACCAAGTGCCATTGCACAGCACAAGGTTCCTTATTCACCCTTGCAATTTCTATGGTTTTTATATGGAGTTATGTTTGTTTATCCTTACTGTAAAATTTACATGTGTTAACTACTTATGGTTTGAACTTGCGTCATGTTAGAAAAATATCCTTTTAGTTCTTTGGGAAGCTGTGGTATCAGGAAACCTCCAAAAGCCTTTATTAAAATCAAAGTCTCCCTATTTTCTTTTTAGATGAGTAGGATTAGCTCACAGGATTGGGGTTAGCTCTTTCCACTAGTTGCCCAATGTAGTTCTTGCTCTCCTACTCTTTTCGTGTAATGGTAACTCTCTCCCTCAGCTGGGCTGAGTTCTTAAATTTGTGTTCACAGTGGCAGTTAACTTTGCTATAGCCCATCCTCTAGAAAGGACATAAAGTTATTTACCATTATTTCTTGTGGGAAATTTGCTTTTGACTTATTATTTAAAGTGAAGTTCTTTGGCTACTTTAAGAAGTGCTTACATTATTTACTGCCTGTTAAATGTCCACAACTTTTTAGCTGCATGACATTGAGCAAGGTATTCAGTTCACCTCTCTGCATCTCAGTTTTTTTACTCTATATGTAAAATACATTAATTAGATCATTTCTAGAGTTCTTTGCAGCTCAAATTCTTTCGATTTCACTGATTCCAATATTTGTGATCAAGTAGTGAAATACAGTTGCTTTTAATATACATCTATCTTCCTTAAAAATGCGCTGCTTCCTTAAAAATATACTGTCTTATTCTATAAATGTGTTCTAATTGTTTTTCCACTACAGGGAATTTTTACATTCAGATTTGGAAAGAGTTAACCTAAATCATCTTTTACTGAATTTATAATTGTTTCTTCAGATTACTAGTCATTACTGGTAGCAGCAACAGTACTAAAAGAAATCACATGCCTTACCTGGAGCTGAACAAAAGGAGGAAGAGAATATAGGAATCCAGGAAAGGATCCTGTGCAATTAGGAAAGACAGAGGCAATGAATTTTAGTTTAGGAATCCCAAGTTTACAATTGGCTATATTGTTGCCCTTTTTAAAGAGGCAGCGGGTTGTTTTCTTCTCTAATAAAAGAATGATAGGGGCTGACCCGGTTGCACTAGCAGTTACGTTCACAGGTTCCGCTTCAGCGGCCCCTGCTTCGGTGGTTCGGATCCTGGGTGTGGACCTACGCACTGCTTGTCAAGCCATGCCAGTGGCAGGCATCCCACATATAAAGTAAAGGAAGATGGGCACAGATGTTAGCTCAGGGCCAGTCTTCCTCAACAAAAAGAGGAGGATTTGTGGCAGATGTTAGCTCAGGGCTGATCTACCTCAAAAAAAAAAAAGAATGGTAATGTTTTCAATTACCTATTACATAAAAACAGAAGTATGGCATAGTATTTAATGTGTTTTGGAATGTACCTAAGTTTCAGTCTCAACGGTTAGTTCCTAAAAGTATGACCTTTGGCAAGTTACTTAATGTCTCTAAGGATCTGTCTGTTTATCTATAAGACGGGTTTAATAATAGTACTTTTCTTAAGATTAAGGGAGAACATGCTTTGAGAGTACCTCACACCATAATAAGCACTCAATAAATGTTGGCTGTTATTATTAAAGTATTATAAAAATTTAAACATTTTGATGTCTAAATCTAAAATTGGTTAATCTGTAGTATTTTTATTTGAAAAACCTCATTATTAGAATACAGCAAGGAAAACAGTTTTATGTTTTGATAAAATTAATTTTCTGTCAGCTGGAAGTAACAGCCAAGTTTAATACACAAGGAGTAGTATGGATCACCTTGCAGTACTTTTAATCAGATGGATCATTTGACTGATGTGGGTGTGAATGAAGACTGACTTAACTATTTAGTAAGAACTTAAATTACTTTATCTTGGAAATATACTCTTATTTACTAATTGGTACAAAGATTGAGGAGGGGGATACTGGGCTGTCTCATCAAGAGATGGGATTTGGAGCTTATGTTTATAAACTTAGACAAGATGTTTTACCCGTTTGGGTCTGTTTTCTCATCTTTAAAATGAGAGTTTTATTAGATCAGTGGTTCTCAAACTTTGGTGTCAGGACCCTTTTTTACTCTTAAAAGTGAAAAATCCCAAAGGGCTTTTGTTTATGTGAATTATACCTAATGTTATTTACCAGATTAGAAGTTAAAACTGAAAAATATTTTTAAGTATTTATTAATTCTTTTAAAAATAAAACAATAATAACATAAATACAATTTTATGAAATATACCATATTTTCCAAAATAAAAAATCAGAAGAGTAGCATTGTTTTAACATTCTTGCAAATCTCTTTGCTGTCCAGCTAAATAGAAGATAGCTGGATTCTCACGTCTGCTTCTGCCTTTAATTTGTTGCAGTATTACGTGTCATGTAGCTTTTACAAAACTCCACTGTACACTTAGAAGAAAATGAGAATGGAAAGGGCAAATAACTTCTTAGTATTATTATGAAAATATGTTTGACCTGGAGGACACTTGGAAAAGATTTCAGGGATCCTCATGGGTTCCCAGACCACTATTTGAGAACCACTTAATTAAATCACTCCTAGGATTGTTCCAAGCTTTTAAAATTCTCATATTCGTAACCAGGTACCTAAAATCTATTCTTTACTAGAATCACCATTTTCCAAAACTGTTTAAGTTGGCTTTCTCTCCATATGGATAACTTGTCAGCCATTCAGTAAATGCCTCATTGGCATCCCATGTTTTCTCACCTCTCTCAAGTCAGTGTCCTCTCTGTGATAGTACTTTTAGGCTTCACATCATTGTTAGAGTGTTTTGGAACTAAGATCATTTGGCTCCCTACAAATTATTCCATCTGATTTCATTTGGGTCCTCACTGTAGGTTAGCTCTCTGTTCTCTTTGTCTCATTCATCCTGTGAGCCTTTTAGTCCTCCCCTATAAGCTATTCTAGACCTTTCTACTCTTAAGCACTTAAACTCCCACTACTTCTTTCTCTATTCTCATCGGATAGTTTTACCCCTTGTTGTCAAAGAAAATTGAAGCCATCAGAAATGTCCTTCTTCTCTACCCCAATGATCAATTTTTGTTCCCATCTCTCTCCTATATCGTAGGGTATACAAGTAAAACTTCTTTTGTTCCCCATTAAATTCACTTTCTCCTTTTCTGCAATTTCTTTCTTCCTGCCTTCAAGCATACATGGTTCTCTCTCTCCTTGAAAAGAACCTTAATTTGAACCTGCTGCCTCTTCTAGCCACTATTCTGTTTCTTTCCTTTGTTTCATAGCCAGACTTCAAGGGTGAGTGGGCCACACTCACTGCTTTCTTTTTCACTCTTCATGAAACTTCTTCACCTTTTCTCAGTTTTTAATCTCTTTCCCTGCTCTGCAGCATTTAATACTATTGACCACCCTTTCGTTCTAAGAACAAAGTGGAGTTGAAAGGGCATAGTGGAGGGCATGAAGGTCAGTACAAATGCAGGATATTATTGTTACCTTATCATTATTAATATTGAAATACTGGCCTCCATTCTGTGACCCAAGCATGTGTTATAGTATGGAAACTGCTATCCTAAGATTCAGAAAACTAGATTCTAACCCTGACTAGTAACCTTGAGATCTTGGGCAAGTGACTTAACTGGTTCAAGCTTTATTTTTCTCATGCATGCAATAAAAATCCCTCTGCCTGCCTTATAAGTTGCTGTGAAGATTATATTAAATAATTATTTAAGAAAGTACCTTGACAGTGCCTGCCCTGTGGCCTAGTGGTTAAGTTTGGCACACTCTGCTTCAGAGGGCCAGGTTTGGTACCTGGTTACCTGCAGACATGCTGTGGCGGTGACCTACATCTAAATAAAATAAAAGAAGATTGGCACAGATGTTAGCTCAGGGTGAATCTTCCTCAGCAAAAAAAAAAAAAAAAAAAAGAAAGAAAGTACCTTGAAAACTTTAGAGCATCATACAAAATGTATGTTTGTATTAATTATTTTTATTATTATTTGAATTGTCCCCTCAATATCTTTTCCTGTCCTGAAAGAGTGTTTTTCAAGATGCATTTCATTGTTCTAAGATGATCATCTTTCTCTAGATTCTCTCTCGGAAAGATTTCATCCTTTCTCCCAGCCTTAACAGTATTCTTTTCAGTTAGATAAATTTGTATATTCTCAGATAGATATCCCAAGCCTTTGCCTTCCTCCTGAGTACCATGGCTGCATTTTCAGTTGCCTACTGAACAGCTTAGTTACTCATTTTTGTGCTTATGGCAGTTTGGAGAATGCAAATACGCTGTCTGTACTCTCAAGGAATTCTCAGGCTGATAGAGAAGAGATGTATATAAACAAGGATGAAAGTAGGTAAAATGAAGTAAATCCCATAGAAGAAGCTAAAATGTAGTGGGAATATAGAGGAGGTAGATATTTAACCTATGCCAAAGAAATAATAGAGCTTAACCTGGACAAAATGAGGAGGAGGAAAAAGATGTCTCAAGAATAGCAAAGAACACGAGCAAAATGTCACACGTATAAGAAGGGGTAGTCTATAAGTGGCAGGTTCAGGGCGTAGGAAAACCACAGGGTATGTGAAGGGGAAGGAAGGAAGTTGAGGGCGAATTGGATCACGTCTAAAGATGCGCTGTTTCCCCTCAAATGCACCAAATCTAAAAGCAAATTTCCTTTCCCCTTCCTCCTTCCCACCCATTTATTTCCAAACAATGAATTACTTTTCCACCATTGCTTCAGATTGCAGCCTCACATAAGTTTTTGGCTGTAACCGTATGATGGACTCACTTTGTCTGGCACATGCTTTGTGTTCTCCTGGTCCTTGCTTTGCACACTCCTTTTCCCACTACGTAAAATATTTTACCTCTCTTCGACATCTCTTCAGTTTCTTCCCATTTAAAATCCAGTTCAGATTGTTCTGTATCAAAACATTTTTCAGGACCATTTTAGACTGAAATCATATCTTCCTTTTCTGACATTTTTTTAAAGCATTAATATATACTATTTTGATTTGACAAATATATAGTGCCTTATTTTGTTGATTGTTATCCTAAACTGTTACTTAAATTTTATAACACTGTGTAATTTATCCCATGGGGGTTTTTTTGGTTTTTTTGTGAGGAAGATTGGCCCTGAGCTGTTGCCTATCTTCCTCCTTTTGCTTGAGGAAGATTGTTGCTGAGCTAAAATCTGTCCCAATCCTCCTCTGCTTTATGTGGGATGCCACCAAAGCATGGCTTGATGAGCAGTGCTAGGTCTGTGCCCACGATCCGAACCTGCAAACCCCAGGGCACTGAAGCAGAGCGCACAAACTTAACCACTACACCACTGGGCCAGCCCCTATCCCATGTTTTTGTTTTACTTCTCCAATTACATTATATATCTTTATTAGAGCACATACCTTTGTGTCTCTCATGTTGCCTGATACTGCTGTATCAGCTACATATAGAATTATGTCTTCGGCCTATTTTGTAAATCACAGGCCCAAGTGAAAAGCATTGTTAGTTTTATGAGTTACTCTCTGATTCTGAGCATATTTCTGACTAAAAATTTTCTCTCTCTAATTTATAAGTTTTTGCTTTGTGTGCAGTGATCTGCTATCAGCTGCTCTATCTTGTATTTGAAATTTTATTTTCTCCCAGTTGATCAGAAATAGAAAGAGTCAAACTGAACTGAATAATTCATAAGAAATCCCTAGGCACAGGAAACATTTATAGCAATGTCTTAATTCCTTGCTCTCTGCCCTGGAAAAATCTTAGATTTCTTTGAGATGTTGCCTAAAGTTTGGATGTTTAAAACATTTCAGATGACTTTTTTAGGTGTGTTTACTTTTGTATAGGTATGGAAAAGTTGAGGCCACTCGCATATTATTAGAGAAAGGAAAGTGCAATCCAAATCTTTTAAATGGGCAGCTTAGTTCTCCTCTTCATTTTGCTGCTGGAGGAGGCCATGCTGAAATAGTACAGATTCTCCTAAACCATCCAGAAGTTGACAGAGTAAGTGATTTTCCAGGTTTTCTTTTTTTTAATGTTAAATTATGTACTTAAGAGAGCAGCTGAAAAATAAAAACAAATTTCACTTAATATATAGAATAAATAATATTTGTGTATAAACTTTGCTTTTGTACATAATTATTGTATTGTGGTAAAATATACCTCACATAAAATGTACCATTTTAACCATTTTTAGATGTAAAGTCCAGTGTTATTAAGTACCTTCACATTGTTGTGCAGCCATCACCACCATCCATCCCACAATGTACATAAAATTTAACATCTTTTCCTTTTATATTGTATTTCCTAAAAAATATTTTTAAGAAGGAAAAAGATGTTCTACCCATTTTCTAGAATTTGTGTTAACAAGTATTTTGTAAATGGAAAAATAATAGCATTAACAAAATCTTTGTTGTGTCTATAATCAGAACTTTTTAAAAAAACAGTCACATTGAATAGTGCTTTGAGTCTTTCATCTTTGGCACGTCATGTTTATTTTGAGTATAGCATGTCTAGGTAGGGTTAATATTTACTTACTACTAGACGAGTCTGTTTATGAAACTTTGATTGATTGAATGATATTTTCCCTTAGAACACAGTCTATGTGTAATGCCTATCTTTCTTTATCCTTCCCCGCCCCCACATTTCCAGCACATAACAGACCAACAAGGAAGATCCCCTTTAAATATTTGTGAAGAAAACAAACAAAATAATTGGGAAGAAGCTGCAAAATTATTGAAGGAAGCCATTAACAAACCAGTAAGAATTATTTTCATAAATAAAGCCAAGCGTCGTATTTAAATTGATAAGTAATTTGAAGATCTGTGACAAGAGTAGAAGGATGCATGGATGGATAGCTTCTTTACTGCTTTTGTAAAACTCATGGTTAGACTTTATAGGTATTCAATTTGTTATCCTCCCTAACATTTGGACACTTGTTTTTGTATAACAGAATAAAACTTACATAAATAAATAAATTTTTCAATCACCTGAAATTTATCTAATTTCCAGTATAATATCTATACTTGATGTGCTAATTACAAATTGTAATCTATTTATTGAAGCATATCTCTCTACTTAGACCTTCTAAGCAATATTTCATATTTGTAAATAATGTTACACATCATTCATTAATTTAGTTTCAGCAAGTAACTTATCTATTACAGATTCATTTTCCTGCTCAAGAAAGTGAATGGGTTAAAATAGGAGATTTCTTAGCTCTTTTATTCTGCCAGTTCAACCTGGCCTTTCCATCTAATTATGTCTGAAATAATAAGCAGTGACATTAAGATAGAGAAGTATTAACAGTTAGAATAAACTCAGTTATGCCTAAAAGTTATAGTGACAACAAAACTGTCATCAATTTAAAAACTGTTTGAAAACTTGCAAACCAGATAGAAGGATTTGTATCAACAGATGAAGGATAAAGCTTGATATCAACAGATACAGCCCATATTATGTCTGAGCCTTTACAAACATTCCCATCAACTAGACAATAAGTATTTGTTGAGTGTTTCTGTGAATTTAACACCATGAAATGCTGAAAGTGTTAAATGATAAAGAATAAATATATGATCTCTGCCGGTAAGGAAAATTACCCACTCATACACATTTTGTCAAAACACTTTTCCATGAGCACAAGACAAACACAAGGAAATAGATAAGCAGTACAGGCACCTTTATGTTATACTTCATTGCAATTTATTTTCTAACTGTATAGTTAGAACACATTTTTATTCCTGGCATAAGTTTTATATGTAAATGTATATGGTAAGAGGAATTAGGTACTTTTATCCAAAGTGAACTGTTCTGGAAGTTTAGAGGCATTAGTTACTTCCCATAACAATAAAAATGTATTGAGAATGTCATTTCTCTCTGGAATTTTCTGAACTGGAGGAAAAAAACTTGGCTTAAGGTCCATTGTTCCATAGCTTTTACCTGCAGAGTCTTCCATCACACTTTCCTCTTAGGACAAATTATTGCTGGTACACGTTTCTACAGTATAGTTTGTGGCCCACTGGACTTATGAGGTACTTTACTAATGCCGGATTTAGTTAACCGAGTCTGTATCCCCCATATCATATTTACATTGTACATTAATGGCTTTAAAATATCCTCCCACAAGATTCTGCAGTTGAATATTTTTTTAAAGCCATTTGCCTTAGTTTCTCAAACTTATTTGACCATGGTATATCCAGAGGAAACTGGAAAATATAAAATAGAAGTAAAATTTTTAAAAATATTGCCAGCAGATTGTCATTTCAGACAGTTTTTCTGATATTTTCCATGTTAGAA
Source organism: Equus asinus (assembly GCF_041296235.1). Lineage (NCBI taxonomy): Eukaryota > Metazoa > Chordata > Mammalia > Perissodactyla > Equidae > Equus > Equus asinus. The sequence continues at coordinate 135,653,029 of NC_091790.1, read as the reverse complement.
ATCTATAATAAGGCAGATGAAATTAAAGCATTTTGTTGGATTGGAATGTATAATTTCTAACCAGGGTGCATAATTTATTATCATTGTCCTAGTATGAAAAAGTTCGAATATACAGAATGGATGGGTCATACCGTTCTGTCGAACTGAAACATGGAAATAATACCACAGTGCAGCAGATAATGGAAGGAATGCGTCTCTCTCAAGAAACACAACAATATTTCACTATTTGGATCTGTTCAGAAAACCTCAGTAAGAAAGTTCTTATTCTGTTATGTAAACCTCATTATTCCTTTTTGAGAGTGGGTTGGTAGACCTAAGTATAGCATCGGTTTACTATTGACTTATAAGTTTTGAAATGATATAATGTTCTCTGTTATGTAAATTGTTAGTGTTCAAACTGCTGAAATAGGTAAGCCTCTGGGCCTACCCCACCCCCTGCCTCAGACAGTGTTTTAAGTGGTAAAAGCCAAAACATTCCTTCTCTGGCAATGGAATTTGATAAGAATGCCCTTAAATGTAGTTGTCCAACTTGCCTTTATTTTCATTGTTCACCTCACCTCAAAATAATGCAAATGTTCTTTTTCTTTATATTAGTTTTCTATCAGGTATTTTTATTTAAAACCAACCTAATGTCACTATAGATTTGTCTCTCAGACAAAGAATTTCAGATACATAAGGGATTTAATTGAGGTAGTTGTGATTGGTTATCTAATAGTTTAATTGTATTTTTTTAAACACCAAATTCTCCTAATTGTATCATAGTTAAATAGGCTATCGTGGAATTAAGGATCTTAAATACATTTAATAAATTTTATTTAAGAATTATTTTCATAATTCTTTTTTTTAATTTTTTAAGTTTTTAAGTTTTTACTTTTATAATAAAAAAAAGATTTTTTTCTGCTTTTTCTCCACAAATCCCCCCAGTACATAGCTGTATATTCTAATTGTGGCATATGGGACATCACCTCAACATGGCCTGGTGAGTGGTGCCATGTCCACACCCAGGATCTGACCCAGCGAAACCCTGGGCCGCTGAAGCAAAGGGTGTGAACTTAACCACTCAGCCACGGGACCGGCCCATCATAATTCTTATATTCTTAAAAACAAAAGCAATTAACCTCAAATTGGGTAGTAATATTAACTAAAGTTAATGTTGTTTTAAATTTAGACCTTTAATTTGTGTGTACTCAGTTACCTAAGTGCAGAGAGTTTGATACAGAGTTTCTGTGTTGATGTAATTGATTTATTTTTACATTATCATTAATAAAAGGAAAGATGTTTTTCAGGCCTTCAACTCAAGCCTTATCATAAACCCTTACAACATGTTCGTGACTGGCCAGAAATACTTGCTGAATTGACTAATTTGGATCCTCAAAGGGAAACACCACAGCTTTTCCTAAGAAGAGATGTGAGACTTCCTTTGGAAGTTGAAAAAAAGGTTTGCTTGGAAATCTTATTTGTAGTCATTTAAATGTACAGAATCTATTGATTTCCTGTTGTAGGCACTAGAGGCAGAAATTGTGCTCTTCCTGTATAGAGGAATTTTACTTCTGTTGTTCCATTCAATCCTGACATCCCTGTGGTGTAAGTGGTAGAGTTTGAGTCAGTCTACTTACAGAGCCCCTGATTGGCTATTCCATTTCCACCTCCATTGTCTTAGAATATAAAAGAAATAAAGAATGGATCGTAAAGAGAATTTGCAAGCAGAGAAGAGACAGATTATACAGAAAATTTTAGAATAGCTTTAAAGGAAGTGTAGTGTCAAAGATAAACTTAATAAAGGGCTAATCAGTTGTGTAAATTTCAAAGGAACAAAGAGATATGTTGGTCTGGAGGGAAAACAGAAAAAACATTCTGGGTAGAAAAGATTGTATTTGCAAAAAGGACATAAAAAGTTATTCTCAACAGTCAGTTAGTAGTTGTTCTCAACTCAAGCAAAGAATCATATAGACAGTAACAAATGAGAATAGAATTTACATTTCATGGAAGGATCTGTTCCAAACAAGTATGTTTGGATTTTAGTTACTGTAAATGTTAGAGGAGAGGTGAGATAATGACATCTGAAGGCTGAATGGACAAAGAAGAAACCCAAGGGAGATATTACAAGTTAGACTAGGTATGAGAATCTAAATACAGTGGTAGCTGTGAAAATTGGGAGGGGAGTCGGGGGGAGTTCCAAGATCTCATAACTTTGGTGAAGAAAAATACCTAATGCATTTCCTGATTCTTTATTCAAGGAAATATTAAACAGACAAGGTTAAGCAAATTTCAGTGCATGAAAATGTCAGTGACCATGTCCAAACTTGGTAAATGTTTTCTGTCTGACTATTCATATTGTCCCTCTAATATTATGAAACTAAAGATAGATATGATCCTCTCAGTCAGATACGTTGGGAGTTATATAAAAATTTGTATGAAATTTACCAAAAACTAAGATCTTGGTTATTCATAGAAAATGTATTAGAATCACGTAAATAGAATGAAGGAGAAAAAACCTCACAATTATCTCAATTGACACAGAAAAGGCATTTGACAAAATTCAATACCTTTCCATGATAAAACTCTCAGAAAACTAGAAATAGACAGAAACTTCCTCAATATGATAAATGGCGTTTATGAAAAACCATTTTTCATAAATTGTACTTGATGGTGCCATTGTTCTTGATGGTGAAAGACTGAAAGCTTTCCTTCTAAGATCTGGAACAAGACAAGGATGCCTGCTTTTACCACTGCTATTTAATATACTACTGGAAGCTCTAGCCAGAGCAATTAGACCAAAAAAAAAAAAAGAAAAGAAAGAACAAAAGAAATAAACGGCATCCAAATTGAAAAGGAAAAAATAAAACTATCTTTGTTCACAAATGACATAATCTTATATGTATAAGAAATCCCAAAGAATCCACAAGAAAGCTGCTAGAGCTCATAAATGGGTTTAGCAAAGTTGCAGAGTATAAGGTTAAAATACAAAAATCAGTTGTTTCTAAACTAGAAACAAACAATCCCAAAAAGGAAATTAAGAAATACATTAAAATAGCGTCTAAAAGCATAAAATATCTAGGAATAAATTTAACAAAAGAGGTGCAAGACTTGTACATTGAAAACTGCAAAAACATTACTGAGAGAAATTAAAGACCTAAGTAACTGGAAAGACATCCCATGTTCAGGGATAAGTTAATATTGTTAAGATGTCAGTACTAACAAAGTGATCTGCCAATTCAATGCAATCCCTAACAAAATTCCAACAGTCTTTTTTGCACAAATGGAAAGGGCAATCCTCAGATTCATATGGAATTGCAAAGGGCCTTGAATAGCCAAAACAATCTTGAAAAAGAAGAACAAAGTTGAGGGATACACATTTCCCCATTTCCAAACTTACTGCAAAGCTACAGTAATGAAAACAATGTGGTACTGGCATAAGATAGACATATAGACCAACAAAATAGAATTGAGAGTCCTGAAATAAACCCATGTATCTATGGCCAGTTGCTTTTTGACAAAGGTTTCAAGTCCATCCAGTGAAGAAAGAATATAGTTGTCCCTCAATATTCACAGGGGATTAGTTCCAGGACCCCTCCACAGATACCAAAATCTGAGGATACTCAAGTCCATATCTAGTGTCTTCAAAAGATGGTACATGAAATTGGACCCTGATCTCACAACATATACAGAAATTAACTCAATGTATCAATAGCCTTAATGTAGGAGCTAAAATCATAAAACTCTTACAAGAAAACATATGGGTAAATCTTCATCACCCTAGATTTGGCAGTGGATGTTTATATATGACACCAAAAACATAAGAATAAAAAAAAATAGATAAATTGAACTTCATCAAAATTAAAAACATTTGTAAATCAAAGAACATGATCAAGAAAGTGAAAAGACAACCTATAGAATGGCAGAAAATATTTGCAAATCATATAAGGGTTTACTACCCAAAATATATAAAGAACTCCTGCAACTTAACAACAAAAAGACAACCCAGTTAAATTGGGCAAAGAATTTGAATCACATTTCTCCAGTGAAGATATACAAATGGCCAACAAGTACATGAAAAGATGCTCAACATCAGTAGTCATTAGGGAAAAGCACATCAAAACTTGAGAAACCGCTTCACACCTACTAGGATGACTGTAATAATAAAAATTTATAAAGGAAAATGACGAGTATTGGTGAGAATGTAGAGAAATAGGAACTCTTGTACATTGCAAGGTAGGAGTTTAAAGTGATGCAACCACTGTGGAAAACAGTTTACTGGTTGTTCAAAAAAACTAAACATAGAATTAGCCTATGATCCAGCAGTTCCATGCCTTGGTATATACCTACAGAATTGAAAACAAGAAGTCAAACAGATACCTGTACGCCGTTGTTCATAGCAGCATTATTCATAATAGCCAAAAAAGTGAAAACAAACTAAGTGTCCATCAGCAGATGAATGGATAAACAAAATGTAGGATATACATACGATGGAATATTATTCAGCCATAAAAAGGAATTAAGTTCTGATACATGCCATAACATGAATGAAAACATGCTAAGTGAAATAAGCCAGACACAAAAAGACAAATACTGTATGATTCTACTTATATTAAATATCTAGAACAGGCAAATTCGTAAAGACAGAGTAGATTAGTGGTTACCACAGGTGCGGCGGCAGAGAGAATGAGGAGTTATTGCTTAATGGTTATAGAAGTTCTGTTTGGGTGATGCAAAAGTTGTGGAAATAATGGTGGTGGTTGCACAACATTGTGAACGTAATTAATGCCACTGAACTGTATGTTTAAAAATGGTTAAAATCGCAAATTTTTTGTTAAGTGTATTTTATCACAGTTTTAAAAAATGTACTAGGTTCATGAAATCTGCAAATAATTTGTGTTCTCAGTCTGTCTTCCTTCTCTGCCTTCTCTACCTCAAGTAGTATTTTAAAAGTTGGCTAGTAGAGAAAAAGCAATAATGATATTGCTTGGACAATAAATTGCATAATTATAAGTATTGTAAAGTGGGCTTACGTGATAAAGAAGCAAGGCTTAGTAAGTACTTAAGGTAAATCAGAATATCATGATAGTCTGATAAAGTAGTGTTCTTTCACTCATTATGTAATTAAGAAATTCCTATTTGTACTGTCTGAGAAATAGAAAAATTGCATTTATTGGTTGGCATCATTCTTTTAGGATGAAAATAGCCTGATTTCATTAAAAAATAACAATTGTTGACGACTATTCACTGAACATACTATTAGGAAGTATAACTATTCTCAGATTCTTCAAATTCACTGTCAATTTTTTTTTAGAAAAATAGGTGTTCTTTCATTCTTTTTCCCAATATTTTATTTTGAAAAATTGAAAACCCATAGGAAGCTTGAAAAAGTAGTAAAATTCATACCATACACCATTCATTAAATTTGCTAATTGTTAACATTTTGCTACATTTGTTCCACCTTCTCTTTGTCAACCATTTAAAAGTGAGCTGCAGACATCGTGGCGCTTCATCCCTACCTATTTGACATGCACCTCTTAAGAACAAGGATTTAGCTACATACTACAGTACCATTTCCAACCTAATAAAATTAATATTTTCATAATAACATCTAATATCAGATCCATATTCAGATTTCCTTCAAGTGCTTCAAAGTCTTTTGTAGCGCCCATCTGTAGGATGTAGTCAAGGTTCATGCTTTGCATTTGATCTCTTTAGTCTCTTAATCTAGAACAATCCCCTCATCTTTTTTTTTCCCTAGGAAGTCCTATTTCTGTTTTTTTATATCATATGGAGTATTATAAGATTATTTTAGTTAGTATGTCAAAATAACTTTTACCATAAAGAATTTGGATCATTGTGGATTATATTTAGAAATACTTTAAGTATTCATTCAGAAACTCTATAATTGGTGATTTTTTTCCAAGTAGAAATATATTCTATAGGCTAGCATTTTTCAAACTTTGTTAATCTTACCACGTGAAGTGAAACTTTAAAGTTTTTAAAACTTAAAAAAAAACCTTATGCTCTCCTTTAATGTTATTTGGAGGTGCAAAGTATTTTTAGTCAAATAAAAAATGTTTTAAAATAAGCTTTTTTTAAATTACATGTGCCCTTTTGGGAATTGATACACTTTTATCTTCTTTGAGGTTCACTACTATATTGTATGAAGCATAGATAATAGAAAAATGTTTGAGGAATATAAAGAATTCAGGTAAAATTGTACTAGAAATTATCCATATCCATAAACTGATGATAATTTTATTAGACTGTAAACCAGAGGTTAGCAAACCATGGCCTATTGCCATATCTGACCTGTTGCCTATTTTTGTATATCCTGTAAGTTATTAATGGTTGAAAAAGTTCTAAAGAACCGTATTTCATGTCATGAAAATTTTGTGAAATTCAAGTTTCAGTATCCATATATAAAGTTTTAGTAGAACAACACTACACCCATTTGTTGATGTATTGTCTGTGGCTGCATTTGCGCTACAATAGCAGAGTTGAGTAGTTGTAACAGAGACTGAATGGCTCACAAAGCTTAAAGTAATACTATCTGATCCTTAATAGAAAAAAATTTGTCAATCCCTGCTCTAAAACAATAACAGTTCATTTCTATATAAATATGTAGCTTTTGCTTTTCCATGTTAGATAATGACAAGTTGTACATTTGTAACAGGAAATTGTAGCCTAATAACCACATTATACTTTTTCTTTTTAAGATTGAAGACCCACTAGCTATTCTTATTCTCTTCGACGAAGCCAGATATAATTTATTGAAGGGCTTTTATACAGCTCCTGATGCCAAACTAATAACATTGGCAAGTCTACTGTTGCAAATAGTTTATGGAAATTATGAGAGTAAGAAACACAAGCAAGGTTTCCTAAAGTAAGTATTTAATATAATGCATGGTCTTGTGCTATGTTCAAGATTTAGTTTAACCAAGAAAGTTTAGAAATATGTTATTAAGAAATACTTATACATTGGTTTGGAATTAAATAATATAAGACATGGAATGAGAAAAGAAAAAAAAAACTATGGCAAAGCATTCTTTAAGTTATACTCTCTCCAAAATTCTTTTTCTTATATTTGACTGTAGTTTGACATACCTTATACTTTTAAAGTTTCTCTTTCTTAACTATTTGTTTAAATAAGTTCACTAAAACCTGGCCCGAATAAGTAGAAAAATGTTATTTGTAAGGCAGATGCATTTAAGAATCCCACCACAAAAACTAGTTTCATGTTTCATGTTGAAAGAAAACACTGAAATTTATTTTTTGTGGTTTTCAATTTTCAAAAATATTTTGTGATTATTGAAAGAAGAAATATTTCTCTAAGTAGAGCATTGTTAGCATTGTGGCTTTTTGCTTTAAATTTTTAGAGTTCTCTGATATTTTACAACCTAGTATTTTTCAGCTAAAAATCATGTTACCTTAAAGCCATTTGTGTCTAAATGATTATATTACTTTAGCTACTAAAGATGATTGTTTTAAAAGATGTCGGCATGTTTGCTTACAGTGAAGAAAATCTAAAATCTATTGTACCTGTTACCAAATTGAAAAGTAAGGCACCTCACTGGACAAACCGAATACTTCATGAATACAAGGTAAGCTATTTCATAGAAATACAAAGACATTTTATAGGCTTGTTGAAATTGTGTTGCTATGATTAATATTTTAAACATAGGTACATTAAATATATAGTCTTGAAATTAAAAATGGTTATTTTAGTTCACACATAGCTGAAACAAAGTAGCAAGATATTTTTATTTTTAATAATGTAGAATCTTTTGCTGCAGACCTTCTATATGCTGGATATTATGGTAAGGGCTAGAGATTTTAAAAATATGAAATAATACACTATTTCTGTCCAAGAGGCACTTAAAAAACTTAATAGAATAGACAGTATTTTTAGCCCTTGATATTTCTTTTATATAAGATCTCAAAATTAAAATTGCTCTTGAGATAATGTCACACAATTTTATTCTTCTTTGGGGGCAGCCTTGATTTTAAAAACTGCCTAGTTGACCTATTTGGACTGTCAAAGGTATGTTCTCCTTTCACATCTCTATTTTACTTTGTTTTTAGAATCTTAGTACAAGTGAGGGTGTCAGTAAAGAAATGCATCACCTTCAGCGCATGTTCTTACAGAATTGTTGGGAAATTCCTACATACGGAGCAGCTTTTTTCACAGGACAGATATTTACAAAGGCAAGCCCCAGCAATCATAAAGTCATCCCTGTGTATGTAGGAGTGAATATAAAAGGACTTCATCTCCTAAACATGGAAACTAAGGTAGATTTTCAGCTTTTCCCCTGGTTTTTGACCAGTCACATTATGTAATATCTAAATAATGGTACCAACCTACATGAAAAATCTAGAAATGGCCTATATACAAAAGTATTCGTTGCAGTTTCATTTATAATAGCAGTGGATGGGGGGCAAAAACTAAATGGTTATCAGTAGGGAGTTAACATATTAATTATAATACATTTCTACATTGAAATACCTTGCAGCCATACAAAAGAATGAAGAATATTTTTGTGTAGAATGATCTCCCAAGGTATATGTAGTGAAAAAGCAAAGTGCCGAACCATATATAACATATTACCATTTGTATAAAAATGAGAAGAAGTTATTCCAAGAAAACGAAAACACTAAAAAAGATATATACACCACCATGATTATTGCAGCAGTATTTACAATAGCCAAGACACGGAAAGAACCTAAGTGTCCATCAGTGGATGAATGGATAAAGATTCTCTGTGTATATATATGCAATGGAATATTGTTCAGCCATAAAAAAGAAAGAAATCTTGCCATTTGCAACAAGGATGGACCCTGAGGGCATTATTCTAAGTAGTATAAGTTAGACAGAGAAAAACAAATGCCATATAATCTCACTTATATGTAGAATCTTTAAAAAGAAACAAAAAAACTAAGCTCATAGATACAGAGAACAGATTGGTGATTGCCAGAGGCAGAGAGTAGGGGGTGGGTGAAATGGGTGAAGGGGGTCAAAAGGTACAAACTTCCAGTTATAAAATAAATAAGTCCTGGGGATGTAATGTACAGTATGGTGACTATAGTTAATAATACTGTATTGCATATTTGAAAGTTACTAAGAGAGTAGATCTTACAGTTCCTCATCACACACAACACTTTCTTAACTATGTATGGTGACAGATGTTAACTAGAGACTTATTGTGGTGATCATTTTGCAGCGTATACAAATAGTGAATCATCATGTTGTACACCTGAAACTAATGTAATGTTATATGTTAAAATATACCTCAGTAAAAAAATAGAGGTGAGTGAAGACTGTATTTACATAATTAGGTATTGCTTGTGTATGCATAAAATGTCTCTTGAAGCCCTTAGAGAAGGGAAATAGGTAACTGGGAACAGAGTAGGAAGGAGACTTTTCATATATACCATTTTACAACTTAAAAACAATTTTAACTGTGATTATATAACTTACTTTAAAAATCAATTCGAGGGACTGGCCCCGTGGCTGAGTGGTTAAGTCCGTGCGCTCCGCTGCAGGCGGCCCACTGTTTCGTTGGTTCGAATCCTGGGCACGGACATGGCACTGCTCATCAAACCACGCTGAGGCAGCGTCCCACATGCTACAACTAGAAGGACCCACAACAAAGAATATACAACTATGTACTGGGGGGCTTTGGGGAGAAAAAGGGAAAAAAAAAAAAGAAAAAAAATCAATTCGATTTAAATGAAAAAAATGCAAATATACAATAAATAGCTGACACAAAGGCTTCATTTTGAAAATTAGAATTAGTTACAAGAACCTTTTGGGGGGCAGGATGAAGTGTGGAAGGGATTGTGAATACCCATTAGAATACTTCAGAACTTTTCAGTCAGAGGCTTGTTACTGTGTTGTACTCCTTTTTCTAATCAAAGTCACTATAATATAAAATATGGGGTTATCAATTATTTTTAGCATATCTAGCACATTTTACAGGGTAAACAGCTTTCTAGTTTGTAATAAGCTAATAAAAAATCAAATCTATTTTGTTCATTCAGATTTGTCAAGAATAAACCATTTTCCAAATCACTTAAAGTAACTAAGCTTTTGCATTTAAAAAGGGATTTTAGATTAGGAAATTTCATCATAAGCTTAATTTTTGGGGGGGAGGGGTAAGGAAGATTGGCTCTGACCTAACGTCTGCTGCCAATCCTCCTCTTTTTGCTTGAGGAAGATAGTTGCTAACATCTGTGCCAAACTTCCTCTGTTTGATGTGGGATGCTGCCACAGTGTGGGTTGACGAGCAGTGCTAGGTCCACACCCGGGATCTGAACCTGCCAACCCCAGGCCATCAAAGCAGAGCATGCGAACTTAATCACTATGCCACCGGGCCAGCCCCATAAGCCTAGTTATTATTTTCATCATTTTTAGAGGTCTTTATGAAAGTATTCCTGTTGCAGGTTTGACATTTCATGACACCTCAGGATCCTCCTTAGGGGCCACAGTTGTTTTACCATGCTGTTAGATATGCCTGTTAATGGAGATAGAGAATGTATAGGGACATAGGGCTGAATAGGGACTGACTTCACTAATTGACTTGAAACTTGATTTTTTTTTCTTTTTAAAGATTGGCACCTGAGCCAACAACTGTTGACAATCTTCTTTTTGTTTTTTGCCCTGCTTTTTCTCCCCACATACCCCCCAGTACATAGTTGTATATTCTAGTTGTGGGTCCTGCTAGTTGTGGCATATGGGATGCTGCCTCAGCGTGGCCTAATGAGTGGCACCACGTCCGCACCCAGGATCCAAACCGGCGAAACCCTGGGCCGCTGAAGCAGAGCACACAAACTTAACCAGTCGGCCACGGGGTCGGCACCATGGAACTTGATTTTTTGAAGTCTCTGTTGTCAGCTTGCTTTGGGTCGTTTTCTTACTATTTTCTATTTAAAGTATTTCACACTCACAAGATAGGCTACTTCTTATTAGCTTGTAAACACTTTTCTGTTTCTGTTGTACTAAGTTTCTTAAAGGAAATGAAGGAGAAGTTCTCACCATTTTAAGAAATTTTTCCTCTGTTGTTTCAGAGCATTTTATACCTTTATCTGCAAATCTTTCTTCATTGAACTGAATGGTGCTGCTGTGGGTATAACACTGAGCCATTTTTCTAAACTAAATTTTATGTCTGACTTTTGGTAGCATTCCAAGTTTAGACAACAATAAAAAGTTTTATGTAATATTCAAATGATGGTTCAAAATCTCATAACATTTCATATTATGAATAACATTCTAGTCCAGGAATTAAGTAAGTGAGGTAGCAGTAACAGGTAGAGGATGATAACAATATTGTTAGTTAATGGTGTGCTTTTTCAGGATAAGATGTTCAATTTCTAGAAATAGAAATAAAAATGCTATCTTCAGATATATAAAAAGGTGATTGAACCCAAGGGTAATGATAGTTTTTGTCCGTATATTCATTATCTTGTGCTCTGTAAGCCACTGATAAATTTATAGCACCTGTGAAAAGCTCTAAGATGATTACATTTTTGGATCATCAGAGATGGGAACAATCAGCTTGTCCTCAGTTGTCTTAGATTCACCAGGATCTGTTAGGGTTGAATTTGACAAGCTTGCTTAAATAAACATCTTCATCTGCCAAAATACCTTCATTTGCATTTAAAACTCTACATGGTATATATTAGCCTCAGAGATTAGTCTCAGGTAAAGCCATAGAATACAGCTGTGTTTTTTTTTTTCAATTACTTCTATCTTCTGTATTTTGTTTCTATTTGAAATAATGAAAGTTACCATCAGAAAATATAGCTCAGCCAATTTCATATGCTCATCAGAGACTTGTCTGTTCTACTTACACACAATGTAGACACTTCTGAATAGATAAATGTGCTGTGTTGTGGTTCATTGTTTTACTATAGTGAGAGTATTGCAGTCTTCATAATTGAACTGTACTTGTTGATGTATCTTCAACCTTACGGTAACACTGCCACATCTAGGCAATAGATTACTCTTTGCTGATATCAGTTCATGTTGACCATAATGCCCTTCTGAAATAAAACTGGTTATTTAAATACCCACATAGTGCCATTCTTCGTGATCATTTGTCAACATCACTATTTCTCGTCTCTCCTGGTCAGCTGTATGCTGCTTCTGACTCTGATTTTCCGTTTTCAACTCTCTCTGCCATTTCTCTTGTGTTTTTTGACTTCCCGCATTAAGCACCTTGCCCTTTGTAGGTTTTACCTTCTAATGAGAGCTCCTTTTTCCTTCTGGAGCAGATTGATCTCTCAAAACAACCAGGTAAACTCTTTGGCTTTTCAGCTCCATTCAGCTGTTTTCATTATTATAGATTTCTCAAGAATTCCTTCCTCTGTGCATATTGTCCTATAACAATAAAATCTTTATTTTTAACTTATGGCCTCTACTTTTGTGGGTAATTTGGCCTCCGTGTAATTGAGAAGTTGCTGTTACTACACATGTATTTTTTCTGTATATTAAACTGTTTTGAGGCCATATTAATAGACTATTTCTTGCCTCTTGATTAATCAAATTTGAAGTGACTGATCCAAAAGATAGGCAGTGTAAGGTATTAACGATATCTTGACTCAGTGTTTCAGTGTGTACCTTGGTAAGTAGCTCTTTTAGCATATCCTCTTTACTGAATTTTATTTTACAATATAAATATAACTAGCTATTTTTATTTTTATTTTTTTAAAGATTTTTTTTTTTTTTTCCTTTTTCTCCCCAAAGACCCCTGGTACATAGTTGTATATTCTTCGTTGTGGGTCCTTCTAGTTGTGGTATGTGGAACGCTGCCTCAGCGTGGTTTGATGAGCAGTGCCATGTCCACGCCCAGGATTCGAACCAACGAAACAGTGGGCCGCCTGCAGCGGAGCGCACGAACTTAACCACTTGGCCACCAGGCCAGCCCCAACTAGCTATTTTTAAACAAGATGTTATTAGTTTCCCATTATACATGATATACAATCATGTGAATTAATTATAGTGTGTCATTTACAGAACCTCACTTAAAAAATGCCCTAAACCTTTATCTTTTGGGTTTATCCTTAGTTTATTATTTATAATCAATATGTTAAGAATTGCTAGTCATAGAAAGCTAATATTTTCTAAACATACATATTTTAAAGGATAGCATGAACACTTTCTTTGTATATATGTTTACAAAGAATATATTTTTAGGGCAAGAAAATACAAGTTACTGCTAGGAAAGAATTACTTAAAAAATAATCAAAAGGATATATTGAATGTGTACTTAAATATACCATTATGTTAGAGAAGTATAGGAATAGGTTACTCTAGCATTGTTTTTTAAATAGTTCTGTTGAATTTATGAAGGATATATTATTAATTTTTTTAATTCTGCTTATTTTTACAGTAAGTATATCAGTGTACTTATTTTCAGTGAGATGAAATTGCCTAAGTCAACATATTACCCCTATTACATAAATTTCAGATCTGAAAGTCCTATGTGAATATTCAAAAGGTATTGAATAAAGTAAAAGGAATTGTTTTTAACATGGTGAAAGTAAAAACTTGTAGTACATTTACGTTTTCTTGAAAGTCACTCATAGAATGGGCATCGTTTTACTCCCAGCTTTAACTGAAATATAATTGACATATAACATCATGTAAGTTTAAGGTGTACAATGCGTTGATTGGATACACTTATATATATTGCAAAATGATTACCACCATGGCGTTAACTAACACCTCCATCCATCACATCACATAATTACCATTTCTTTTTTGTGGTGAGAATATTTAAGATCTACTCTCTTAGCAACTTTCAAGTATATAATACAGTATTATTAACTATAATCCTCATGCTGTGCGTTAGATCCTCAGAACTTACTCATCTTACAGCTGAAAGTTTGTACTCTTTGACCAGCGTTTCCTTGATTTTCTCCACCCACCAGCCCCTGAGTTTGGCTTAAAAAGATTCCACATATAAGTGATGTCCTATAGTATTTGCCTTTCTTTGTCTGACTTATTTCACTTAGCATAATGCCCTCAAGGTCCATCCATGTTGTCACAAATGGCAGGATTTCCTTATTTCTCATGGCTAAATATTTGTCTGTGTGTGTGTGTATACATACATACACATACACATCATAAAATGAGTATCTTTAAAAATTTTTGTCACTCTGATAAAAAGAATATCATTGCTTAAGGTGGTCTCCTGAGAGTCTACCATATATGTGGCTCTGTACTGTGGGCTTTGTGAGGTTAGTGTGGGCGCTTTGATTAAGTTTTATTCTAACATTCAAAATTATTATGTTTAGACGTGACTAGGTAAATGTGGATAGTAAGAGAAGATAGGTGTTGTTTTTAATATATATTTCAATATAATGATTTCTAATTATGTTGCAGGCTTTACTTCTCAGCCTTAAGTATGGTTGTTTTATGTGGCAATTGGGAGATGCTGATACGTGTTTTCAGATCCACAGTATGGAAAATAAAATGAGCTTTATAGTACACACAAAACAGGTAAGTAATTATCAATTATTCTGGACTTCTAATAATGAAGTACTGTATTAGTAAAGTTGTTTCTTTTTAAAAATATGGCAATCCATTTTACTTAAAGGAAAACCTCTAATAGTACATGAAATTGAAATAGTTAAGACCAAGGAAAAAAGGCCTTTCCTAAGCAAACAAAGCCAGAAACTTTATTTATTTATTTATTTAAGATTTTATTTTTTTCCTTTTTCTCCCCAAAGCCCCCCGGTACATAGTTGTATATTCTTCGTTGTGGGTCCTTCTAGTTGTGGCACGTGGAACGCTGCCTCAGCGTGGCTTGATGAGCAGTGCCATGTCCGTGCTCAGGATTCGAACCAACGAAACACTGGGTAGCCTGCAGCGGAGCGCGCGAACTTAACCACTCGGCCACGGGGCCAGCCCCAAAGCCAGAAACTTTAGAAATTATCTGAATAATTTATTTCAGTCTTATAACAATGAAACTCTTTTTTTCTACCATTTCCTTTAATTCTGGTCAGTATTCCTATCTCTTCTATCAAGGTATTAGGTAGTCCTTTACCTCTTCTTGACCAGTTTCTAATCTGAGCCACTAGTTGCATCCAGCAGGTTGCTTCTTAAATCCCTTCAAAAGCCTGAGTAAATACCCTCTATTCTTGATAAGCTGCCTCCTGAGGAGAAAGTTCCTTTTCAAATAGATAGGGAACTACCCACTGTCATGTATGTCGTTTATACATTCTTACATGTTTCACATTTATTGTTGACATATATTTTACTTTGTAGGCTGGCCTCGTGATAAAACTGTTAATCAAGCTAAATGGACAGTTAATGCCCACTTGAAAGAAATTCACGAGAGGAAAGCAGCTGATCCTTAAGCCACCACAGTCTGTGATGCAGATTTTTTCCATGAAAGATTTCTTAAACTATTACTTTTAACAAGGCATTTAGTCTCTTGTAATATATATGTATACAATTGCATTGTACAGAATCTGTACTTATGTTTGGTGTGTAATATACCAATTAGTTTTGTATAATATCCTCATAAGCTATTCTAATTTTTCAGAGAAACACAGAAAAAGGTGTAGATTGATAGTCTGTATAATATTAGACAAAATAGTAAGCTTTATAAAAAGTTATTTTTGGTAAATGGTAAATAATTTAGAGTGGAATGTGATGAAATTAAAATATAGCTTTGCTATGACTTTGTGTGTCATTTCAAAATATACTGAAAGTCAACATGATTTGAATAAAGAAAATATGTTTTCTACTTAACCCATATATAATACTATTATTTAAAACAGTTTTCTATAATCTATGAATATTTCTGAATATGTTTTTAAAAGACTTAGTTAAAATGTATATCTGGTATAAGCCAGTATTTCTCAAAGTGTAGTTTTTGAACCCCCTGTATCATAATTACCTGGGTGCTTCTTAAAAACAAGGATTTCAGAGACTCATTCTAGACAAGTTCATTCACTCTCTGAAAGTAGCAAGGCCTGGGAATCTTTTCTAAAGTTTTGTTTTGTTTTCTGTTGAAATAATTCCAGACCCAATAGTGAATTTGGATTCTTAAAATTAAGTAAATTACACAAAACTGTGTGGCACACAAACGCGTACATACATAGACACACAGATTAAGTGACAATCTCTGGATATTAGTAGTTGCATTTATTAAGTTTTTATGAGTTGGCTTAATAATTTATTTATATTACCTTTACATTGTAGGAAGTAGATCACTAAATATTTGGTGGTTTCATTTAGGGGAGTACTGGTAGCATACATGAGGAGCTAACCTGCTTAATCTGCTATTTAATAAACTTAGAAATTAATCTTTCCAAGCTGATAGATTGATGTGTTCTAAGTAAATTCAGAGATACAATAGTCATATTTAAAGTTATCCTACAGATTGCAGGTAATTTTTATATATCATCATCTACACGTTAACTTCTGCTTATTTTTAATGGTGCTCTGCCTGAGCCTTATTAAAATTAAGATTATGTGATTAAGTAAGTTTGATGAGAAAGCCTGATTTATCTTTAATTCTGTGCTAAACGCTTTTTTTTTTTTTTTTTTTTGCTGAGGAAGATTCGCCCTGAGCTAACATCTGTGCCAGTCTCCCTCTGTTTTGTATGTGGGTCACCACGACAGCATGGCTGCCAACAAACAGTGTACGTCCATGCCCGGGATCTGAACCTGGGCCACTGAAATGGAGCACACTGAACTTAACCACTAGACCATGGGGCCAGCCCCCTGTGCTAGACACTTTTGGTTCTATGTAGAGAATGTACTGTTCAGTTTCATCCATTCCAATGGCCTCAGCTGCTTCCAAATACCCTGTTGACTTCCAAACCTAAAACTTCATCTTCAACCTCTCTTCTGAAGTCTAGATCTCACTTTCCAATTTCCTGCTATTTCAGCTCCACAGTGGCCTACACAAGGAACTTCAGTTTCATTATAGCTGGAAACAGAATTTGTTTTGTCTCCTTGTTTCGTTCTTCCCTTATACTTGTGTTCTCTGTTTGGTTAATAACATCATCAAATTGCATCCAGTTGCTTGGCCCGGGATTCTTGGAGTGGTCTTTAACTTCTCCCTCTTTAATCACCCTACTCATGCCATTCGTGGAGTTCTGGCAAATGTCTGTGAGTCCTGTCCCATTCCCTTCCTCCCTGTTTGCACTGTAGCCACCCTAGTTCAAGTCCTCACCATCGATTCCCGGTCTTGTTGGAGCTGCTTCCCCTGGCCTCCCTGACTCAGGCTCTGCTCCCTGCCCACCTACCTGCCACACTGGTGCCACGTTAGCCTTTCTCATAGATCTGATTATTTTGTTACCTCGGAAAACCTCCTCGCTACATGTAGAATTTAATTCTAGTTCCTTAGTATTGAATACAGGGCCCTTAATACTCTTTCACTAACCTGCCTACCCCGATCAATGTCTAACCACTTCTCTCACCCTGATCCTGTGCTCCAAGCCCATGTTTCCTAACCCTAGCTCTGCAGTCACACAGGGAATTTTAATACTACATGACTCAATAATTTTAGGGTGGGGCCCAAATGTTCCTGTTTTTAAAGTATCTCATGATTTTCTTGTACAGCTTAGGGTTAGAACTGCTGTTATAACCACATGTAACTAGGAGATAGCTGAATGCTTTTCCTTTCACAGAGGGAGGTGAGGATGCAGTGCCACTACATTGGCCAACTCCCTGCTCTGTGGAATACAGTGTACCCACTTGGAGTTGTGCAGTATGGCAGCCCTGTAGACAAGAGAAGAGGAGACTGTTAGAGTAGTGTGCCTATTAAAAGCTTAAAAATGTAGGGCATTAAAACGTCAATTTTCAAAATTAGTATTAAAAGAATAGTTTACCATCATCTGTCATACCATAACAAACCAGAAATAAACAATAGGGGGGAAATGCAAACAGCTTTTACTGAGTGCCTAGGATTAGTCAGGCATTATATGGGCACTGGGGATAAAAGAATGTAATCATTTTCTTTTTCATCATTTCAATAAATTTGAGTGACTTTTATGTGCCAGGTATCCAGTGGTAAGAAAAACAAAGTCAGGGAGCAGAGTTTAATGAGGGAGATAATAAAACTCATGGAAATATATAAGCTCTTTAATAAGTGTGATGAAAGAAAAATAAAATGTACTATCTAAGCATAAAGAGGAAAACTTGATGGAGAGGCTTCTCAGAGCAATTGCTGCTTGAGCTGGCATCAGGGGTAAGCAGAATGAATGACGTGAAGATAGCTGAGGGCGAAATGAGGTGAGATATTTTGACCTCTAGGATGGTCCTGGGAAGTTACAATTTTCTCATTTTTAGCTAAGAAGTGAATGCAAACAATTTTTTATCCAAATCACAACAAAGGAATTTCCATTGTATAAATAAAACTAGAACAGCTAACACTGCACATGATAATGGTATTAGAGAAAAACGTACTGAAGAACCACATCTTGTAAGATTGAAAGTTGCCAAAATTGACCCTAGAAAAATTAGACTCGATAGAAATATTTAACAAAGTAAAACTGCGCACAGTTCTAACCCGGAGTTAATAGAATTGCATCAATAAAACTTAGATTTTAATTTGATCCTGAGAAACTCAGCGGTAAGAACAGTAATTGGAAGAATTTGATATATGCAAAGGACTGATTGATGAATCCATTCCTTGCTTTATAATTATATAGAAAAAACTTCCAATGAAAATAATTTCAGTAAAATGAAAGTGGAAAAAATATCAATTGTTTTTGCTATGCTGTGTAGAAAACTAATCAAGAAACTAAATTGGTTTGAGTACATGCAAAAAATATTTTCTCAACAGAAATCCATCTGTGGTGCTATGACTCTTATTTAACATTTGTATTCCTGAGTTCAGAATGCCTCTAGGGTCATATCTGGGACCCTAAAGCAAAAGAGGGGTAAGCGCTCGGGGTTTCTTAGAGGCCAGAGTGCTTGAGACGAGTATCTTTCAGACATCTTAGGGTGGAGATGAGAAAAGTAATTTCAACACATTGTGCTGATTTCTATGCTAGAAGGAAGCGCTGTTCAGGATTCATTGGAAGGGCACCAAGGATGGGTGGGAAATTAGGGACTTACTTCCCCAATAGTTAATACTTAAAATGGTGCTTACTATATGCTTGGCGTTGTTTGAAGCACTTTTGGATAGATTAGTTCCTTTAATTCTCACAACAATCACTCTGAAGCAGATACTATTATTCCTATTTTGCAGACGAAGAAACAGAGTTAAGTAGCTGGCCAAAGAGGACACTAGCTAATAAGTGGTGGAACTCAGATTCATATCCAGGCAGTCTGGCTCCAGAGTATAAGTGACTCAGAAACCTGATGTATGGTTGTAATAAAACATAACGAGATACTTGTTTTCTATCTTTTAAAAAGCTTAGAAGTCAGACTTCCTAACAGTGATGTAAATGTTTTTATTTCCCTATTTTGTATAACTTTGAATGCAATTGTATGTGGAGAGGTGGTGTTACTTGTCTAAGGTCAAAAAGCAGTAAGTGGTCGAGTCAGAATTCAAAATCTGGCAGTCCAGCTTCTGAATTCAGTCAGTCAGGTAAAGAAGAGGTAGCTGGAGAGGGTTTTTTTCTTTAAAAGAAGGACCAAATCTTGAAGGATGTTCCAATGTTGTGTTCCCTGCTAGTGAGGAGCCATTGGAGCCTTTGGGACTTGACTAGCTCAGATTTGTGTGTTGAGAGATCACCCTGGGCCAGGGTACAGAAGGGCTCAAAGGAGTCTGAGCGAGAAGATACAAGGCCATGGGAAGAAATGGATTACTGTTTTGACAGAACCCAGTGACCTTTTGAATATGAGAAATAGGAAGAGATATGTGTCACAAATAATTCCCCTCTCTCTGTCATGGGCAATGGGAAAATGGTACCATATACTGCCTAGGATAGGGAATGGAGGAGGAGGATTTGAAGAAATGTGTTGAGTTACTGGTTCCTAAGGGACATGCAGGTGGAAACGTCCCAGCCCTGAAACTCAGAAAGCTCTGCAGGAGATAGCAATTAAAACTCCAGGAACAGATTGACAGCCACTCAGGAAGATAGCAGAGTGAGAAGCAAGCCAAAGAATGCCAACATTTGAGAAATGGGTAAAGGTAGACCAATCCACAAATCATCTTGTTAGGCCAGCGGATGTCAGTATGGGAAAGAAATGGCTTGGTACTATCATGCATACCGTGTATTCAGTAAATTTCATATGGTTAATATGAATTAGTAAAAGAATCCTTAATTGTAGTAAATAGTAAAAGAATCCTTAATATCACTAGAGAAAACCACTATTTTAGTGGCAGAGATCACATTCATTTATGGCTATTTTTAAAATAGATATCATGAGAGATAGATATTTAAAATGCTTTAAATGTACACAATAAAAAGGAAAGAAAAGAATCAGGGAATTTAGAGCAACTGTAATTCATACATGGCTAATAGGAATGCAAAATGGCACAACCATTTTGGAAAACAGTTTGGTAGTTTCTTGTAAGTTAAGTATACACCTACTGTGGGATCCAGTCATTCCATTCCTAGGTATTTATCCAAGAAGCAAAAACAAGTTTACACAAAAATCTGTATGCAAATGTTTATAGGATGCATTTTCGATTTTTTCATAATTCATAATGAAATGTAACTACTCATAACTGCCTGAAACTGTAAGTACCCCAAATATCCTTCACTGGGTGAGTGAATAAACAAACTCAGATACATCTATACAATGGAATACTACTTGGTGACAAAAAAGAATAAACTATTGATGAGCAATGTGGATGAATTTCAAATGCATTATGTTAACTGAAAGAAGCCAGACTCAAAAAATCACACACTATAGCATTCCATTTAGATGACATTCCGGAAAAGGCAAAACTATAGGGTCAGAAAGCAAATAGTGGTTAGCAGAGGTTAAGGATGGGGGTATGGAATGTGGGGATGTAAAGGGCAACATGAAGGAATTTGAGGAAGTAAAAACTGTTCTGTATCCTGATGGTGATTTGTAAGTATTCCATGTATTTGTCAAATCTCACAAAAGTGTACATCAAAAAGATTTTAGGGCCAGCCCTGGTGGCCTATTTGTTAAGTTCAGCACACTATGTTTTGGCAGCCTGGGTTTGGTTCCTAGGTGTGGACCTACAGCACTCTGTTAGCAGCCATGCTGTGCTGATGGCCCACATACTAAAAAATAGAGGAAGATTGGCATGGATGTTAGCTCAGGACAAATCTTCCTCAACAAAATAAAGAGAGAGAGCTTACTGTACCTAAGTTTTTAAAATATAAGAATCACAACTTGCTATTCCTGTTGAAACTTTGCCAAAAATAAAGATTTAATAGAAATATGTCAGTACCCAAATTCCAGTGGTGGGTGGTCAAAGAAGATTAATAGATTTTGTGTTTGGAAATGTAGACAACTTTAAAAAATAGGGAAACGTATCTTTGCTGACAAAAATGCAAAACAACCTTATTAGTTAAGATTATATGAAATAATAAACCTCAATTAGATTAATAAAAATCAATGATGGCAAAGGACTGAGACAACATCTGGGAATATATTTTGGGTGGTACTGAAAATTGGTTTAATCTTCTGGTAAAGCAGTCTGGAAAATGGTTACTCCCTTTGATCTGATGATCCCACATTGAGAACAGTACAGGAATGAGCACACTGCCCCCACTTTCTCATTTGCATTGCTTTACTGGTGCCATTTCCCCTACTTGCTTAGGGAGTAAACTGTGTGTGCTGCAATTCAACAGGGGGAAAATTAATAGTTTTTTAACATTACTATAAAAATGGAACAAAATTGTACAGTTAAAAAATAATTTATACCCAAGGCAATTGTTCTTAAAACAAGTCTGCCCCAGAGCATACCACATTCTTCAGTTGTTACAGAATCGTGTGATGATGCCGTCACCTCAATCACATAAGCAAATAACACAAGTATAATCCCAAACCAGTAATCAGCAAGTCATTTGTTGATTATGTGACGTTTTAATAATATGCCTTCCCGGTTATATTTTACAGATGCTGATAATACCTGATAATACTTTTTGTTTGTATTTACTGAATATCTGCCAGTAGGGCAATGAAAAGGAAAGAACCTAAATGATGTTATCTACAGATAGAAAAATGGATAATTTTCACTTAAGTCAAATGTGTGCCATTTTTCCTTTCTGGATAGTTTGCTTTCAGTTAATATTGAATTTAATTTTATAAACATAATGACTAGGAAGAAGAAAAGCCAGTCTGGATTTTTAATTTAGTTCAGCCATTTCACTCACAAATAACTATATGTAGTTAAAAGTTGGATTTTAATTAATTTTGCCTGAACTTTGGCTTATTTGTCATTTACTATTTTAAAATATATGGATGTTCACACAGCACATATTATTTTATGTTGTATAAAGTTTAAAAGCAAGATTTTACTAAGCATTATAAAGTTAACAGTTTCCCCTGTTTCTTAGTCATAATGGGTCATTGAAATGAATGGTAAAATATTTCACATTTGCATTATTGTATAAATGATGCAGAAATAGAAAATTTCCAAGGTGGATTAAATAAACACTATTATCTATTATAGAGTTACCATGACAAAATGTCTTTGAAACTTATTTTCAAGTTATGAATAAAATTTGAGACAATTCTTAGGTAAAGATAATCCCAATCTCCTTTCTAATGTGGAATTTAAATCACAATTCAGAAACTTAGTATTTAAAATCCCTAAAAGAAAGGGGGGGGGGGACAAGAAAACTACTTGTATTCTGAAGACCAAAGGTACTATAAATTGCCATATTAAAATTAACAAGCTTTTTTCACCTCTATTTTATGCTGAGTAGAGAAAGTAAGTATATAAAGCAGCAGCTTTTAATGGCTTTGGTTAAGAAAACAAAAAACAAAACAGAAAAACAGACTTCTGGAACACCAGCAAATTATGTTTATTGCCAACAATATGATATTGACATAAAAACAGATACATAGATCAATGGAATAGAACATACAGCCCCAGAAATAAACCCATGCATATATGGTCAATTAATTTATGACAAAGGATCCAAGAATATACAATCAGGAAAGAATAGTCTCTTCAATAAATGGTGTTGGGAAAACTGGACAGCTACATGCAAAAGAATGAAACTGGACCACTATCTAACACCATACTCGAAAATCAACTCAACATGGATTAAACACTTGAGCATAAGACTTGAAACCATAAAACTACTAGATGAAAACATAGGGGTGAGCTCCCTGACATCAGCCTTGGTGATGATTTTGTGGGGAGGGGCAGCTCTCTGCAGGAATACCTTCTCTCTCCAAGTTACCCCACAGACCATGGAAAAGCTCTACAAAGAGGAGGCTAAGCTATTACAGGGGTGTCTGCATCAAGCCAGCACCTCAGGAGAGCATATAGTGAGGGCAGAGTGAAAATGCCCCTGGGATTGGGCACATGAAGAAAGTACCCCTACCCCCATAGGTACTCCAGCTCAGCCAGTTGGCCAGAGCACCCAAGCATACGTTAGAAAAACAGCAGCTGGCAATAGCAGATGGGCTGTGCCAGCATGAATTCCCAAGCCCAGGCACAGATGCCAGGGATCACAGTGGGCTCAGAATACACAGCTCCTGACCCCCTTTCCCCCAGTGGTAGGTGGAATCTATGACCAGATACTATCACTATGCAAAAGCACAAATCCATGTCATCAAACAGTATGAAGAAATATATTAATACTCTAGACTAGAAGGAAAATAAGCACCCAGAAATCAATCCTGAAGGCACATAAATTTACATTTTAAATGACAGAGCATTCACAATAGCTATCATAAAATAACAAGTTAAAAGAAAATTCAGACAGTTCAATGAAATCAGGAACAAAATTAATGAACAGAAGGAATTCTTCACAAAAGAGATTGAAACTATAAAGAAAAACCAATCAGAAATGTTGGAGATGAAAAACACAATAGTTGAGATAAAGAAAAATCTGGACTCCCTGAATAACACAGCTGATATTATGGAGGAATGAATCAGCAGTCTGGAGGACAGAAATATAGAAATGCTTCAGATGGAGGAGGAGAGAGAACTAAGACTGAAAAGAAATGAAGAAATTCTCTGAGGAATATCTGACTCAATTAGGAAATGCAATGTAAGCATTATAGGTATTCCAGAGGGAGAAGAATGGGAGAATGGAGCAGAAAGCTTGTTCAAAGAAATAATAGCTGAGAACTTCCCAAACCTGGGAAGGAGCTAGAAATACAAGAAAGAAGCTGATAGAACTCCTATTCATATCAATGTAAAAAAGACCTTCTCCAATGCATATATAGTAGTAAAACTGGCAAAAGTCAATGACAAAGAAAAAATACTAAGAGCAGCAAGGCAGAAGAAAATAACTTACAGAGGAACCCCTATCAGGCTTTCAGGAGATTTCTCAGCAGAAACCTTACAGGCTAGGAGAGATTGGAATGATATATTCAAAATTCTGAGAGACAAAAACTTTCATCCAAAAATACTCTATCCAGCGAAAACATCCTTCAGATATGATGGGAAAATAAAAGGTTTCCCAGATACACAAAAGCCCAGGGAGTTCACTGCTGCAAAACTCCTCTACAAGATATGATCAAGAAGGCCCTCATACCTGAAAAAAAAGAAAGAGTTTACAAAGCCTTGAGCAAGGAGATAAATAGGCAGACAAAATCAGAAAATTGCAGTTCTCTATCAGAACAGGTTAGCAAACAATTATAACATTAAAGATAAAGGGAAGGGAAACATCAAAAATAGCTATAATCTTATTTTAACTACAAACTCACAACACAAGATGGAATAAGTTGTGACAACAATACCTAAGAAGGGGAAGAGGAAAGGGATGGAATCAGGTTTAGATAAGGAAATAAGAGGCTATCAGAAAACGGACTATCTCATCTCTGAGATTTTTTTATACAAACCTCATGATAACCACAAAGAGACACAAATGATGAACAAAGAGAAAATTGAGAAAACCATCATAGAGATATACCAAATTGAACTGGTAGTTCAAAATACATGGGAAAAGAAACAAGGGAAATACAGAACAGCCAAAAATGAGTGATGAAATGGCAGCATTAATCCCTCATATATCAATAATCACCCTAAATGTAAATGAATTTTCCAATCAAAAGATACAGAGTGGCAGGATAGATTTAAAAATAAGACACAATAATTACTGCCTCTAAGAAACAGATCTCAGCTCTAAAGACAAATACAAACTCAGAATGAAGGGATGGAAGACAATACTTCAAGCTAATGGCAAACAAAAGAAAGCAAGTGTTGCCATGCTTATATCAGAAAAAGTAGACTTCAAGATAAAACAAGCAATGAGGGGCCAGCCTGGTGGCGCAGCGGTTAAGTTCGCACGTTCCGCTTCTCAGCGGACCGGGGTTCACCAGTTCGGATCCCGGGTACGGACATGGCACCACTTGGCAAAAGCCATGCTGTGGTAGGCATCCCAAGTATAAAGTAGAGGAAGATGGGCATGGATGTTAGCTCAGGGCCAGTCTTCCTCAGCAAAAAGAGGAGGATTGGCAGTAGTTAGCTCAGGGCTAATCTTCCTCAAAACAAAAAGAAAAACAAAACAGGCAATGAGAGACAAAGAGGGGCAGTATGTAATGATAAAACGGACATGCCACCAAGAAGACATAACACATAAATATATACGCACCCAACACAGGAGCACCAAAGTACATAAAGCAACTACTAACAAACCTAAAAAGAGCTATTACAACAACACAATAATAGTAGGGGACCTTAACATCCCACTTACATCAATGGGTAGATCATCCAGACAGAAAGTCAACAAGGAAAAGTAGATTTAAATGAAAACCTAGACCACATGGACTTAATAGATATATAAAGAACACTCCATCCAGAAACAACAGAATATACATTCTTCAAAGTGCACGTGGAACGTTCTCAAGGATAGACCATATGTTGGGAAACAAGGCAAGCCTCAGTAAATTTAAGAAGATTGAAATCATATCAAGCATCTTTTCTGACCATAATGCTATGAAACTAAAAATCAACTACAACAAAAAAGCTGAGAAAGTGACAAATATGTGGCAACTAAACAGCATGCTACTGAACAACCAATGGATCATTGAAGAAATTAAAGGAGAAATAAAAAAAAATCTGGAGACAAATGAAAATGAAAATACACCATACCAACTCATGGGATGCAGCAAAAGCGATCCTAAGAGAGAAATTCATAGCAATACAGGCCCAACTTAACAAACAAGAAAAATCTCAAATAAGCAATCTTAAACTCCACCTAACAGAATTACAAAAAGAACAAATAAAGCCCAAAGTCTGTAGAAGGAGGGAAATAATAAAAATTAGAGCAGAAACAAATGAAATTGAAAACAAACAAACAAACAAAACAGTAGAAAGGATAAATGAAACTAAGAGCTGGTTCATTGAGACGATAAACAAAATTGACAAGTTCTTATCCAGGCTCACTAAGATAAAAAGAGAGAAGGGTCACATAAATGAAATCAGAAATGAAAGAGGAGAAATTACAACAGATACCAAAAAAGTGCAAAAGATTATAAGAGAATACTATGAAAAACTATATGGCAACAAATTGGACAATCTAGCAGAAATGGATAAATTCTCAGACTCATACAACCTCCCAAAACTGAATCAAGAAGAAATAGAGAATCTGGATAACTCTCCAGAAAAATAAAAGTCCAGGACCAGATGGCTTCTCTGGAGAATTCTACCAAATATTCAAAGAAGATTTAATACCTATCCTTCTCAAACTATTCTAAAAAGTTGAAGAAGAAACATTTCCTGACACATTTTATGTGGCCAAAATTACTCTGACCCCAAAGCCAGACAAGGACAACACAAAGAAGGAAAATTACAGGCCTTGCTGTAATTAAATATCACTGATGAAAATAGATGCAAAAGTCCTCAAGAAAATATTGGGAAACCAAATACAGCAATACATTAAAAGGATCATTCACCATGATCAAGTGGGATTTATACCAGGGACCAGTGATGGTTCAACATCCATAAATCAATCAATTTTATACACCATGTTAACAAAATGAGGGATAAAAACATGATCCTCTCAATAGATGCAGAGAAAGCATTTGACAAGATCCAACATCCATTTATGATAAAAACTCTCAATAAAATGGGTATAGAAGGAAAGTACCTCAACATAAGAAAAGCCATATATGACAAACCCACATCATACTCAATAGGGAAAAAGTGAAAGCCATCCCTCTGAGAAGAGGAAGAAGACAAAGGTGCCCCCTCTTGCCTCTCTTACTCAACATAGTACTGGAGGTTTTGGTTAGAGCAGTTAGGCAAGAAAAAGAATTTAAATGAATCCAAATAAGCAATGAAGAAGTGAGACTCTCACTGTTTGCAGATGATATCATTTTATATACAGAAAATTCTAAAGAATCCATCAGAAAACTATTAGAAATAATCAACAACTACAGCAAAGTTGCAGAGTACAAAATCAGCTTACAAAAATCAGTTGCATTTAAATACTCTAATAACGAACTGACAGAGAACTCAAGAATACAATCCCATTTACAACCACAACAAAAAGAATAAAACATCTAGGAATAAACTTAACTAAGGAGGTGAAAGACCTATGCAATGAAAACTATAAGACAATATTGAAAGAAATTGATGATGACATAAAGAAATGGAAAGACATTCCATGTACACAGATTGGAAGAATAAATATAGTTAAAATGTCCTCCCTAAAGCAATCTGTAGATTCAACGCCATCCCAATCAGAATCCCAATGACGTTCTTCATGGAAATAGAACAAAGAATCCTAAAATTCATAGGCGGCAACAAAAGACCCCGAATAGCTAAAGGAATCCTGAGAAAAAAGAATGAAGCTAGAAGCAACACAATCCAGACTTCAAAACATACTACAAAGCTATAGTAATCAAAACGCCATGGTACTGGTACAAAAACAAGCACAGATCAATGGAACAGAATTGAAAGCCCAGAAATCTAACCACACATATACGGACAGCTAATCTTTGACAAAGGAGCTGAGAACATACAATGGAGAAAGCAAAGTCTCTTCAGTAAGTGATGTTGGGAAAACTGGACAGCCACATGCAAAAGAATGAAAGTAGACCATTATCTTACACCATGCACAAAAATTACCTCAAAATGGATTAAAGACTTGAAGTTAAGACCTGAAACCATAAAACTCCTAGAAGAAAATAGAGGCAGTACACTCTTTGAAATCAGTCTTAGAAGGAGCTTTTCGAATACCATGTCTACTCAGACAAGGGAAACAAAAAAGAAAATATAAACAAATGGGACTTCATCAGACTAAAGAGCTTCTGCAGGGCAAAGGAAACCAGGAACAAAACAAAAAGACAACCCACCAACTGGGAGAAGATATTTGCAAATCATATATCCGACAGGGGTTAACCTCCAAAATATATAAAGAACTCACACAACTCAACAACAAAAAGCCAAACAACCCAATCAAGATTGGGCAGAGGATATGAACAGACATTTTTCCAAAGAAGATACGCAGATGGCCCATAGGCACATGAAAAGATGTTCAACATCACTAATCATCAGAGAAATGCAAATCAAAACTAACCTAAGATACCACCTCACTTTGCTTTGAACGGCTATAATCACCAAGACAAAAAATAGCAATTGTCAGAGAGGATGTGGAGAAAAGGGAACCCTCATACACTGCTGGTGGGAATGCAAACTGGTGCAGCCACTATGGAAAACAGTATGGAGATTTCTCAAAAAATTAAAAATAGAAATGCCATATGACCCAGCTGGTAGAAGCAACTGAACGCGACTATCCGGGAAGTCGACTTGGGTTGATTAGCGTGGTGGGAACCCCCCACGACCAGGGCGCAGGCCAGTGGCGCTCCATCCGGGCTGCTCCTTAGAATCAGATGCCCCGGCGCCCCAGACGACTCAAATCATAACCCCGATTTCCCTGGGAGATGCCAATGCGCAAGCCAAGGACCCAGAGGCGCGTTCTCTACCCCGGACGGCGGGGACGTGGATGGAGGCCCCAGCATCCCCCAAGGGGTTCCTGTGTGACGGGCCGCCAGCTCACAAACGCGAGGGGGCGCTGCCGAGCCGAGGCGAACAGCCATTCTGGCGCCGAGCGCGGGTCGCGTCAGTGCCGGGCCCAGGCTCCCGCCGCAGCCGCCGCCAGCGCCGCTGGATGTTCCGCTGCGCGCGACCCCTACCCCGCATGTGACAGGAGTCATAGGCGCTGCGGGAGGCTCCAGGTGACTGGAAGAGCTGTGACTTACTTCCGCGACCCTCTAAGCCAAATCCAGGTTTTCTCCTCCCGTTTCCCCTCGACACCTGCAGCTCTGCATGTCTTCGGTGGTCTCCATGCCCCAGGGATGCCCACCTTTCCCAAGTGTGCATCCTGTCCCACTTTGCTTTAGCCTCTGTTCAGTGGCCTTTATTCCACACTCTAGAAAACAATTTGTTGATGCTGCACCGTATAAAAACCTCCTGTGGCTCCCTCAACGTCCACGTTTTTCAGATATGTAACGAATTACATTGGGTTGTTCAATTTTGCTAATATTTATGAAAACGAATTTGGGATCTATTTTTGCCTATCAAATTGGCGATGTTCGTTTTTAAATGAGACTCAGTGCTTGTGAGAATAAGAGAAGGAAGACTTTCTCCTATATATTTTTAAAATGTTATTTAGCTGTGTGTATCAGCCTTAAAAATGTTCACATGGGGGGCCAGGCGGGTGGCACAGCAGGTGAGTTCCCACATTCCGCTTCCGATTGGGGTTCACTGGTTCAGATCCAAGGTGCCCACATGGCACCGCTCAGAAAACCATGCTGTGGCAGGCGTCCTACATATAAAGTAGAGGTAGATGGGCACACATGTTAGCTCAGGGCCAGTCTTTCTCAGCAAAAAGAGGAGGACTGGCAGCAGGTGTTAGCTCAGGGCTGATCTTCCTCAAAAAAAAAAAATGTTCACATGGGAGTGTTAAATAATTGATGGCACATTTGTCAATGGAATATTTTGCAGGTATGAAAGAGAAACGTTTCAAATATTTTATTTCAAATCGCAACGTGTTAACCCCAATGTATATTCTGTGATGATGGAAATGTTCACTATCTGCACTGTTCTATAAGGTGTTTACCAGCCACGTGTGGTTATTGAGCACTTGAAATGTGGCTAGTGTCACTGAAGAGCTAAACTGTAATTTAATTTAATTTATATTGGAATAACCACATGTGGCTAGTAGCTACTGTATTGGACAATGATGCTACATAGTAAGGTCTTAATTTTGTAAAAAATCATATTCACCACTGGTTATCTCTAAGTGGTTATAGAGAACATCATAGTTGCTTTTCCAGCATCTGTTCTTACTTTGGGTTGCTCTGTCTTCTGAGATATATATATGTCCTCTGTGAGTTGCAGAAGGCAAATGCTACCCCTGGCTTTAGGGGTGAGTCATGTGGCTTCTAAAACAACAGCATAACTCTGGCTCCTGGCCACAGTCATTGGCTCAGAATTGGGCATGTGACCTAAGTTGGGCCAATGGAACAGGAGAGCTCATCTCTGACTCAGTTTCTCCTCCAATACCAGTCCAAGCTGGGTGCAGCATTCATGGTCAATCTGTAGATATCCACATACGGAGACCACAGCAGCCTTTGTTTAATAAGTTCTGCATCTTTTAAAAACAGCCCTTTTGAACCTCATACATTGCTGGTGAGTATGCGAAGTGGTGCAGCCACTATGGAAAACAGTATGGAGATTCCTCAAAAAACTAAAAATAGAACTACCATTCTACCCAGCTATCCTACTACTGGTATCTACCCAAACAACTCAAAATCAACAATCCAAAGTAACATATGCACCCCTATGTTCACTGCAGCACTGTTCACAATAGCCAAGGCATGGAAGCAATCCAAGCGCCCATCGACTGATGATTGGGTAAAGAAGATGTGATGTATATATAGACAGTGGAATACTGCTCAGCCGTAAAAAAAAAAAAAAAAAAAAAAAAAAAGGCAAAATCATCCCATTTGCAACACATGGATGGACCTGGAGGGAATTATGCTAAGTGAAATAAGTCAGACTGAGAAAGACAAACACCAGATCATTTCACGTGTATGTGGAATATAAAGAAACACATGGACAAACACAACAGTTCAGTGGTTACAAGGGGAAAGGGGGTGGGGGGCGGGGGGTGGACACGGGGTGAAGAGGAGCACTTATGTGGTGACAGACAAGAAATAATGTACAACTGAAATCTCACAATGATGTAAACTATTATGAACTCAAAAAACCAGCCCTTCTTTTTACACAATGTAAATGTACCTAATGCTACTAACTGTACACTTAAAAATGGTTAAAATGATACATTTTATGTATCCTTTACCATAATAAAAAAATAAAACAAAAGCAACTCTTTTGTAGAAAAACAACCAAACACCTGGGGACAAAACTACTATAAATTGTGGTGACCCATCGAGATCACAATCTTATATATGTCATGCTTACTAAAGTGCAAGGGCAAAAGCCACCTGAACAAGCTGTCCCCACAAAAGCCAGCTGCACAACCTGGGCTACTACAAAATGCCAAACTCTAAACTCTAAGACCGTAAACCGTGAACCCTTGCCACCCCAGTCTTCATTTCTCCAGCTGTATTTATTTTTCACTGCTCAGCCAATGCACCAGATGTTGCAATTTGAGGAGTGGCCAAAGAATAACCCTTCTTTCCCCTTGTGAGTTCTTTATCATCAAATATAATCAGGCAGAAGGGGGTCAAAATGTCACATTTATTACTGACAGAGAAGTTTAGAGAAAGTGGCTTTCATCTGCAGCTAAGTGGACTTGTAATACTTCCCCCTTGAATTCGACATTATTACACTGTCGTCACACAGATGGACAACCTTGGCCCCGTCAACAGGCATGCGGCCCTCTGATTCTAGGGAAGACAGTTGACTAGAACACAAATCTTGCAGGCAGAAGGACCTGAAGGAGGCAGCTCAGAAGGAGCTGAGCTCATTGGTTGTCCAAGTCCTCTATCCTCTGTAGAGGAGATATTGCGGAGATGAGGCTCCAGGCCAAGGGCGTTAGACGAGTAGAGGTTCCTCCACACAGAAACATGAAGCCAGGAGAAGCATTACTTCCCCACGTGTTTCAGGAAGAAAAAGGAAACTTGGATAAACAAGTAACCATTAAATCAAATTAATATGAGATCAAAAAGCAAATTTTACAGAGCCTTCAGAGACTAGATTATCCCCGTAATGTATAAAACGCCTCAACAAATAGATAATTAGGATAAGTTACCCAGCTCATTTTATAAGGGTAGAATAACCTTGACAACAAAACTGGACAAGAACAGCACAGAAAAGGAAAATTATTAGAAAAAATTACTAATAACCTAGACACAAAAATTCTGAGTAAATGTTACATTTAATTCAGAAGTAAATTAAATATATATATATCATGAACAAATTTGATTTATCTAAGAAATGCCACATGTTCAATAAAGAAAATCTGTTAATGTAATATACCACACTAGCAGATTAAGGAAATAAGACAAAGATAGCTGCTATCATGCCTCGTATATCAATTGTACTGAAGGCCTTACCAAATGCAATAAGACAATAAAAATTAACAGGAGTCAGAGAGTTGGCTAAGAAGAAACAAAAAGTGCCAATATTTATAATATTGTCCTTATAGAAAATCTAGGAGAATGTATAAAGTTATTAGAACTAGTAAGAGAGCTCAGTCAGATTGCTGAATACAAGATCAACGTACAAAAATTAGTAGCGTTCCTAAATACCAGTATTTTTAAAACGCAAAAAAGACATAGAAAATAGAAAACAGATGTTCCCAATAGCAACAGAGATGTACCAAGTTATTAAATAGAAAGACTCAATATCATAAATATATCACTGCTTTTCCAAAGTAATTTACAAATTTAATTCTTCTTAAAATACCTGCAAGATATTTTATGGAATTTGATATACTGATCCTAAGATTGATCTGACTATGTAAAGAACTGAGAATAACTGCCAGTTTTTTTTGTTTGTTTGTTTTAAAGATTTTATTTTTCCTTCTTCTCCCAAAGCCCCCCGGTTCATAGTTGTGTATTTTTAGCTGTGGGTCCTTCTAGTTGTGGCATGTGGGACGCCGCCTCAGCGTGGCCTGACGAGCGGTGCCATGTCCCTGCCGAAGATTCGAACCAGTGAAACCCTGGGCCGCCGCAGCAGAGCATGCGAACTTAACTACTTGGCCACGGGGCGGGCCCCACTGCCACAGTTTTAAAGACAAAGGATAAGACTTTCTCTACGGGATATCAAGATTTATTATACAGTTATAATCATTAACATATGGTATTGATGAAACTTAGATAAATAGATAAAAGGAATACAATTTAAAGTCCAGAAACATTTCCACACATAAATGATGTATGATTGAGGCAGCATTAAAAATCAATGAAGAAAGGATTTTACCATTCAATAAATTGTTGGAGAAAATTGACTAGAAATAGAAGAAAAAATTAAATGACTTATAGCAAACGCAAAATAATTCCCATATGGATTAAAGAACTAATTTTGAAAGGCAAAGCATAGGATTTTTTAGAATTTGTGCTAGATATCTTCCATTTGTCCCTTTATATCAGTTAGTCTTTGCAACATAACAAACAATTAAGCTCACAATTCTGTGGGTTAGCCATTTGAGGTTGGCTCAGCTGGACAGTTCTTTTTTTTTAAGATTATGATAGTTTACAACCTTGTGAAATTTCAGTTGTACATTATTGTTAGTCATGTTGTAGGTACACCACTTCACCCTTTGTGCCTCCCCCCACCCCGCTTTTCCCCTGGTAACCACTGATCAGTTCTCCTTGTCTATATGTTAACTTCCACCTATGAGTGGAGTCATACAGAGTTCGTCTTTCTCTGTCTGGCTTATTTCACTTAACATAATACCCTCAAGGTCCATCCATGTTGTTGTGAATGGGACAATTTTGTCCTTTTTTATGGCTGAGTAGTATTCCATTGTATATATATACCATATCTTCTTTATCCAATCATCAGTTGCTGGGCACTTAGGTTGGTTCCACGACTTGGCTATTGTAAATAAAGCTTTGATGAACATAGGGGTGCCTGGGACTTTTGGAATTGTTGATTTCATGTTCTTAGGATAGACAGCCAGTAGTGGGATGGCTGGGTCATAAGGCATTTCTATTTTTAACTTTTTGAGAAATCTCCATACTGTTTTCCATAGTGGCTGCACCAGTTTGCATTCCCACCAACAGTGTATGAGGGTTCCTTTTTCTCCACAACCTCTCCAACATTTGTCACTCTTGGTTTTGGATATTTTTGTCATTCTAACAGGTGTAATGTGATATCTTAGTGTAGTTTTGATTTGCATTTCCCTGATGATTATGATGATGAGCATCTTTTCATGTGTCTATTGGCCATCCTTAAATCTTCTTTGGAGATATGTCTGTTCATGTCCCCTGCCCGTTTTTTGATCGGGTTGTTTGATTTTTTGTTGTTGAGCTGTGTGAATTCTTTATATATTATGGAGATTAACCCTTTGTCGGATAAATAACTTGTAAATATTTTTTCCCAATTAGTGGGCTGTTTTTTTGTTTCAATTCTCTTTTCCCTTGCCTTGAGGAAGCTCTTTAGTCTGATGAAGTCCCATTTGTTTATTCTTTCTATTGTTTCCCTCATCTGAGGAGTTATGGTGTCCGAAAAGATTCTTTTGAAACTGATGTCAAAGAGTGTACTGCCTATATTCTCTTCTAGAAGACTTATTGTTTCAGGCCTAATCTTTAGGTCTTTGATCCATTTTGAGTTTATTTTTGTGAATGGTGAAAAAGAATGGTCAATTTTCGTTCTTTTACATGTGGCTGTCCAGCTTTCCCAGCACCACTTGTTGAAGAGACTTTCTTTTCTCCATTGTAGGCCCTCAGCTCCTTTGTTGAAGATTAGCTGTCCATAGATGTGTGGTTTTATTTCTGGGCTTTCAATTCTGTTCCATTGATCTGTGCACCTGTTTTTGTACCAGTACCATGCTGTTTTGATTACTGTAGCTTTGTAAGTATGTTTTGAAGTCAGGATTGTGATGCCTCCAGCTGTGTTCTTCTTTCTCAGGATTGCTTTAGCAATTTGGGGGGTTTGGTTGCCCTATATGAATTTTAGGATTCTTCGTTCAATTTCTGTAAAGAATGTCATTGGGATTCTGATTGGGATAGTGGTGAATCTGTAGATTGCTTTAGGTAGTATGACCATTTTAACTATGCTTATTCTTCCAATCCATGTGCATGGAATGTCTTTCCATCTCTTTATGTCGTCATCAATTTCTTTCAAGAAAGTCTTGTAGTTTTTGTTGTATAGATCTTTCACTTCCTTGGTTAAATTTATCCCAAGGTATTTTATTCTTTTTGTTGCGATTGTGAATGGGATTGAGTTCTTGAGTTCTTTTTCTGTTAGTTCATTGTTACCATATAGAAATGCTACTGATTTATGTATGTTGATTTTATACCCTGCAACTTTGCTGTAGCTGTTGATTCTTTCTAATAGTTTTTCTATGGATTCTTTGGGGTATTCTATATATAAGATCATGTCATCTGCAAACAGTGAGAGTTTTACTTCTTCATTGCCTATTTGGATTCCTTTTATTTCTTTTTCCTGCCGAATTGCTCTGGCCAACACCTCCAGTACTATGTTGAATAAGAGTGGTGAAAGTGGGCACCCTTGTCTTGTTCCTGTTCTCAGAGGGATGGCTTTCAGTTTTTGTCCATTGAGTATGATGTTGGCTGTGGGTTTGTCATATATGGCCTTTATTATGTTGAGGTACTTTCCTTCTATACCCATTTTAT
This sequence comes from Equus asinus, assembly GCF_041296235.1. Taxonomy (NCBI): domain Eukaryota; kingdom Metazoa; phylum Chordata; class Mammalia; order Perissodactyla; family Equidae; genus Equus; species Equus asinus. The sequence continues at coordinate 135,617,193 of NC_091790.1, read as the reverse complement.
TGAGGGTTTTTATCATAAATGGATGTTGGATCTTGTCAAATGCTTTCTCTGCATCTATTGAGATGATCATGTGGTTTTTGTTTCTCATTTTGTTAATGTAGTGTATCACGTTGATTGACTTGCAGATGTTGAACCATCCCTGTGTCCCTGGTATAAATCCCACTTGATCATGGTGTATAATCTTTTTTGATATATTGCTGTATTTGGTTTGCCAGAATTTTGTTGAGGATTTTTGCATCCATGTTCATCAGTGATATTGGCCTGTAGTTTTCCTTGTTTGTGTTGTCCTTGTCAGGTTTGGGGATCAGGGTAATGTTGGCTTCATAGAATGTGTTAGGGAGTTCTTTTTTTAAAAAAAGATTTTTTTTGTTTGTCCTTTTTGTCCCAAAGTCCCCCAGTACATAGTTGTGTATTTTTTTAGTCGTGGGTCCTTCTAGTTGTGGCTTATAGGACGCAGCTTCAGCATGGCCTGACAAGTGGTGCCATGTCTGTGCCTAGGATCCGAAGTAGCGAAACCCTGGGCCGCCGAAGTGGAGCGGCTGAACTTAACCACTTGGCCACGGGGCGGCCCCTGGGCAATTCTTCCAATAGTCGTGGCTGGGCTCACCCATGCATCTGTGGTCAACTGCCAGTCAGCTAGGTCACTCTGCTTCTGAGTGTTGGCTGGCTGAAGGCTGGAGTAACTAGCCAAATGTCTGTCACCATCCATAGGCTAGCCCAGGCTTCTTCACATAGCATAGATGGTAGGAGTCTCAAAAACTGAGAAGACGGTTCTGTAAGCTCCAATGTCTAAGTGCCTTTCAAACCTCTGCTTGTGTCACGTTTGCTAGTGCCCCACTGGCCAAACGAAGTCACATGGCCAAGCTGGGATCAAGAGGTGAGGAAATAGACTATTTCTTGGAGCACATACAGAGATGGGAAAAATTTGTGGCCAGTTTTGTAATCTCCACCCTCTGATTCTGCTTTTTGCCCCAGGGGGCTGAACTGTATGGACTGCATCAAGTGTCTCTAATGCTTTCTGGCTTCCATGTGGGTTCAGGCAATGAGGAGCTGCAGCACAAGATGAGAGGAATGGAGGAGAGTGAGATTGGGAATTCATCCCCTTGGCTCTCTTGCTGCAGCACTGCAGTCTGCACTGACTGTTCCTCCATCCAAAGGTCCAGCTCCAGTCAGGTGGCCTTTGTCCACAGTACACTGTCTGGGTTCTCTCTCTCTCCTCTTCAGGTTTAGGAGTAACAATGAAGTTCACTATCACTAGCCGTAGGATACAACACTATCCTCTCTGGTTTCCTACACTCTACCCACACCTCTGTAAATAAGCTCCCTGTCCAACTCTCCTCCAATTACTCAATTGGACTGGATCATGACTTTCCTATGGGACCCTGACTGATACAGAAGTAAATACAGAAGAATTTCTTTAAAAAGGTACAGAAAGCAAAAACCATAAAATTAAAATAGGACAAAACATTGTAGAAAGAGAAAATTATAGACCCAAATACTGTGACTTAACCATAGTTAAAATTATAGTTAAAGCCATGAGCCATACATTTTGAGAAGCCTCAAGTGGAGATCATTTGGACACAGATTCTTTTAATTACCTTTAACACTAAGTTAAAGCAAAAGCCAAAGTGCATTGATCAAACCTCAGTCCAGACTGGTGTGGTAAAGTTTCTGTTGAAGTTAGATCTACGTGTGGATATAATATAATTTATTTAACGTCTCCTATTATAGACACTTATGTTATTTCCAACCTGTTACTATTACAAACAATGCCTTTTGTGTCCACTTAAGAATTCATTCTTTATCCTAATGCCATGAAAACATCCTCCTACATCATCTACTTGAAGCCTTACTGTTTTACTTTTCACATTTAAATCTATAGTCCACCTAAAATTGATTTTGTTTAAAGATTGGCACCTGAGCTAACAACTGTTGTCAATCTTCTTCTCTTTTTTTTTTTTTGCTTTTTCTCCCCAAATCCCCCCAGTACATCATTGTATATTTTAGTTGTGGGTCCTTCTGGTTGTGCTATGTGGGATGCTGCCTCAGCATGGCCTGATGAGCAGTGCCATGTCCGCGCCCAGGATCTGAACCGGTGAAACCCTGGGCCGCCGAAGCGGAGCGTGTGAACTTAACCACTTGGCCACGGGGCTGGCCCCTAAAATTGATTTTTGTGGATGGCAAGATAGGGGTCAAATATCTTTTTCTTTCTATCAAAAGCCATCCTTTCCCCAATGCTCTTAGTGCTATGTTTGTTACAAATGATGTTCCTTATATGCATAGGTTCCATCCTTTCAATTCCAACCTTTCTGTGATCTTTTGCTTTAGATTTATCTTTCATAAACGGCACTTAGGTTTTGTTTGTTTTTTCACAAATCTGACTTTTAATTGATTATTTAGTCCATTCACATTTATTTTAATTAGCAATATATTTGGACTTGTTTCTACTTCTTTAAAATTTTTCTCTGTCCAATTTCTCTTTTTTCTTTCTTTTATTGCTCTTTAAAAATCTGACTGAATTTTATTGTTCTTCTTTTTCTTTTGGGTTTTTACCCTAATATTAAGTTTTTCTCTCTATGATTCTGAGATTTGTTCCCTCTATTTTTCTTTTTTGAAGATTACACACTACATTTTATTTTACTTTATTATTATTAATTTTTTTTGGTGAGGAAGATTGGCCCTGAGCTAACATCTGTGCCAATCTTCCTCTACTTTTTGTATGTGGGATGCTGCCACAGCATGGCTTGATGAGTGGTGTGTGGGTCCATGCCCGGTATCCAAACCTGTGAACCCTGGGCTGCTGAAGTGGAGCATGCGAACTTAACCACTACACCACAAGGCTGGCCCCCTATTCCCTCTATTTTTATTCTTTTAATAATAACTCTTAAACATTTATCAAATTTTATCAAGCATGCCTAAGACAGTCTCAAAGCTGAACAACTCATTTACCTCAGATAAAAAAGACTTTAGGACATTTTAGTTCAGGGTTTGTTTTTATTTTATTCTGCAATAATTTTAGATTTACAGTAAAGTTGCAATAATTGTAAAGAGTTCCCTTCTATTTTCATCCTGCTTCCTCAAATATCAACATTTTTTGTAATCATAGTATAATTAAAACAAAAATATTTACATTGGTGTAGCACCACTAACTGAACTACAGGCTGTTTGGAATTTACATTTTTACACTAACATCTTTTCTCTGCTCCAGGGTCTGTCAACTGAAATGAGCAGCTTCATGAGGCAAAGATAAAGTTTTAAAGAAAAGAGAGGCTTTATTAAAGGTTTGCAAACCAGGGAGGTACGCCTCAACTCGTAAGGTGGTAGATGAGTGGCCCTCCGTCTAGGGTGGCTGTGTTTATAAAGGCAGGAAACTGCAGGGTGTGTGAGGCAGGGGCTGAGTCCAGTTCTGATTGGTCCCCCTTCCCAGTCACAGTTTATCTAGTGCCCAGGGCTTTCCAAATGTTCCAACCATAGGGAAAAACTGCCACAGTGTTCTCTGGCTGGCTGGTGACAGTCAAGGTTAAAATGCAATTTTCTATTTCTGTCCATAGTTCAGCCTTGAGTTGGTCATGGTACCTGTCACCTCGACTCTCACCTCGTTTCTCTTTCTTTCTGTCATTCTAGTCCAGGATCGCATATTAAATTTTGCTGTCATGTCTTCTTTTTTTTTTTTTTTTTGAGGAAGATTAGCCCTGAGCTACCATGTGCCAATCGTCCTCTTTTTGCTGAGGAAGACTGGCCCGGAGCTAACATCTGTGCCCATCTTCCTCTACTTTATATGTGGGACGCCTACCACAGCATGGTGTGCCAAGCGGTGCCGTGTCCACACCCGGGATTCGAACTGGCAAACCCCGGGCCGGTGAGAAGCAGAACGTGGGAACTTAACCGCTGCGCAACCAGGCCGGCCCATGTCATGTCTTCTTAATCTCCTTCAATCTGTGATGGTTTCTGAGTCTTTCCTCATCTTTTATGCCCTCAACCCTTTTGAAGAGTACTGGTCAGTTATTTTGCAGAATGTTGCTCAGTTTGGATTTGTCTGATGTTTTTTCCTGATTAGACTGAGGTTATGCATTTTTGGCAAGAATACCGCAGAAGTAATGTGCCCTTCTCAGTCCCCCGTATCTGGGCTACGTGATGTGCTGGTGATGTAGACTTCAATCACGTGGCAAAGCTGGAGTCCACTGGGCCTCTACTCTGCAGAGTTCCCATAAACCCCTGTCATTAATAAATATATTCGGGGAGATTCCTGACTCACATACTACTGCATAATATTCCAGTTCTGTCTTTTTTAATGCCATACATGAGACACTCTTATTGTTTTATATAGATCTACGTTTCTTTGAATTTACATATGTCTACCATTTTACTTGCTGTCTGTTCCCTCTTGAATTTCAGGCCATCCTCTGGTATCTTTCTCCACTTCCTTAAAGTACATCTTTTAGAAGTTCCTTTAGAGCAAGTCTCTTGTTAGTAGAAGTTCTTAGTTTTGTTTACCTGTGTTTTTATTTTCCTTTTATTTTTGAATGATAATTTGGTTGGATATCCAATTCTAGGTTGATAGTGACCTTCTCTCAACGTTTTGAATAAGTTTTCCCACTAGCTTTCACTGTAGTTGGTAGGAAGTCCGTTCTTATCTTGTCATTCCTTTATAGGTGTTCCCTCCCTTCTCTCTGACAGCTTTCATGATATTTTCATTGTTTTTATTGTGCCGTAGTTTCAGGATGAAATTTCTTTGTATTTATTCTGCTTTGAATATGCTGTACATCATGATCTGTGGGTTCATATTTTTCATCAGTTCTGGAACATTCATAGTCATTATTTCTTTAAATATTGCCTTTGCTCCATTATCTCCACTTTCTCCTTCTGGAACTCTAATTAGATATATGATTCTCATTATATTTTTCATGTGTTCTCTATTTTTCCATCTCTTTATTAAATTTCTATATATCTTTCAGACATATTTTCCAGTTCACTAATTGTCTGCCTGTCCTAGCATCATTATTGAAAAGACCATCTTTTTTCCAATGCTCCAAAGTCCCATCTTTTTCACAAGTCAAGTATCCGTAAGTCATAATCAAATGTCTGTTTCTGGGTTTTCTATATATTCCACTGATCTATTTGTATATTTTTGTCCCAATACCATATCACCTTAATTACTGTAGCTTAATAATGTCTTGATATTTAACAAGCAAGTCCTCTCACCTGATTTTCCTTGTTTAAGAGTATCATGACTATTCTTGACCCTTTCTTTGTCCAAATACTTTTAAGAATCAGCTTGTCAAGTTCCATAAAAATAAAGTTAGGATTTTGATTAGAATTATATTGAATTTATAGACCGATCTGAAAAGAATACCACTTCATGCATTCAGGTCTTCTCCAATTTCTCTCATTACATTTTCTTCTTACACTAATTAGTATTTTTTCTGTAGAAGTCTTGCATATTTTTTGTTATATTTATTCATAGGTAGTTAATATTTCTTGATTGTAAATGATATCTCTTTGAACTTTCATTTTCTAACTCCTTTTTTTAAAATAAAAAAGGAAATTGACTTGTACGTTGACTTTGTATTTAGCAACATTACTTAATATTATTATTGATTCTAATAACTTATCTGTAGATGATCTTGGGTTTTTTACATACATAATTATATTATCTGTGACTAATGATAGTTTTATTTCTTCTTTTATAATCTTTATGCCTTTTTTCTTGCCTTATGCCACTGGCTAAGATCTCCAGTACAATGTTGAACAGAAGTGATGATAGAAGGCAAGATTTTCTTGCTTCTAATATCAAAGGAAAGCTTTCACTGTTTCACCACTAGGTATGATATTTATTGTAGATATTTTATGAACATCTTTTAGCAGATTAAGGAAATTTCCATCTATTCATAATTTGCTAAAAGTTTTTTTTAAAATCATGAAAAATCTTGCAATTTATCAAGTGCTTCTGCATATACTGAAATGATGATATAGTTTTTTTCCCTTTAATCTCTTAATGTAGCAAATTACATTAATTTTCTTTTTTTAATTTTTCTTTTTTTTTTTTAAAGATTGGCACCTGAGCTAACATCTGTTACCAATCTTCTTTGTGTTTTTCTTCTTCTTTTCCCCAAAGCCCCCAGTACATGGTTGTATATTTTAGTTGTAGGTCCTTCTGGTTGTGCTATGTGGAATGCCACCTCAGCATGACCTGATGAGCAGTGCCGTGTCTGCACCCAGGATCCAAACTGGCGAAATGCTGGGCTGTTGAAGCAGTGTGTGTGAACTTAATCACTTGGCCACAGGGCCAGCCCCTAATTTTCTAATGTTAAAATTCAACTTTGCATTTCTAGGACAAATGCAACTTAGCCACAAAATATTCTCCTTTTTTAATATTGCTGAGTTTTATAATATTTAGAACAGTTTTATAATGTTTAGAATTTTTGCTTTTTTTTTTGATGAGGAAGATTGTCCCTGAGATAACATCTGTGCCAATCTTCCTCTATTTTGTATGTGGGACACCCCCACAGCATGACTTGATGAGTGGTGTGTAGGTCCATGCCCCGGATCCGAACCAGCAAACCCTGGGCCACTGAAACAGAGCATGTGAACTTAATTACTATGCCACTGGGCCGGCGCCAGAATCTTTGCATTTTTGCCTTGAATAAAATTGGCTTGTAATTTTCTTTTTCATATTGTCCTCATTAGATGTTGACGTCAAAGTTAGTGCTAGGTCTCAAAAAACAAGTTAGAAAATGTTTCCTCTTTTTCTGTTGTCGTGGAGAGTTTGTGACATATTGAAATCATACCCACTTAATAGAAAGGATTTAATAGAGGCACTTATGTAGGCAAGTATTGGAGAACTGAAAAGGTAAAGAAGGAACTGCATTAACACAGAGATAGAAAATATAGGAAGTAGCCACCACCCCTGGGGATGAGAGGACAAAGGGAGGAGGTTGGATTATTGAAGGACTACAAACTTGGAGGAGGGACGTATGGAGCGGGGACCCAGACCTATGAGGAGGGGTGCTGTGCAACGGTGCAGGTACCCCAGGAGTCACAAGAAAGACTTAAGGTCAGGCTCTAGTCCTTGAAAAGGTTGTTTTACTTACAGGTTACTCTCACAGAAAGCATCCTCTTCTTTAAAATATTTTACTTCCACTTCTTAGAAAATTGTCATAATGTACTGAATTTATTGGGATAAGACACTTCAGTACCATGTGTAAATCTACAATGCCCACGATGCAAAAGGCACTCTCTGCATGTGGCATGGGAGGGCTGTTGGCTCTTCCCTTTCTGTCTTCCAAAAATTTGCTGAGTTCTTTCATTCCCTTATGTCTCATTTTCTTTGATCTTCTTTATTCCTTTCTAAAATTCTAATGTGGTTTCAAAAATATTTTGTGATAAGTACATGCAATCAATAAACTATCCTTAATCACAATCATTTATAAAATTAGTTTATTAGTTATAAATGTATTGTTTTTATGTTTATTAAATTATTCATTATAGAATAAAAATTGTATTAAAATTCATTTGTAATTTTTACATTTTTATTACATCTCTGCTTTTAATATCAATATTTGTTTTGTAGATTCAAAGGAAAAAATTGTGTGAAAATTAAAATCAAGTTACAATCTTGTATTGGTATAAAACATATCAGCAAAGATGTCTGAAAAGGAGGATACTTCAGAAGAGCTGGAGGATATCACGAGTCAGTTTAGCAAAGAATCTAGATCCTGGTCAGTGGAGGAGCCTGGATTTACTAAAGAAACATCAAATTCGTTAACGGAAGCTTCTGACGGGAAACCTTCCAACCAGATTTGTGAAACACCTCCTAGGAAGGAAGCGCTGAGTATACATGATGATACATCAACGTCCTCCTCTGGAAGTAAGTCTAAGAGAAATGAAGAACAAAGGAAAACTCGTCAATTTTCTGAAACAATCCCTAGATATGACAGCTCACAGTCAAAAACTGAAATTTCACAAAGTCCATCATTATCAGTAACTGAGATGACTGCTGAATATCAGGCTTTCATTGACTCCCTATCTGATGAAACGTTAGGAAAAATTAGTCCACAAGTCTTTGAAGAAAATCAAAAAGGACTTGGCTCAGAGTCAGGTAATTTTACAGTTAACCTCAAGGCCAAGGGTTTACAAGAATTTCCTAAGGACATTTTAAAAACCAAATATGTAAAATATCTATATTTAGACAAGAACCAAATCAAAAGTTTTAAAGGGGCAGACTCAAGTGATCTGCTAGGACTTGAAATTTTATCCTTGCAAGAAAATGGGTTCTCATCACTTCCATCTGAAATCCAATTGCTTCATAATTTAAGGATATTAAATGTCAGTCACAACCAAATATCTCATATACCTAAAGAAATATTACAGCTAGGGAATATCAGGCAACTCTTTTTAAATAATAATTATATTGAGAATTTTCCTTCTGACTTGGAAAGTCTTGGAAACGTGGAAATTTTAAGTTTGGCTAAAAATAAGTTAAGACATATACCAGATTCTCTGTCTAGTTTGAAAAACTTGAGTGTTCTCAATCTGGGGTATAATCAGTTAACGATATTTCCTAAAGCTCTGTGCTTCCTCCCAAAGTTAATTTCACTAAACCTTACTGGAAACCTGATAAGTAGCTTGCCAAAAGAAATTAGGGAGCTTAAAAATTTAGAAAAACTTTTACTGGATCACAATAAACTAACCTTTTTGGCTGTGGAAATATTTCAATTGCTCAAAATGAAAGAACTTCAATTGACTGACAATAAATTGGAAGTTATTTCACACAAAATTGAGAATTTTAGGGAACTTAGGATTCTAATACTTGATAAAAATGTATTGAAAGAATTACCAGAGAAAATTTCCCACTGTGTCATGTTGGAATGCCTTAGTCTTAGCGATAATAACTTAACAGAACTTCCTAAGAACATCCACAAGCTTAAAAATTTAAGAAAACTCCATGTAAACAGAAATAATAGAGTGAGAATACCTGATGACATCTCACATCTTAATAATATGGTCAGTCTAGAATTTTCAGGAAATATACTCACAGATGTTCCCATTGAAATAAAAAACTGCAGGAAAATAACTAAAGTTGAATTGAGTTATAATAAAATGATGTATTTTCCGGTAGGTTTGTGTGCTTTAGATTCTCTTCATTATTTAAGTTTTAATGGAAATTATATTTCAGAAATACCTGTGGATATATCTTTCAGTAAACAACTGCTTCATTTAGAGTTTAATGAAAACAAACTCCTCATATTTTCTGAACACTTGTGTTCTCTTATTAATCTTAAATACCTGGATCTTGGTAAAAACCATATAAGGAAAATTCCACCATCTATTTCCAATATGGTGTCACTCTGTGTTCTTATTTTATGCTGTAATAAGTTTGAAACTTTCCCTGTAGAAGCATGTACTTTAGAAAATTTGCAAGTACTTGATCTTTCAGAAAACCAAATACAGAAAATACCTTCAGAGATCTGTAACTTAAAAGGAATCCAGAAATTAAACATCTCAAGCAATCAGTTTATATATTTTCCTATTGAACTATGCCAACTTAAATCCCTGGAGGAGCTGAATATAAGTCAGACTAATGGGAGAAAGGTAAGAGGCTGATATTTTGGGCTTTGGGGGGAAAATGGGACTGGAGGGGATCAAAATCTAAGCTGCATTGTATATGTGTGGGTGTTTTAAATTTAGCTGAAATATTTTATTTTTTAGAGCATTGTCTTTTTTTTAATTGCAAATATTGCTTACAAATACACTTCTAAATACAAAAGATTTATAGGAAACTATTTCATTAAAATGAAATGCCAAGTAATTAAAGCTGACAATTTTATAGTTTTATTTTTATTTCAATTTAATTGTAAAAGGAGTTTTAAATTAGGGATGTATATAAACACATTATTGAAAATTTGGAAAATTGAGAAAAAAAGTTTAAAAAAATCATTCCACAAGAATACTATTGTAATATAACTACTGATATTATGTTGATACAACTTACTTTTAGTCTCTTTTTTCAATGTGTATATTTTATAAGTAATTATAAAAAGACTGTACAATTTTATTTCTTCTATTTTCATTTAATGTATCATAAGCATTTCCCCACGATAATCTTCCCAATAACTGTTGTAATCAATGCATGATTTATGTAACTAATCCTGTGATATTAAGCATTTAAGAATGTTGTAATTTTTCATCATCATAAATAATGCTGTGACGAACTTCTTCATAAATACAGCCTTTTTCATATTTTACTAATTCCTTTGGGAATTTTCCCTAAAGAATTGCTGTATCAATGGCAGTAAACATTCTTCTAGGTTAGCCTTTCATTTTACCCAAATTCTAAGGGTGAATTTTATGAAAATGCTTTTAAAAAATCAAAACATTTCTATTAATAAAAAGTACACAGCTATTATCTGGCTATCTATAATTTGACCATCACAGTCAAATTAAAGTCCTTTGATAGAGGCTGGACTATTATCTAGAGCAAGATTTCCCAAAATCTGTTTCTAAAAACACTAGTTCCGTGCGCTGCTCCTCAATAAGTAAATAAATGAATAAAGGGGAGGGGGGTTCCTGTGATCAAACAGCTTTGAGAAGCACTAATGTTATTATATTAAAAGCTCTGAAGAGTCCTGCACTAAAGAAACTCATTTGTCTCTATTTAACCCAAATTTCCCAAACTTATTTGACCTTTTTTAACCTAACACCTGCCATACAATACATTTCCAGAAAGGCTACTCCAGGGAATACTTGCTTAAGTAGATGCAATGAATAATGATGCTTGTGTTTTAAAAGTTATTCTTGTACTAAAAGAATATAGTACAAGTAAAGTACGATACACTTTTTAGTTCTGCCTTATAATCAACTAATTTCTTGGCTGATTTATAATCCTCCCACTTTCTCATCCTGTATCTAACTGTGGAAGTCTACAAAATTGTGTCCTTAATTTTCTCTTTTCTATTAATTCCTTCCTAGACCTCCCCACACCATGCACATGACCCTCAAATCTATACAACTGGAGCTGATTTCTCACCAGTGCTCTAGTCCCATAGTTCCCAATTTCCCTGGAAATTCCCTGTTCTTCTGCTCTGTTGTTTCAAACTCAACATAACTTCAAAATCAAATTCATCTTTCTTTCTAGTGTAACTCCCTTCAAAACTTCTCCATTTCTTTTCATCATGCCACTTTCTTCAGAACTGCAAATTTAGAAATCATGGAATCGTCTTTGATTGTTCCTTTCCCATCACTACTTATATTGACTCTTATGCCAAAATTATCTCATTTTTCCTCTGACAAAGTTCTTGGCTCATCTCCCTGATTTTCCAGTGTCACTGTCTCCATCCCGGTCCATGATCATTGCTCACTTCATGCCTAGCCTACTCAAGGAGCCTCCTGACTACTCTCTCGGAGTCAGTCTCCTCCCTCTTATGAGAACTTGTCGAAACTGTCAGACTTCATCCCAGAGGACTGTTCTAAGCAATCCAGATTGCATATTTATTGCCTTCTCACGGTGGGGGGTCGCCGAAGGCACCAGTGCACATCATTACCACCTTACATCATTTTCCATATGGAAACTTACAAGAACTCCTGTCAAAAAGAATATCCTATATGATTTGATAACCCCTTTGAGGTGGAGGTGAGATGCCCAAAGGATTAATTTATAGAACAGCAGATGGCCAGTAGACAGTCATCTGAAGAGGATGAGTCAGGTTAATCACAGGGCTTTTACTTTGCTACGTGAAGGATGCTCAACGGGAATCTCCCTCCATAGTAGCTTTATCATCACACAGTTTCTCAGGCACTTCTTCTAATAAATTTGAGCAAGTAGTTAAAGAATATTTATTTGAAAGAATGTCAAATTACGGACCTGCCCACCTGTCTTGATCTGACTCCTACTTCACAGGCCCAGCTCTGAAGTCTTGCCATAGGCCTGATTCCATGATCCTTCTTCAAACACATCTCTCTTTGCTTCCTATCCCCTCTCTTTACTGGTCAGCTTCTCACTGGCCACTTTTATGCGTATTTGTCTTGCCTTAAGTGTTCTGTAACTTCTATCCAATCCTATTCATTCTTAACAGGCCGTTTGAGTCTCACCTGCTACACGAAGCTTTCCTTTAGTTCTCTGATTTGTACTGATATACAGTCTCTAAACTTCCATATATCATTATTGTACTCTTTATTTTGGTACTGGATTGCCGATTGCTTAATGCTGTTTCCTGATTATTATGTGTGCATTTTGTTCCTTGAACTAAGTTTTAATTTCCTTGAAGTTAGAGACTATCTCTTATGCTTCTTTTATATCTGGAAGATCACTGAGCACAATATCCAGTATTCACCTTGTTGTTTGGTTATTTCTGAGGAGCCCATATTCACAATTCTTTCGTTCAGGGCTGGCCCAGTGGCACAGCAGTTAGGTTTGCATGTTCTGCTTCGGTTCGCCAGTTCGGATCCCAGGTGCGGACATGGCACCTCTTGGCAAGCCATGCTGTGGTAGGCGTCCCACATATAAACGAGAGGAAGATGGGCACGGATGTTAGCTCAGGGCCAGTCTTCCTCAGCGAAAAAAGGAGGATTGGCAGCAGATGTTAGCTCAGGGCTAATCTTCCTCAAAAAAGATATACATATAAAGTAAGAGCAAAAAAAAATTCTTTTGTTCACTCACAGAACTTCTTTTACTTCAAAAGCCACGTGTAATGGCCTTATTTTCTTTGAATATGCATTTCTTCTTCCCTTAGTAGAGTATCTTAATTCCTGTTATTTTGGAATATTTTTTATACAGGAATTTTTATTTGAGGCTACATTGCTAAACTGAGTGAGTCTACTCTAAAGGGTTTTACTGAGCATTTACTCAAAATGCATTATGCTTTCAATGTATACTCAAAAAGTACAAACATATATCATATCATTTAAAAATCCAAGGAAGGGGCTGGCCAGCAGTATAGTGGTTAAGTTCGCATGCTCCACTTCAGTGGCCTGGGGTTCACGGGTTTGGATCGTGGGCACGACCTACACACCACTCATCAAGGCATGCTGTGGAGGCGTCCCACAGACAAAATAGAGGAAGATTGGCACAAATGTTAGCTCAGTGACAATTTTCCTCAAGCAAAAAGAGGAAGATTGGCAACAGATGTTAGCCCAGGGACACACTTCCTTACTAAAAAAAATAAATAAAAATCTAAGGAAAACACACAAAGGACTAATAAAAAGCAATGTTGATAAGAATAGGAATAAAGAGATCAAATGTGGGACAGAATAGTGGGGAAAGACTTCAGGGAGGAGAAGAAACCAAAGCAGGTCAGATTCAGGGAGGGAAGAAAGAAATAAGGTGGCAATAAACACGGAGTGTTGGGAGAGTGAGGAAAATGGGTTAGCAAGCCACAGGATTGAGTTGTAGCATTGATCAGACTGGGGAGGTAGTTGGATGCTGCACAATATGTTGTGGGTTTTAGCAAGGAAGGGAGTCACAAAGAATTCATGACATAGTGAAAATATCTCCTTTTTAAGACAAAAAAAAATCCCTCCTTCCATTTGGTTTTAGAAAAAGTTTTAGTCCCATAGAAATATTTATTAAAAATATAATTATTTAGGGGCTGGCCCGGTGGCCGAGTGGTTAAGTTCGCGCGCTCCGCTGCAGGTGGCCCAGTGTTTCGTTGGTTCGAATCCTGGGCGCGGACATGGCACTGCTCATCAGACCACGCTGAGGCAGCGTCCCACATGCCACAACTAGAAGGACCCACAACGAAGAATATACAACTATGTACTGGGGGGCTTTGGGGAGAAAAAGTAAAAAATAAAAAAAATCTTAAAAAAATATATATATAATTATTTAATCTTTTTCACAGCTAACAAGACTTCCAGAAGAGCTGTCTAATATGACTCAACTTAAAGGACTTGATATCTCAAATAATGCAGTCAGAGAGATTCCAAGAAATATAGGAGAATTGAGAAGTTTGGTTAGTTTAAATGCGTGCAACAATCAAATAAGTTATCTGCCGCCATCTTTTCTATATTTAAGTGATCTCCAGCAACTAGACTTGAGTGGTGAGTGTCAAGCATAATCAATAAGCATAATCAATAAGTAGAGTATTAGTGTCTATGTTGCAAATTTTGCTGAAAGGACAGAAAGGCAAACAGTCAGCATAATGTGTCAAGTGCCCATTGGCAGGAAATGGCCAGTGTAGGTACAGAAAGTGAGTGTGGAGCGTAAGGTCCAGCGCCTCCTCTGAAAGAGGTTATAATCCAGCTGGGGAACCTGAACGTATTTTCATTTCTTTTCCGCCTTCTCTGCTTATACCCAGTCATTCAGTATTTCTTCGCTTTCTGAACCCGACCTCATTCCTCCCTCTACACACACCTACCTACGCAACCTTAGTTAGCATTTTCTCTCTTTTCCCTTCTCTGCTGGCTTCCCTGACCCCACTCCTATGCTCTACAATACTCTAACACCTTACGGTCTTTTACAAAGCAAATCACTACAACAACAACAAAAGAAGTAGATCACTCATTCTAAAGATATCAGAAAAGATTTCCCAAAGCACAACAAACACTACAGTGGTATTTTTCTTAATAATTTTCATTATGAAATATTTCAAATTTACAGGATACAATTAACACCTATTTGCCTACTCCCAGATATAAGGAATGTTAACATTTTGTGATATTTACTTGAGATATTTTTGACTGTTAAGAAATAAAATAATAGATGGGCCAGCCCCAGTGGCCTAGTGGTTAAGTTTGGTGTGCTCCACTTTGGCGGCAGAATTTGGTTTCTGGACGTGGACCCACACTGCTCTGTTAGTGGGAATGCTGTGCTGGCAGCCCACATACTAAAAAAAATAGAGGAAGACTGGCATGGATGTTAGCTTAGGGTGAATCTTCCTCAGCAAAAAAAAAAAAAAAAAAAGAAAAGAAAAAAGAAAGAAAATAACAGAGCTGAAATTTCTTTTATACTTCTCCCCAAACTAGAAGTAACTACTGTACTGAAATTGGTGTATATCTTTTTTCCATCCATGTTTTCATACATATATACATATACTCACACGTACATACACATACATAACTCCCCATAAAAATGTAGTACTATTTTGAGTTTTTTAATTTTGTTAAATCTTATACTACATGGCATATAATTCACCATTCTGTAATTTGCTTTTTTCATTTGTCATATTTCTAAAATTAATCCATGCTAACTTATACATAGACCTCTTTCATTCATTTTAAATGCTGTATAATATTCACCGTTATAGTTAAACAATTAATCCAGTATCCTATTGATAGATAATTAGGTTGTTTCCAATTTGTTTACTACTATAAACGTCCTTATACAAGTTCCTGGTATATATCTGCTTGCTTCTTTAGTACATATAGCTATAAGTAGAATTGCTGGATCAGAAGGTATGTAGATCTTCAACATTACCAGATTTGGGCAAATTGATCTCCATAGTGGTTACACCAGCTAACCACAAGAACAGTTGAGTTTATGAAATTATATCTTTCAGCTGGAAGTAGCATTTATAACCAGAGCCCAGCACCTTCTTAAATTTAGAGAATTTCTAGGTTAAAAACAAAGTTCATCTTTCTCATACAATGGTACCAGTAATATAATAAAACATACAGTAATGTGTCAATACTTAGATACCATGCAACTGGCATTTGTCTCCTAAATCCCCAGAACCCCCAGTAAGTTGTCTGTGCAGGCACACATCAGTCATTTCATTAATTTTGCAAAAAGTTGCAATAACTCAGCCCTGCAATTGAATTTTTTGGCCCCACTTTTGTGTTATTGCAATGTTTTACTATATTTTAGGCAGGTTATCTATTTTGTCCAAGTGTTGGACATACTCCACTCACTTACTATTTGTGCATGAAAGAAATGAAGGCTGGGTGCCGGGCCAGTGGCCCAGTGGTTAAGTCCACATGCTTGGTTTCAGTGGCCCAGGGTTTTGCCTTTTCGGATCCTGGGTGCAGACATGGCACCACTCATCAAGCCATGATGAGGTGGCGTCCCACATGCCACAACTAGAAGGACCCACAACTAAAAATACACAACTATGCACCGGGGGGCTTTGGGGAGAAAAAGGAAAAATAAAAACTTTTAAAAAAAAAAAAGGAAAAGAAATGAAGGCTGACCAGAGCCTCCTGCTCCACTGGAGAACACAACTACCAGTTGGAAGAATTGTTCTCTGGAACATGGCCTTCTAGTACAGAATCCAGACAGAATGGGAAGATCATAGACTTTTCTGCAAGCTTAGCCAGTACTCTGTTAGTCCTCATCAGAATTAGAAAAACATATCAGTCAGGATCCAATCAGGAAACAGAAACCACACCTTAGTTAAAGACGAAATATAATATTCTTAACTACATCACTGAAAGGGTAAAAAGAGAATTTTAAGGTTATCACAAAGGTAGCAATTGCAGGAAGCAATAAAATGAAGAACTTGGAATTATTAAAACCTAGAAACTTGGAGGGGAGGACATGCAGGGGTGAGACTTTAGAGTCTGAGGGTGGAGCACCGCTTGGCTGGTGCTGGTTGCTCTGAGCGTGGGGTTGGGGTGCGTTGTGAGATAAAGCTACTCCTGCAAGCGTTGGGAAAACTGCAAACTGCATTCAGCGGTTGCTGCGGGAAGGCACTGCTGCTGGTGGGGTAAAAGAGTGTTGCAGGGCGACACTCAAGGAAAAACAGTCAAGAAGCCCACAGAGACGGGTTCGGAGCTAAGAGACAATTGCTAAACAATAGGCATGCCCACAGTCACCAGCTTCACTGCCAGATTTGAAGTTAGAAGAGCTAATTCGAGTCTCGTCATTTAATCTGTTTCCTCCATTCATAAAATGAAGCTAACAGAGTTGAATATGCATGTCATAGATTTGGATTGTGGACTGAATGAGACTTTGAAAGCTGGTAGCACACTGTGATAGCATTATTCAAACAAAAGACGTTTATATGGTCTTGTGAATTAACCCCCTCTGGCACTAACTGTAGTGAATTTAGGAAGATAACTCCTCTAAACCTGTTTTTTTTATCAGCAAGATAAGAAAGCTATAACTTCTGCTTGTTCATAGAGTTGTTGTGGGAATATAATTAGATAAAACTTATGAAAATATTTTGACAAATGTGAAGGATTATACCAGTGAAAGAGAGTTAGAGATTAATTCCTTTCTTTCCTCATGGCGTGGGCTTTGGAGTAGGACAGACCTTAGAACTCGCGCTCCATCATTCACTAGGAAGTTTTTTTTTATTAGTGTTAAGCTTCTGTTTCCTAATCTATAAGTGGAAATAATATCTCCTCTTTGGATTGTGAGGATTAAATGGTCAATCAGTAAGCAGAGAAACTGAAGTGGTGTAGGTTTTTAACAGCTGTTAGCACCTCTCCTCCATGGAACCAAAATACCAAATGAAAGGAAGGTAGGTTGACACGTAAGCTGCTTGTGGTTGTCCTCCGGGAGCAGGACAGTGCTCTTGCCTCTCAGTTCTCTGTACAGATCTGCATTGATAATGCCACTGTGCAGGATTTCATCATCTTTTACCTGTAAGACAACCAGTTATGCTGGTATAGTGGTATCTGCTGTTTACACCTGGCATCTGTTCCGATGGTCAGTGCCTGTGCTAAACCAGTTTTTAAATATGTTCATTATCACCACTGATTACATGGACTAATGTAACAGCCTCTGAAAGCATTCCCACCTATAGCCTTTCTCTCTTCCCTTTGTTATTGCCAGTATTTTAAAACATTTTTTGTTGAAGTATGGTAAACATACCAAAAAAGTACATATTGGGGCCAGCACAGTGGCACAGTTCTTAAGTTCTTGCACTCTGCTTCGGTAGCCCCGGGGTTTGCTGGTTCAGATTCCCAGCATGGACCTATGCACCACTTATCAAGCCACGCTGTGGCAGGCGTCCCACATATAAAGTAGAGGAAGATGAGCACAGATGTTAACTCAGGGCTAATCTTCCTCAAAAAAAAGTACATATTGCCTCAAAAAAATTAAAATTAAAAATAGAACTACCAAATTTTCCAGTAATTCTGGGTATTTATCCAAAGGAAACGAAAATAGTAACTATAAAAGATACATGCACCCCCATCGCAGTATTATTTATCTGTGTCCATCCATTGATATTTGGTATATCACCTCCATAGAAATGTGGTATATATAGATAATGAAATATAACTCAGCGATAAAAAAGAAGGAAATCTTGTCATTTTCAACAACATGAATGGACCTTGAGGGCATTATGTCAAGTGAAATAAGTCAGAGAGAGAAAGGCAATATCATATTATCTCATTTATATGTGGAATCTAAAAAAAAACCCTGAACCCATAGATACACAGAACAGATTAGTGGTTGCCAGAGATGAGGGGTGGGGCGCTTGTGAAATAAGTGAAGGGGATCAAAAGATACAAACTTCCACTTACAAAATAAATAAGTGCAGGGCCAGCCCCGTGGCCAAGCGGTTAAGTTTGCATGCTCCGTTTTGGCAGCCCAGGGTTTCCCTGGTTTGGATCCTGGGCGCAGATGTGGCACCACTCATCAGGCCACGCTGAGATGGCATCTCACATAGCAGAGCCAGAAGGACCTGCAACTAGAATATACAACTATGTACTGGGGAGCTTTGGGGAGAAGAAGAAGAGAAATAAATAAATAAGTAAATAAAAATAAAATAAAATAAATAAGTCCTGGGGATGTAATGTATAGCATGGTGACTATAGTTAATGACACTTTATTGTGTACTTGAAAGTTGCTAAGAGGATAGATCTTAAAAGTTCTCGTCACAAGAAAAAAAATTTGTAACTATATATGAGGATAGATGTTAAGATTTATTGTGATGATCATTTCACAATGTATACAAATATCAAATGATTACGTTGTACACCTGAAACTAATATATGTTAATTATATCTCAATTTTTTAAAGACTACATATTGTAGGTACACATGTCAATAAATTTTCACACACTCAACAAACCCATATTTCAGCACCTGAATCAAGAAAAAAGACATTCCCAGAAACCCCTTCTTGCTCTCTTCCAGTCACTTCTCTCTTCTCTCAACTAAGGGTAACCACTATCATGATTTCCAATAGTGTGCCTCAAATGAAATCATAAAGTATACGCTCTTTTGTGTCTGGCTTCTTTCGGCATTGTGTTTGTGAAATTCATTCATACTCTCCTGTGCAGTTGTAGACCACTCCCTTTCAACGCTGTGTGTAGTCCATTCTGTGAATGTCCCGTCTTTATTTATTTTGCTGTTGTTGGACATTTGGTAGGAAAGCAATTGTTCCCTTGTGGTCAGATAACAAACTGTGTGTGATTTCAATCCTTTTAAATTTATTGGGACTAGCTTTATGGCTCAGCATATAGGCTGCCTTGAAAAATATGCAATATACTCTTTAAGAAACTATTCTGCAAGTGTGGATACAGTGTTTTATGAGTATCATATCAGTCCAGGTGGTTGATAGTCTTGTTGGAATCTTCTGTCGTTACTGAGATATTGTTTTGTTATGTTAATTGCTTAGAGGGAAGTGTTTAAATCTACAACTAAAGTTGTGGAATTTTATATTTTTTGCTTTAATTGTCAAGTTTTTTCATGTTTTTTTAAGGGCTGTTATCAGAAAAACACATATATGATTATTATGACTTTCAATTCTAGTGAATTGATTTTTTTATCATATGAAATGCCCAAATGTTCCTCTTTATCTCTAGTAATAATCTTTATCTTGAAGGGTATTTTATCTAATATTAATATAGACTCCCCAGACTTCTTATGCTTACTGTTTGCATGGTATATCTTTAATATCAATTTGCTTTCAACATATCTGCTTCTTTATATTTATTTATTTATTTATTTTTTTGAGGAAGATTAGCCCTGAACTAACTACTGCCAATCCTCCTCTTTTTGCTGAGGAAAACTGGCCCTGAGCTAACAGCCATGCCCTTCTTCCTCTACTTTATACGTGGGACGTCTACCACAGCATGGCTTTTGCCAAGCTGTGCCATATCCTCACCCGGGATCCAAACCAGTGAACTCCGGTCCCTGAGAAGCACAATGTGCGAACTTAACTGCTGCGCCACCCAGACCGGGTCCCCTGGTTCTTTATATTTAAAGTACATCCCTCGTAGACAGCACCTATCTGTGTCTTTGTATTTAAAGCGCACCTCTTTTAGACAGCATACAGATGGGACTTGCTTTTTCATCCTTTATGACAATCTCTGCTTTTGAATTGGAGTGTTTAGTCAGTTAAAATTTAATGTAATTATTGGTATGCTTGAATTTAGATCAGCCACTTAACCCCTTATTTTCTGTTTCTACCCTCTGTTACTCCTTTTCTGTCTTCTTGTTGAATTGATTTTCTTTGGTTGCTTTCAAGATTTTCACTTTATGTTTAGTTTTCAGCAGTTTGACTATGCTGTACCTAGGTGTGTTTTTTTATTATAATTAAGGTGAAATTCACCACAACAAAGAATTAACAACTTTAATGTGAACAATTTGGTGACATTTAGCAGTTTAACAATGTAACACAATGTACCACTACTTTTGTCTAGTTCCAAACATTTCATCAACCCCAAGGGAAACCCTGTACCCATTAAACAGTTGCTCTCTGTTCTTCCTTTCCCTGGCAACCGCCAATCTGCATTGCATCTCTAAGGGAACTTGCCTGATTTTACGAATATTCCATGTAAATGGAATCATACAATATATGACTTTTTTGACTGGCTTCTTTCACTTATCAAAACGTTTTCAAGGTTCATCCACATTGTAGCTTGTATCAGTAGTTCATTCCTTTTATGACTGAATAATATGTATGTATATACTAAATTTGATTACCCATTCATCCTCTGTTGGACATTTGGACTGTTTTAACCTTTTGGGTATTGTGAATATTACTGCGATGAACATGTGTAAACATGTATTTATTTCAATACGTGTTTTCAATTCTTTTGGGTATATTCCTAGAGATGGAATTCCTGTCATATGATAATTCTATGTTTAACTTTTTAAGGAACTATCAAACCACTTTCCAAAGAGGCAAAATCATTTTACACTTCCACCAGCAATGTACAAGGATTGCAATTTCTCCATCTTCGTCAATATCTGTTTACATTTTTTTGGATTATAGTTATGGTAGTGGATGTGAAGTGGTATCTCATTGTGGTTTTGATTTGCATTTCCCTAATGGCTAATCATATTGAGAATCTTTTTAGCTGCTTCTTGGCCATTTGTGTATCTTTCTTTGGAGGAATACCTATTCAAGTCTTTTGCCAATTTTTAAATTTTTTTTTTATTGAATTGAAAGAATTCTTTATATATTCTGAATACTAGACCCTTATTAGATACGCTATTTACAATTATTTACTCCCATTCTATAGGTTGTCTTTTCATTTTCTTGATAATGTCCTTTGACATACAAAAGTTTTAAATTTTGAAGAAGTGCAATTATCTATTTTTCTCTTTTGTGGCTTGTGTTTTTGGTGTGTTGATGCAAATAATCCATAACCAATCTATAAATGAAAATTTGGGTGAGTTTATTCTGAGCCAAAACGTGAAGACCATAGCCCAGGGCCTTCCTTCCCAAAAGAAGGAAGGGCACCAAAGAAGTGGGGTGTACAGAGTGGTTATATACCCTCAAAGAGTATGTTTCACACGTGATTGAAATGTCCTATTTATAGTAGTCACGAGACTGCTCTGTCGGCACAGTGATTGATGGACACAGCAGGTAGTAGGTCTGCTGTCTTGGTGGACACAGCAGGGTGGCAGGTCTGTTGTCTCCAGCTGGGTGATCACAGGTGAGCGCAAAAATCAGTTCCCAGGCTAGGGAAAGATGCTTATCCTTAGGGAAATGCCAATGTTGGGGGAAGTTGCACCTTTATCTTAAGGGCATTTGTTCTTGCCATAGGAAATGCTTAAAGTGGATATATAATGCATGTTCAAGGGCCATGTCAGGCCCTTTTGGAAAAACAAAGTCAGGCCGAATTAGGTTTACATCAAATGGCTTCCTCATATACTCCAATATATCCTATTGTTTGCCATTTCTATTTGTCAGTTGTCATATTTAAGGATCCATTACCAAATCCAAGATCATTCAAATTTATGCCTATGTCTTCTTTTAAGAGATTTTGTAGTTTTATCTCATATTTAAATTGGTGACCCATTTTAAGTTAATTTTTATATATGATGTGAGGTAGGGGTCTACTTTCACTCTTTTGCATGTGAATTTCCAGTTGTTCTAGCATCATTTGTTGAAAAGATTATTATTTTCCCCTTTGAACGGTCTGAGCACCCTTGTTGAAAATTAATTGACCATAGGTATATGGATTTATTTCTGGAATCTCAATTCTATTCCACTGGTCTATGCTGTATATCAAACCTATGCCAGTCTCACCATTTTGATCATTGTAGCTTTGTAGTAATTTTTGAAACAAGAAAATATGAGTCTTCCAACTTTGTTTTTCTTTTTCAATATTGTTTTGGAAGTCTGGGCCCCCTTGCAATTCTATAAGAATTTAAGGATCTGGTTTTCCATTTCTGCAAAAACAGCCATTAGAATTATGATAAAGATTACATTGAATCTCTAAATTGTTTTGGGTAGTATTGCCAGAACAATATTGTTTTCCAATCCATGAACACAAGATGTCTTTCCATTTATTTATGTCTTTTAAATTTTTTTCAGGAGTGATTTATAGTTTTCAGTGTACAAGTCTTGAACTTCCTTGGTTAAGTTTATTCCTATATATTTTTTGATGCTATTGTAAATGGAATTGTTTTCTTAATTTCATTTTCAGATTGTTCATTGATGGTATATAGAAACACAAATAATTTTTGTGTGTTGGTCTTGTATCCTACAACTTTGCTGGATTTGATTATTAGCTCTACTAGTTTTTTGTTGATTCTTTGGGGTTTTCTATGTATAGGATTATGTCGTCGGTGAATAGAGATAGTTTTACATCTTCTTTTCCACTCTGGATGCCTTTTATTTCTTTTTCTTGTCTAATGGGATGGCCAGAACTACCAGCCTAATTTTGAATAGCAGTGGTAAAAGTGGGCATCTTTGTCTTAGGGGAGTATTAGGGAGAATTTTAGGGGGAAAGCTTTCAGTCTTTCACCTTTGAGTATGATGTTACCTGTGGGTTACTCATAAATGCCCTTTATCATGTTGAGGAAATTCCCTTCTATTTCTAGTTTGTTGAGTTTGGGTTTTTTTAATCATGAAAAGGTGTTGAATTTTGTCACATAGCTTTTCTGCATCAATTGAGATAATCAAAGTTCCCCTCCCCCTTTTTTTCCTCTTAATGTCATATATTATATTAATTGATTTTCTTATACTAAACCACTCTTGCATTCCAACATAAATCCCACCTGGTCATGGTGTATAATCCTCTTAATATTTTGTTGGATTCGTTTTGCTAGTATTTTGCTGAGGATTTGTTCATAGAGGATATTGGTCTGTAGTTTTCTCTTGTAGTGTTTTTTTCTGGCTTTGGTATCAGGATAATGCTGGCCTCATAAAATGAGTTAAGAAGTGTTCCATCCTCTTCAATTTTTTGGAAAAGTTTGAGAAAGATTGGTATTAGTTCTTCTTTAAATGTTTAGTAGATATCACCAGTGAAGCCATCAGGTCCAGGGCTTTTCTTTGTGGGAGATATTTGATCACTGATTCAATCTCCTTACTAGTTATAGGTCTATTCAGGTTTTCTATTTCTCTGTGATTTAGTTTGGTAGGTTTTGTGTTTCTAGAAATTTGTCTGTTTCATCTAAGCTATCCACTATATGGGCATATTATCTTTTTATTTCTGTAGAATCAGTGGTAATGTTCCCATTTTCATTTTTGATTTTAGCAATTTGAGTCTTGTCTCTTTTTTTCATAGTCCATTTAGCTAGAGTCTTATCAGTTTTGTTGATCTTTTCAAAGAACCAACTTTTGGTTTTGTTATTCTATTGTTTTTCTATTCTCAATTTCATTTATATCTGCCCTATTCTTTATTATTTCCTCCTTCTGATAGCTTTAGCTTTAGTTTTCTTATCTTTTTCATTTATGTGTAAAGTTATTGATTTATTTCTTCTTT
This sequence comes from Equus asinus, assembly GCF_041296235.1. Taxonomy (NCBI): domain Eukaryota; kingdom Metazoa; phylum Chordata; class Mammalia; order Perissodactyla; family Equidae; genus Equus; species Equus asinus. Next base: position 135,593,143 of record NC_091790.1, on the reverse strand, counting down.
TTTAGTGTTGGTATTTCCGGCTATAAATTTCTTTCTAAGCACTGCTTTTGCTGCATCCATAATTGTGGTATATTGTGTTTTCCTTTTCATTCATCTCTTCACATTTTCTAATTTCCCTTTTAATTCCAAATTTGACATACTGGTTGTTTAGAAGTGTGTTGTTTAAATTTGTAAAATTTCCAGTTTTCCTTCAGTTATTTTTGCTAGTTTTATTCCATTGTGGTCAGAGAAGACATATTGTATGATTTCAATCAATTTTACTATATTGAGACTTGTTTTGTGTCCTGATATATGGTCTATCCTGGAGAATGTTCCATGTGCACTTGAGAAGGATGCGTATTCTGCTATTGTTGGTTGAAATGTTCTATGTATGACTGTTAGGTCTAGTTGCTTTACAGTGTTGTTCAAATCCTCTATTTCCTTACTGACCTTTTGTCTGAATGTTCCATCCATTATTGAAAGTGAGGTATTGAAGTTCCCAACTATTATTGTAGAACTGCCTATTACTCCTTTTAGTTCTGTCAATATTTGCCTCATATGTTTTGGGGCTCTGTTGTTTGTTGTGTATGTTTATAATTGTTATATCTTCTTAATGTATGGATCCTTTTATCAATATATACTGTCCTCCTTGTTCTTTGTAACAGTTTTTGACTTAAAGACTATGTTGTCTGATATTAGTATAACCAACCCAGCTCCCTTTTGGTTAGTATTTGCATGGATATCTTTTTCCATCCTCCAATTCCTAGAGCCATTAAAGAAAAGAAAATACTACTTTCCCAGTCTTTCCAGCTCAGCTCTAAGCTGGGGCATTTCAATACTGAGCCAGGCCACCTACAGCTCTGCCTTAGTCTTCCTCTGCTGCTTGTGTGGAGCCCAGAGATCCACCACAGGTGCAAGCCTAGGATTCTCTCAGTTCTCTTCTGAGCATGCATCTAATCCTGGGCATGCCTGCTGTATTCCATTTTCCCCAGAATACACCCTGGCTCTTCTCAGCTCTTATTCTCCCAAGAAACTTACTCCTCAACTGCCTCTTTCCTGGGCTTTTGGATCTGTTTGCTGCTTGCCCTGTCTGCTGTCCCTTGCTCCAACTGGGTATGAACAGTCTGTGTCTTTAAATCTTATAACAACTGCCACTGGGAAAGCAGCTTCAACCTGAGTGGGGGGAACAAAACAAAGGTCAGCATCTGTGTCAGTCCCTCAGGAAAACACCAGAGAGGTCAAAATGCAAAACCACAATATTTTAAGGACAAGCTTCATATTAGCTCTCTGGCACCAGCAAGTTGTACCAGAAATGTGGGCTGCCATGCCAGGAAATGGAGGATGGAAAAGAGATGAGTGGAAAAGCCACCATGCTCTCTTACCAAATTTCTGCTGCCTTTTTCTTCCAGTGGGCAGTATTCTGGTTATTGTAAGATTTGGATTGAATTCCAAAATTCTGAAAAAGCTGATTCTATCAGTCTTTTCTAGCTTATGATTGTTTCAGTGGAGGGGCTGATTCTTCGAAAGCCCTACTGTGAATTTTCTGTGACATCCATCCTATGTGTGGTTTTTTGTGTATTTATACTGCTTGGATTTCACTGAGCTTCTTGTCTGTGTATTCATGTATTTTACCAATTTGGGAGATTTTTCAACCATTACTTCTTCAAATATGTTTTTCTGCCTTGTATTCTCTCTCTTCTCGGGAGACTTCAATTACCTTTTCATATTGTCCTACAAATCCGTAAAGGGGTGTGTGTGTGTGTGTGTGTATAAAGCTTTAGGGCTCTTGTATTGATCTGTCTTCAAGTTCACTGACTTGTCTATCACCTCTATTCTGCTGTTAAGTTCATACAATTAATTTTTTATTTCAGTTATTGTATTTTTCAGTTCTAGAATTCCCATTTATTTCTTTTTTTATAGTTTATATTTCTCCCCAAGATTTCCTATTTTTTCATCCGTTATGAGCATATCTTTCTTCATGTTCTTGAGCATAGTTAGATTAGCTGCTTTAAAATTCTAGTATGTTACCTACAACATTTGAGTAATTTTTCTCTTGGCAGTGAGCAACATTTTGTTTTTTCTGTTTTGAATCCTGGATGTTTTGAATCTTTTATAATCTATTCTATTTCCCTCCAAAGAATGTTGATATTTGTTGTTGCTTCATCAGGCACTTAAATTGGCTAGACTAAAAATACAAACTCTTTTCTTGCGGTTGGCACCTCCTTATAGCTCAGTTCAGTACTTTTAGCCATTAGCTGTTATATTAGTTACCTATCGTGTGATTAATTTCCACAAAATTTAGCTTCTTAAATAAACAAACATTTATTTCACACAGTTTCTGAGGGTCGGGAACCCAGGAGGGGTTTAGCTGATTTGTTCTATCTCAGAGTCTTGTATGAGCTGGAAGCCAACCTGTCAGCTGGGGCTGCAGTTAGGTTTGACTGCATCTGGAGGATTTACTTCAAAGCTTACTTATATGGCTGGTAGCAGCAGGCTATTGCCATATGAGCCTGTTCATGACATGGCAACTTGTTTTCCCCAGAGCTAGTGATGCCAGAGAGTGAGAGAGAGAATATGCCCAAGACAGAGGCAGCAGTGTCTTTAAACTTAATCTTGTGATAATGAGGGAAGCTATATCTAGGGGCTGTGGGTATACGTGGAATCTTTGTACCTTCCACTAATTTTGCTGTGAACCTAAAAAACTTAAAAAAATCCAAAGCTACTAAAACAAAACACATCTTAGAAGTGACATACCATCACTTCTCCTTTATTCTATTGATTATACAGACCAATCCTGGTATAATGTGGGAGAGGACTACACAAGGTGGTGAGTAACAGGAGGTGGGCATCATTGGGGACTGATAGATAGAGGAAATCTATTAAAGGAACTGAATTTGTAGTTAATGGCTTCCACACAAAGGAAACTGCAGGCCCAGATGACTTCATTGGTGAATAATATCAAGTATTTAAAGAAGAAACAATGCCAATTTAAAAAGTCCTCTTTCATAAGACTGAGGATAAAACACTTCTGGACTCATTCTATGAGGTCAGCATTACCTTGATAGTCTAATGAGACATAGACATTACTAGAAAAGACACAAATCAATATCCTGCATGAACATTGATGCAAAATTCCTTAACAAAATTGAACCAAATCAAATCCAGCAATATAAAAAATGATAGTATATCATGACCAACTGGGATTTATCCTGGAAATGCAAGTTTGGGTTAACATTAAAAAACTAACCAATGTAATTCACCATATGAATAGATGGGAAAAAACCCATATGAACATCTTACTAGATGTATAAAAAGCAAAAAGCCTGTGACAAAGTACAGTGTCCATTCATAATTTTTAAAAGAAAACAACAATAACAAAAAGAAACCTGTCAGCAAACAAGGAATAGAGGGAACTTTCTCAACCTGATAAAAGGCATCTGCAAAACCCTACAGCTAATATCACGCTCAATGGTAAAGGATTAAAGTCTTTCCCACTGTGATTAGGAATAAAGCAAGGCTGTCCTTTCTCACTCTTTCTCTTCAAGATTGTACTGGAAGTCCTAAGTAGTACAACAAGGAAAGAAAAAGAAATTAAAAGTATTCAGATTGGAAAAGAAGAAGAAAAAAATTGTCTCTGATCACAGAGACAGATCGTCTAGGTAGAAAATCCCAGAAAACCTACTGGAACTAATAAGTGAGTTTAGCAAGGTTGCCATTTATGTGGTTAATATTGTATTTCTAGTAATTGTGTACTAGTAATGAATGATTGAGAATTGAATATTTTTAAAAGTAACACTTAAAATAACACCAAAACCCAAAACAGGTATAAATCTAGCAAAGTATATGTAAGCTCTATATGCTGAAAATTACAAACATGGATAAAATGACGCAAATAAGACCTAAATAAGTGGAGAGATATATTGTGTTCATAAACTGGAAGACTCAATATTGTTAATATACCAGTTCTCCCCAACTTATCTCTAAATTCAACTCAATTCAAAGTTCAACTCAAGGTTCCTTTATTTATGGCTATAAATAATATAACTATAAATATATAAATATATAAAGGCAATATATATATAAATATATAAAGGCAAACTTCAGGTCAGTTCCTCTCTAAATGATTACAAATTCTTACTTTGTCAGTTACCATGGTTTTACTTTTTATGTCAGGTTTTTAGTGGATTAAAGTGGTTTTGAAAAAATTATGTTTAAGGAAGTGGAGCTTAATCCCCACTCCTTGGGGGTAGACTAGACTTAGTAACTCAGTTCCAAAGAATAGAAAGTATGGAAAGGAAAAAATCAAAGCATTATACTGGAGAAACCTGGCAGATACTATTTTAGCCAAGGGATCAAGTTTAACATCACTAGTGATGTGGGTGTCGGTTACCCCTGATGTGAGGTGATAAGAACACTTCACCTCTGTGGTTTTCTTCCCAAAACCCCATAACCCTTGTCTAATCATGAAAAACGATATCAGATAAACTCAAATCAAGGAATATTCTACAAAATACTTAACCAGTACTACTCAAAACCATCAAGATCTTGGAGAGGATGTGGAGAGAAGGGAACCCTCATACACTGCTGGTGGGAGTGCAAACTGGTGCAGCCACTGTAGAAAACAGTGTGGAGTTTCCTCAGAAAATTAAGAATAGATCTACCATATAATCTGGATATTCCACTGCTGGGTATTTATCCAAAGAACTTGAAGACACAAATGCATAAAGATACAAGCATCCCTGTGTTCATCACAGCATTATTCACAATAACCAAGACTTGGAAGCAACCTAGATGCCCATCAAGGGACCAATGGATAAAGAACATGTGGTATATAGACACAATGGAATACTACTCAGCCATAAGAAATTATGAAATCTGGCCATTTGTGACAACATGGATGGCCCTTGAGGGTATTATGCTAAGTGAAATAAGTCAGAAGGAGAAAGTCACATGCTATATGATCTCACTCATAAGTAGAAGATAAAAACAACAAACAAACACGTAGCAACAGGGATTGGATTAGTGCTTACCAGAGGGGAAGGGAGGAGGGAGGAAGTGGAAAGGGGTGATTAGGCACAGTTTGTGGTGATGGATTGCAATTAGTCTTTGGGTGGTGAACATGATGTAATCTACACAGAATTCAAAATATATTACAATGTACACCTGAAAGTTATACAGTGTTATAAACCAATGTTACTACAATTAAAAAATTCATTCATTAAAAAAAGTCAAGATCATGAAAAACAAGGAAAGACTAAGAAACTGTCATAGACCAGGGGAGACTAAGAAGACATAACTGGATGCAGTATGCTATCCTGGAATGAACTCTGGAACAGAGAAAGGACACATCGAAAAACTAACGAAATCCAAAAATGTCCAAAGTTTATTTAATAGTAATGTACCGATGTTAGTTTCTCAGATTTGACAAATGTAATATGATAACCTGAGAGATAACATTAGGGGAAACTAAAACTGGATGAGGAGTATACAGGGACTCTCTACAGTTTCTGCAACTTTTCTGTAAATCTGAGATTATTCCAAATAAAAAGTTTATTTTAAAAATTGCCATCACACCTACTCTGTAAAAGTCCTTTCCTGTATTACAAGAGGAAGGCCTCCTATCTCATTTGCCATCCTCTAAGAGAGAAAGGAACCACCACTCTGTTTATGTACTTCTTCCTTTTCACTCCTAGCAAGTGGACAACAGTAAAAACTTATGATTTGCCTGCACTGTGAGGATCCTCTAGTACTTTGCCAGTGAGACACAGTAGATGCCCCGTACATAGTTGTCATTTGTCTCCATCGTTTTCTTTTACAGAAAGGTATAATTCAATTATACTTTTTATTCTACTAGGAAATAATCTGACAGCTCTGCCTACTGGTATCTACAAGCTTTTTTCACTAAAGGAGATAAATTTTGATGGTAACCCTTTGCTGAGACCTCCAATGGAAATCTGTAAAGGAAGACAATTGTATACTATTGCACGCTATCTACAGAGAGCAGATGAAAGAGATGGTAGGTGATGAGTGACTGATTGACTAGCTAGTGATTTACAACTACATGACAGACTATCACCTGTACATTAAATGATAGTTTGCTTTAATTAGAGGCTTTCAATCTGGCAGAGACATTAAAATATTTATCATCTTCCCTTTTCTGAAGGTTAGGAGTTTATTTCGTTGATTCAGATTATTTAATCTGTGTCCATACAAATTGAACCTTTGAAAACAGGCAAATCCAACTGGAGGGATGAATTGCTGCATACCTATTGTCCTCAATGCCCTTCATTAGGCTTTTCATCATGGTTATGGCCAGACTCAGAGAATCCACACACAGATGTTTTCATCAGTTTTGATCTGTTGTTCCAGAAGTCATATTTGGCTTTGAAGGAAGCCATGGATCCTTTCCATTGATGCCAGTCGGTTTTTGGCTCACTCTGATCACCTGTCTGCAATCCTTGGACAGTCTTCATTCCTTCTGTCCTTAAGCACTCCGTTGGTTGTCCCGGATTATTTCAGAGAGCAGGTCCATTTTCTCTAAATGTCCTTCCACTGGACCGGATGGAGACTGGTTTCTCCAAGCCTGTGGGAGGGAAGTTTCACTACCCAATTTTTTCCCCGGGACTGGGTTCTCAATAAGCTTTTTCCTGGGATTCTGATTTTGCCATTTGTTGTCAATCCTCAGAGTGGATCCAGATTTTGGTCCTCCAGTTTAATGCAGTATTTAAGAAGTATTAAATCAATTTAATAAGTATTTATCCAAATTTGGGGAAAAGGAATGCACAAATATGTCCCCTAAAATCTTTCTGTCATGTACCCTGTCCATGTAATAGAACTTACATCATTATAATCTCATAATCTAGGGAGATGGTCACTAATACAGCCCTCTGTAATCCATAATATTATACATCCATATGTGTGGCTACCATTCAGAATCTTTTGCAAGACTCGGGTCTCTTTGATGGAAGGAACCTGAGAGATAAAATTAAAAGTCACAGTAGCTGTTTTCTCTAACTTGCTGTGCAAGTTGGTTCTGCTAATTATTATCATAAAAAAGAGATACTTTGTGATAATTTTACTTCTATAAAATGAAGTTTTTAGGGGTTTCCAAGGATCCAGAAAGTATTCCTATTAGGTAACAGTACTTTAGAGAAGGGCTGTAAAGTTACATGATTGAACCTCCTTGCTAAAATTCAAGTTCCTCAGGAAGGAGGATTCATGTGGTTCTAGCCTCTATGGGGAAAGTATAATGAGCAATGGCAACAGATCAAAGTCAGCAAAAACAAGAGAACCCTAGCCATTTATCTCTTTGTGCAAAAGGGGTCTTCATACTGCAGGCTTGGCAACCAGAGAGACTAAAGAGGAAGTCATCATGGAAGATATATTTATTCTGCAATTAATGAAGAACATGGGGTCACTTTCTTAAAATTTTACTTAGGAGGTTGGATTTTTAGTTATGTCATCAGCATACAATCTAGCCTGAGGGATTAATGGTATGAATAAGGTAAAAAAAAAAAAAGAGAGAGAGAGAAAGCATAGAACACATTTGAGATGATTACAAAGGGGTGGGAGATCGCTAGTTCTTGGAAATTCCCAAAGTACCCTGGTCAACAAAAAAATGGATTTAGTTCAAATTGCTAGAAGCTTTTATTTTAAACTAAAAACTTTCTACTTATATCTAAGCCAACAATCATTAAAGAGATTTGAACATAAAATATGCATATATTCACCATATTTATTGTAGATATGAACTTGGTTTCTCAAGTTAAGGAAGCATATTGAAAAGCCAGAGTTGACGGAAGGAGTTAAATTCGTTTCAAATCCTAAAAGAATTAAAGAAAGGGCTTAAAAATCACTTCAAAGTTGCTTATATAATGTCCTTAAATAGCCATTTTATGTTTTAGGGTTATTCAGATTTTAGAAGAACAGAACAAATGGCTCAAATTTCAGTTTGTATATTAGGTCTGCATTTTACTTTTCAATTTTACTTGACATATACATTTGATAGGAGCACAGAAGTAAGAAACCTAGACATAATATTAACTCAAAATAGAGAATGTTTTCAAAAGAGATGGCCTAAATTTTCATTTATGTTCAAATGTAGAGAAAATCTTAGAGAAGATCTTCAAGATAGTTGCCAAGAACATCACTGAAACAAATTTTGAATTTTTGTGTCAAAAATTAAATCTGGCAATCTCAGAAACTGATATGTCTACAAAGAGGTATGTATGAATGACAATATATGGTATAAGCTTGTTCTCATGTTCTGATTTATATCATATTGATATGTCGTTTGGAAACATTCACATTAACATAAACTCTAATTTGTTTTGAGGACAGACTGGTTGGCTTTAAATCCCAATTAGTTTTGTGACCTTGGATAAGTCCCTTAACTTTTCTGTGCCTCAGTTTCTTCACAGGTAAAATGGATATACTTACCTACGAGAGTTGTCATGAGATCAAGTTCTAAAGCATGCAGTACTATAGCCATAATGTACTGGTTCATAGTAAATACTCTGCAATTGTTGTTTTGAGGTCTTGAGTAAATCTCTCTTAGAATTGAATAGTAAATGAATTGTTGATTTTCTACAAGGAAACAAGGGATGGCATGGTGCTAACATTCACTTTCTATGTGCCAAGCTCTGTGCTAAATTTTCACATGGATGATCTTCACCGATTAATTTAATCCTCACTTCAATCTGGTAAATAGGTTTGAAAACATTGATATACAATATTTAAGTAGTTTAAAACAATGTTCTTAACTGGTAACTAAAATTATTATTATTTTTCAATTTTTCAGCACTGTTTCATTAAGTGAGAGAGTCCACCAAGCACTCGATAGGTGGAAAATGGAAAGTAACGACTTGTCACTAACGACTGCTGCTTTAAGAGATCAACTAACTCGGGCGCTAACGATAATAGGAGCATATGAGATTATAGACAAAATAACAGCTTTAAAACTTTTTACATGTGCAATTAAATTCTGAACAGTGTATCCATAATAAAAACTGAAAACTTATGGTGCACTTACATAATTGAAACTGAAGATAAGAGAATTGCATGTCATGTCTCTTTTCATGTGTTCCTAAGAGTTGGTGACAATTCATGGCTACTACTCTATTGTTATCATAGTAAAATATTACAGACACTGTTTTGTGTATTTGTTCTCTTGCCTTGGAATTATGATAACGAATTTTAAAAAGAAATAATTCCATTGAAAAATTCTTTTTTATATAATGCTTTTATATAGCCCATATTTATGGGTAATAAGGTCATTAGTAACTTTCATTGGAGTTAGACAGCAGAGCAGTTTCTCTTTAGATGCTGGGTACTGTTTCTGCATTAGGAGTAGGACAGCTCTGTTGAACATAAACCAGGGCTGGGGTTAATAATCCTCTAGGTGAGTGTCCAGACAGGACAAGTGGACTGGCCATCTATTGTCTTGCCTGTCATTTATGCCTCTTCCCTTCTTCTACTATCAGAAACCACCTTTCATATGGGGAACCTATTTCATGTATTTCAGATGGAGTTGGCATCATATACAACCCTTCCCTGCAGCCACTAACACCAAGGTCTTCTACCCATCTAACAACAGTGATTGATTCAGGGAAAGCCATTTGACTCAAGCCAGGCTATTAAGAGTTTCTCTTGGACCTTTCTGCACAGCTGTCAGGGAAGATGCACTCTTTCTATTGGTAGGTTATGAGTCTTGGAGTCTTGGTCCATCATGCACAGCTTATGATAGTCTGTTTGAAAGCTGGATGGACAGAGATGGAATCCAGCTGTATTAGTCAGGATTCTCCAGAGGAACAGAACCAACAGGGTATATACAGATATATACGTAAGAGGAAATGTATTATAGTTACTGGCTCACATGGTTAAGGAGGCTGAGAAGTCCCATAATCTACCGTCTGCGAGCCAGAGAACCAGGAAAGCTGGTGGAATAATTCAGTCTGCAAGTCTTGAGAACCAGGCCCTCCGATGTCCAAAGACAGCAAAGACGAACGTCCTAGCTCAAGAAGAGAGAGAGAGAATTTGCTCTTTTTGCGCCTTTCTGGGCCACTTGGCCCCCAACAGACTGAGTGATGTCTGCTCAGATTGGTGAAGGTGAATCTCCTTACCCAGTCTACTGAATCAAATGCTAATCTCTTCCAGAAACACCCTCTCAGACACTACACATAGAAATAATGTTTTACCAGCTATCTGGGGCATCCCTTAGCCCAGTCAAGTTGACACATAAAAGTAATCATCACAACAGCCATGTCTGAAACTAACAATCCTTCTGGACTCTTTACTTTTCACTTGCTTAACCTAGAGTGACCTGGGTTGCTATAACTTTGAATGTAGGTAGACCTAACACAAGTGGCTAAGAATATTCTAGACACAGTGTAGTTTTTGTTACTTTTAAGAATAATTTTCTGGGGCCAGCTCCAAGGCCGAGTGGTTAAGTTTGCACACTCTGCTTTGGCGGCCCAGGGTTTGACCAGTTCGGATCCTGGGCACAGACCTAGTGCCGCTCATCAGGCCATGCTGAGGTGGCATCCCACATGCCACAACTAGAAGGACTCACAACTAAAAAATATACAACTATGTACTGGAGGGCTTTGGGGAGAAGAAGGAAAAATAAAATCTTTAAAAATAATAATAATAATTTTCTACCTGAAAGATACAGAAAACTTTGTGATGTGAGACCAAATTAAACAAAGGAATTGATTTTGCAGGTTGGATTTAAGTAGTGTATATTTTATTTGTTGTTGTTTTGAAAGTGCAACATAAAATATTGGTTCACAACTATAACACCTACATCTCAAATCCTTCTCTGTTCTTACACTTTTTCCAGTAGGGATAATAATACCTAAGGATTTATCTTGGCTTTATAACAGGTATTGTTAATGTTCTCCACTGGAGGCAAGATACTTCCACAGAACATTAAACTGGAAAGGATCTTGGAAATTGTCTATCATTTTACGAATGAGAAAATTAAGACCTAGAACAATTAAGTGATATGAGTCAGCTTCTTTACTCTTCCTTCAAAGATAAAGATCTAAAGACCAGAAAATTTTGCAGGTGAAACCTTGGTCTAAAGTCACAGAGAGAGAGAGAAAAAAAAGAAGAAAGCTGAATCACATCAGAACAGTGAAAGAACTTTCATCATGCCCAGTCCTCAACATCTTTGCCAAATTGCTACAACAGCCTTTTAAACAAGTGTTTAAACAGATGGCAACAGATGTCAGCCAATCTTCTTCTTCTTTTTTTTTCACTTGAGGAAGATTAGTCCTGAGCTAACATCTGTGCCAATCTTCCTCTATTTTATATGTGGGCTGCCACCACAGCATGGCTGACAAGTGGTGTAGGTCCATGCCCAGAATCTGAACCCGTGAACCTGGGCCACCAAAATGGAGCATGCTGAACTCAACCACTAGGCCACAGGGCTGGCCCTACAAGAAATTTTTGATGGGAATTTTTCAAGATCTAGACATCAATCTCTAAGATACTGATATGAACTACTAACTCAAGCTCATCAAAAATAGGAGAGGCAGAAGTCCAATTGCAAAGCAGGCAGATTCTGTTACATATCAATGTAAACACAATTAGCTACAATGTTTAATATTGCTGCTATATTAGAGATTTAAATTTCAGCTGTCATAGCTTTTATATACTTGGTCTTTGAATTATGTTTTGCTCTAACATATGCTTAATTTTTTCAAACCACTTTTATTCTTTCATTACTAATTTTATAAATATTATATAATATATGCATGGCATGATAATTAAAGAAATAACCATTATTTTCTAGATATTTTTGTAATTACATTGCAAATTTTACCTTTGCTCCAAGAATTGATTCTCAGGGAGAGGCAAGTGGATAGGATCTGATCTAAGTCTTACAGGAGATGTATGAAAATTAGCCAGGGGAGATAGGTACTCAGAGAAAAGGAAAATATGTTCCATGCAGAAAGAACAGTAAATGCAAAAGAGATAGGTCAGAGTTCATAATATATATGAGGAGTTTTGAATAGCTTAGCTTGACTGGGAGAATACCAGGGGAAAGGATGTAATAACCTAGGCTATAAAAGAAACAATTAAAAAATTTTTATAAGGAGTTTGATATGGTTAGATCTGTGTTTTTAAGATAAATCTAGCAACAATGTACAGTGTGGTTTTGGTGAGTCTATAGAACAGGACACTTAACTGAACTTAAGCGCTATGCCATGGGGCTGGCTCCATAATTCCAGAATATTTTCATCTCTCCAAGAAGAAACCCCATATCCATTAGTGAAACCCCATACCCACTAGTAGTCACTCTCCATTTTCCCTTCCCCCACAGCCCCTGGCAACCACTAATCTGCTTTCTGCCTCTATGGATTTGCCTGCTCTGGATACTTCATATAAATGGAATCACACAATATGTGGCCCCATTGTTGGAGAATGTATCAGTATTTCACTTCATTTTATGGCTGAATAATATTCCAATGTATAGGTATACCACATTTTGTTTATCTATTTGTCAGTTGGAAATTTGGGTTGTTTCCACCTTTTAGTTGCTATGAACGTTCATGTACAAGTTTCTGCTTAAACATCTTTTAAAAAAGATTCTTTTGGGTATATAACTAGGAATGAAATTCCTGGGTCATATGGTAAGTCTATGTTTCACTTTTTGAGGAATCATCAAACTGTTCTCCATAGTGGCTGAACAAATTTCTATTCCCATCAGTAATATATGAGGGTTTCAATCTCTCCACATCCCCCCAACACTTGTTATTTTCACGAAAAAAAAATTAATTATATACATCCTAGTGTGAAGTGGTATCTCATTGTGGTTTTGATTTGCATTTGCCTCATAGCTAATGATGTTGAGCATCTTTTCATATGCTTACTGCACATTTGTATACCTTCTTTAGAGAATTATCTACTTAAATACTTTGCCTATTTTTTAATTGGGTTATTTGTCTTTTTTATTGAGCTGTAATAGCTCTTTTTATAGTCTTGGTACAAGTCCTTTATCAGATATATGATTTGCAAAAATTGTCTCCCATTCTGGAGGTTGCTTTTTCACTTCTTGATAGTGTCCTTTGAAGGAGAAAAGTTTTGAACTCCAGTTTATCTACTTTTTTGTTGCTTGTGCTTTAAGTGTTAGAAGAAAACATTTTCTAATCCAAGTTTATGAAGATTTACACCTATGTAAATCTATATTCATAGGATTTACATTTATGTAAATCTTTCTGCTCCCTCCAGTGGCTGTAAAGTTGCTGGTTCACTGTGAATGCTTGCAGTTAGTTTTCAGAGCTACTGCAGAGCGAGGCTGGGAGTAAATTAAAACACTACTAAGCTAGCTGTTTTTATCAAGATACAGCTGTTTTTCTTGAATAAATGCTCGCTGGATTGCTGCAAGGCTTTGCTTAATTTTCAGAGTTCTGAAAAAGTTGATTCTGACAATTTTGGGGGGGGTCAGTTTTCTTGTTGTTTTGGAGGGGAGAGTTGTAGGAACTCCTGACTGCCATTTCACTGACCTCACCCATTATGTTTAGTTTTATATCTACTATCTTGCTATATGTTTTCTATTTGTCTCACCTATTTTGTGTTCATTCTCATCTGCCTTCATTTGATTTAATCAATAACTTTAATCTCTTTTTCTTTCTATTAACTTGTTAGTTATATATTCTTTTGCTATTCTTTTGTAGGTTATTTTAGAGATTACAACATATATATAATATATTGTTACTTTTACCAATTTCCTTACAATGCCAGAATCTGAAACTCTTTAACGCACTTTCCTCCCCCTTCACCTGTTGTGTTATCATGAATTTTAATTCTATATTTAAAATTGACTAATTTTATTGTTTCGTATTATTGTTGTTTTTAAAATCAATATTTTTATATATACACCCCCCACCTTATTTCTCCTAGTGTTCTTCATTCCTTCCTGCATTTCTATCCTTCTGTCTAGAATAAGTTTCCTCCTGCCTAAAGAACTCTCTTTAATATTTATTTTAATCCAAGTTTTCTCATGATTAACTTTTTCAGTTATATTTGACTAAAAATAGCTTGGCCTTCAGGAATTCATCTTAATAATGTTAGCACATTACTTCTTACATGCTTCTATGGAGACCACCTTGTTTTTCTTGGCTCTCCCAAAACTGAAACAGTTCAAGTCCCATCTCTCCTGAGAGGGATTTGTCAATATTTACAGCTCAGTTTGCTTGGTTATCTTGCAACCACAGCTCTCTGATGGGTTCAAAGGAAAGCTATAATTTTATAGATTTTTTTTCTTGGTGTTTAGATTTAAGATGGGGACAATGTTCTCATGTGTTTTTCCTCATGTTAAATAAAAGCAGAATTCCTAGTTTCTTTATGTATCATTCCTAGAATGCTTTTCCATCTTTTTGCTTAAAAAATTCTAATTACATTGGCTTTGGGCCAGTGCTTCCTGCAAATATCAAAAGGCAGGATGATTTAGCTGAAGTTTTCTCCCTTGGTTTTGAGGCCCTTAGTTTCATTTAAGTTACTTCTCAGTTTCCCATATAGTAGTGACTGCTTAATGTTCTAAATATATGCTATTAACAGAAAAATGTCTCCCACTTTAGGTGTATTCTGAGTAACTAAACCAATCCTACTTTGCCTTGTCTTGAGCAAATTATTTTTCTATAGTTTGTAACTGGAGCTTTGTCCACACCTTGCAACTTTGTGTCTCCTGTCAAATTTTTAATCTTTATTAATTTCCTTATTCTTGCTGGTAGTCTCTCAGAAAAGAATCTCGTCATACCCTTAAGCAACAGTTCTGTTTGTGGATGGATGTGGCTACTTTCACTTCTCCACATTAATTTCTTTCCAATTATGCTACACATTCTTGTCTCAACTATGGCAACATTCTTTCATCGTCCTTCATTTAACCTTTAACCCTAACCTAAACAACACAGAAGAGGTAATTAGGCCTCCTCAAAGTCATTCCGGGACAATGCTTTCACCACAGTTACTACAACTTTTGACAGTAAGGCATGTATGTTTATTTCTAAGTATCCCCTTTTATAGAACACATATCCAAAAGCATAGTGGCTAGCGTGCATGTATCACCTTCCCAATTTCAAAGCTTTGCCTCTTACAGAAGTTAGAGTTTTCACTTCTTTTGAAATTTACCTGAACATTATCTTGCTCAGCGTGCTAATATTTTCAGGAACATTAGGGTTTTTCGTTTTTGTTTTTGGTAGACAACGGTAGCCATCATTAGTTGCAGGTGAGGGAGGGTTAGTTGCATTCCTCCACAATCTCACTCTACCAATGAAGCGAGTCTTGGACAATCCTTCCACAAATTTGTGGAAACAAGCAGGTAAAAAAACAGTCAAGTTATCTATTCCCTAAGTGCAGTGAAGTCCCAGCTCTATCCTTTTTGATGTTCTAACCACACTTTCCAGGAAAGATACATTGGAGGCAAAGGTGACAATACTAAAGGCAAGATCCAGTTAACCTTATTGTCTATCTCAAACAACCAGAATCTTCCAAGTTCTTAGCTTGCCATGGGACAATTGAGAGATTGAGCCTGGAGAGTCATCATTAACAGAAGAGGCTACAAAGATGGATAGAATTTTTTTTATTCTGGTCAAATACACCTAACATGAAATTTACCATCTTAATCATTTCTAAGCGGCGTTAAGTACTTTCATACTGTTGTGCAACCATCACCACCATCCATCTCCAGAACTTTTTCATCATCCCAAACTGAAACTCCAAACCCAGTAAACAGTAACTCTTCATTCTCCCTTCTCCTCAGCCCCTGGTAACCACCATTCTACCTTCTGTCTCTATGAATTTAACTATTCTAGGTACCACATAGAAGTGGAATCATACAATATTTGTCCTTTTCTGTCTGGTTTATTTCACTTAGTGTAACGTCTTAAGGTTCATCTATATTGTAGCATGTGTCAGACTTGCATTTATTTTTAAGCCTGGATAATATTCCACTGTGTGTATATACCACATTTGTTTATCCATTTGTTGATGGACACTTGGGTTGTTTCCAGTTTTGGGCAATTGTGAATAATGCTGCTATAAACATGGGCGTACAAATACCTGTTCAAGTCCCTACTTTCAGTTCCTTTGGATATATACCCAGAAGCGGAATTGCCAGATCATATGGCAGTTCTATTTTTAATTTTTTGAGGAGTCACCATACTGTTTTCCACAACGATTGCACCATTTTACATTCTCACGAGCAGTGCACAAGTTTTCTGATTTCTCCATGTCCTTGCAAGACTTATTATTTTTTGTATTTTTGATAATTGCTGTTCTAATGGATATGAAGTGGTCTTGATTTGAGGTCAAAGAGGTCTTGATTTGCATTCACCTAACGATTAGTGATGTTGAGCATCTTTTCATGTGCTTATTGGCTATTTGTAAATTTTCTTTGAAGAAGTGTCTGTTTAAATCCTTTGCCTTTTTTTTGAGGAAAATTAGCCCTGAGCTAACATCCACCATCAATCCTCCTCTTTTTGCTGTGGAAAATTGGCCCTGAGCTAACATCTGTGCCCATCTTCCTCTATTATATGTGGGACACCTACCACAGCATGGCTTGATAAGTGGTGCGCAGGTCTGCACCCAGGATCCAAACCTGCCAACCCTGGACCGCCAAAGCAGAGCACGTGAACTTAACCTCTGCACCACTGGGCCACTTTACCTATTTTTTAAATTAGGCTTTTGGACAGAATTTGTATATTCAAGACTATCTCTAAAATATTTTAGCCAGTCCATGTATATTGAATGCCGCTAATTTCTATAATTAAAAACCCATTTCCAACATATATTTTATTGCATTATATTTACATGCTATAATTTTACCAATGAAAACACATTTCTAACATTCACTATGCAAATTAGCAAAGCCTCTGGTACCTAGTTTTTAGTAGCTGCCTCTGGCATATGGCCTTCCTGATTAAAATTCTAGCTCACCATCCTGAGAATTTAATTCTAGATTGTAGAAATTGCCCACACATATACTAACACATGATATCACACTGCTATGTTGAAATATTTTAAATTTAAATTACACACACCATAACAAAAGAATCTTTATCTGGTTCTGTATCTACGTCGCTGACCCTTCTCTTTCTCCCCTTCATCCACCATGCACAGTCACATTTGCTGTCTATTCTGTTTCTTGAACCAGCTAACTTGCCCCTTCCTAATCCAGGGTCTTTGGACCTGCTGTTCTTTCTGCCTAGAACACTCTTCCTTTTGATTTTCTCATGGATTTTTCCTTCTCACCATCCAGGTCTCAGCTTATATGTTACCTCCTTAAAGAAGCCTTCCCAGACTCCGAAATATAAAGTAGTTTCTTTCCCCCAGTCTCTCTCAGTCATACTGCCCTGCTTATCTTAAACTTGTTTATGTGTTTATTAGCTCCATGAGAAGAGACTTTTTTATTCACAACTTTGTACCCATATGTAGGTGAATGCTTGACCTATGGTAGTTCAATAAATCTTTTTTTGATGATTCAAATGAATGAATGAATGAATGAATAACTAGAGTGTGATGTGTTAGGATAAGATAAAAAGAAAGCACCATAAGAACACAGAGCTGGAATACTTAAATCCTAATGCCAGGACAGGCTCCCTGGGGTAGGTGAGAATTGTTCTGTACAATTGTCCTGATAAGAAGTATGTTAGTCATCATGGGCTACCATGAAATGCCACAGATCGAGTGACTTAAATAACACAAATTTACTTCTTACAGTTCTGGAGGGTGGGAAGTCCAAGATCAAGGTGCCAGCTGATTTCATTCCGGGTGAGAGTGCTCTTCCTGCTTACAGACAGCCACCTCCCACTGTGTCCTCACATGACAGAGACAGCAAGCTCTACTTGTCTCTGTCCTCTTATAAGGACATCAGTCCTATTGTATTAGGGCCCCACCCTTGTGAACGCATTTAACCATTATCACATCCTCACAGGCCCTATCTCCAAATACAGTCCCATTAAGGTTAGAGTTTCAACATATGAATTTTGGGGGGATGTAAGCGTTCAGTCCCTAACAACAAGCTATATAAAGAAGCGTGGGCATTGCTCGGAGACACTCCTCCATGGCTCTCTTATGTTCCTAAGA
The DNA here is from genome assembly GCF_041296235.1 of Equus asinus. Taxonomy (NCBI): domain Eukaryota; kingdom Metazoa; phylum Chordata; class Mammalia; order Perissodactyla; family Equidae; genus Equus; species Equus asinus. Next base: position 135,575,074 of record NC_091790.1, on the reverse strand, counting down.
ATTTCGCTAGGCATGCCAAGAATGAAGGCCCTGACTACCCTTTACCAGGGCCATTTCTCAGGGCTTTGTTTGCAGTAAACAATCTTGAGGGATAAGCTAATGCCTCTCAAGGACAGAGCAGGCTTGCTTACTACTGTAAAATGCTCAATGCTCCTCAGCCGTGACAAAAACCCACTGCATGTGAGGTATCCATTTGGGTTCATACTGCATTGCCTCACGAGACTTTGAGGGCAAAGAGAATCAATACAAACATACTAATGCTTATGCTGCTCACTGTACTGCTGTAAAATGCTTTGTCTCTGTTTTAGGAGTCTCATCTTCTGCCAGTAGCCATGAAAGAGATAGTAATGAGGTAACTTTTTAGCTTATGAATAGAGTAAAATCAAAGCCCAGATCCACCACATGTTTGAGGCTGGAGAAGAACTGCGAAAGTACAGAAATATGAAACAGTAAGATGAAAGAGGTTTATGAGGCAATGATAGGAGATGAGGTGGTATGATAAGCATAGATCTGATCATGAATAGGGCCTTTTTGTGCTGAGCCAGAAATTTAAATCTTTGAATGTCAGTTGTATTTTATTTGGTAATAGATTATCTAATGCGAATAATGCTTCTATTTTAGAAACCATGTGCCAAAGTGGCAACAAGTGTGTCCTGGATCCAGGAAAACCTGGGTTTGAATCCCAGATCCTACATCTAATACAGGTGTGATGTTGACAAGTTACTTAACCTCTCTGAATCTCTGTTTCCCATCTCGTAATATGGGATATTTGAGGTTGAGTTCCCCTAGCAGCAGACCTTGAGAAAAGATTTTGGTGCATATGGTTTAATTGGTAGGTGATCCCAGGAATTACCAGTGGAGCAGCAGGGAAGTGAGACAAGAAAGGGAAGGAAGTTAAATCAGGGTGCACTAACGAGTGGCTTATAATTGTGGCCAACTACGGCTCAATCCCCAGCGGACCTCAGGTAGAGGGTGTGGAACATGTCTCAGAGTTGTTCAATCCAATGAGTGAGGAAGCTAGGGTATTTGTTCTTCAACTCCCTTTCCTCATGGCTGAGGGCTTCTTCTAAGGGTTCCATAGCACTTCTGGCCTGCCCCAGGCTAGCCAAGAGAAAGCTGTAAGGTACAGAGTTACAGGTATATACATTAGGACACCTCGACATGTACAGAAACATGTCTAGGAGATTTGAACAAGGCATCAAGAGCTACCTGTGGTAAGAATATTTTGCGGGGTTGTTGTGGGGATTAAAAAGAAAAAGGTGGTAGTCATTTTTAAATGGGGTCATGGTGTTTGTCTGAGACCCAAGATCTAGAATCCTGTTCTGTTACAGCCATCCTCTGATGAAGCGGAAAAGGCCCTATGTATGGAGGATGAGACTGACAAATAGAAATGGCAAGCAATAGGATATATTGCAGTATGCGAGGAAGCCATTTGATGTAAACCTAATTCGGCCTGACTTTGTTTTTCCAAAAGGGCCTGACATGGCCCTTGAACATGCATTATATATCCACTTTAAGCATTTCCTATGGCAAGAACAAATGCCCTTAAAATAAAGGTGCAACTTCCCCCAACATTGGCATTTCCTTAAGGATAAGCATCTTTCCCTAGGCTGGGAACTGATTTTTGCACTCAACTGTGACCACCCAGCTGGAGACAACAGACCTGCCACCCTGCTGTGTCCACCAAGACAGCAGACCTACTACCTGCTGTGTCCATCAATCACTGTGCCGACAGAGCAGTCTCGTGACTATTATAAAAGGAATATTTCAATCATATGTGAAACATGCTCTTTGAGGGTATATAGCCACTCTGTACGCCCCACTTCTTTGGTGCCCTTCCTTCCTTCAGGAAGGAAGGCCCTGGGCTATGGTCCTCACATTTTGGCTCAGAATAAACTCACCCAAATTTTCATTTATAGATTGATTATGGATTATTTGCATCGACAAGACTAAAACTCTTGCTATTTTGTCAAAACTCTTTCAGTTGCAAAAGATAGAAGCCCTATCTAGTTAAGATAAAAGGACACTCTACCCATATAACTAAGGCCAGAGAAGACCTAGGTGAAACTAGCTTTAGAGTCAGCTGCGAAGAAGAAAATTTTAATAAAACAAAAAGCACGGCGTTGTGTTTGGGTTTTAGGGGCAAAACTGTTAGAAATCATTTTATTAAAATTTTACTATGGTAGGAAGAGAACAGTAGGATAGATAAAACTGCAGTTTTTAGTCTTTAAATCCACAATGTGCCTTTAAGAAAAGCCTAGGAAGCTGTCGAATAATTTACATAAACAGATACAATTTAAAACCATCTCTAACTTTTACAGTAATTATTATTTTATGACATCTAATTTAGCTAAACAATTTTTCACAAACATTTGAAGCAATGAAATCAATTAAAGGTTTCACTTGTGTAACAGAAAAGTAAACTAGTAAACTAGTTTATTTGCACTAAGAAAATTTTTACCTTTCTTGATTGCAAGGAGCTTATGAAAAGTAAGTTATCATAACAAAAATGAATTTTCTTTGAGATTTTTTTTCTTTTTGTTTTCTATCTAGCTAACAAATTTCACTGTTAAGAAGCTAACTTCCATTCTTTGTTGTTTTTCTTTTTAAAGAAAGGATACTTTTTATTTTTATTTTTTTAAAGATTGGCCCTAAGCTAATATCTGTTACCAATCTTCTCCTCCTCCTCCTCCTCCTCCTCCTTCCTCCTTCCTCCTTCCTCCTCCTCCTCCTCCTCCTCCTCCTCCAAGTCCCCCAGTATGTAGTTGTATATTCTAGTTGCAGATCCTTCTAGTTCTGCTGTGTGGGACGCCGCCTCAGCATGGCTTGATGAGCAGTGCTAGGTCCACGCCCAGGATCTGAAACCCTGGGCCACCAAAGCAGAGTGTGTGAATTTAACCACTCAGTCACGGAGGTGGTCCCTAATTTCCATCCTTAAAGAGGAAGTTAATATTTTTAAAAATATTATTTTCCTAAAGAATGAGGGCTTTTCTGCTTTTATTTCACAACCACAGTCAGAAACTGAGCAGTATCAGGATTCTTTGCTTTTCTCTTGTCTCTGCTTTTGTCTGTTTTAGCCTAATTTTCTCTGGCTCTTTTACATGAGATGCCTGTTAGTAGCTCATAATAAATGAATAAAAAAAGAATTAATTTATTTCTCTGTATCTAGAAAAGGAGTCTGATTGTCTTGGTTTGTACTGTGAGCCCACATCTTGGACTGGTATATTTTAGTGGCTTACAACCAGAACAGGTAAGTAGCATCCTTTATCTCTAGCCTTATTTTCACAACTCTGATGATGAAGAAAGGCAAATTTAGGAAAAGCATATGAGCAAAAGGAAACAGTTCATCCTAAAGCCTAGAACGTAGCATAGTCCATGCACTGACCTGAGGCAACATTAGGGCATATGTGGCAACTGCTACTGCTACCTCTTCAATAAATCTCATTTTCTTTTCCTTCTTGGCATCCTGCCAGACTACATTTCCCAGCTTCCCTTGTGGTTACATGAGACTCGTGTGATTGATTTCTCACCAGTGGAAAGCAGGCAAAAATGATGTAAGTTGCTTCCAGATCTAGCTCCTAAATAGACATTCCATGCCCCATCTGACTGGAGGTCCTGGGCAAGGCAGACCCACAGGATTAGGGAGCCTAGGGAAGACAGCCCCTCAAGTAGGCATTGCCACTTTGTTCTTGGAATAAGTGAGAAATAAACTCTTCTTAAGAGTCTGAGGTCTTGGTGGTGTTTGTTTATAGCAGTTACCCTACTCTAACCCATAGAAATGACATCTCCTAAGCAAGAGTAGATGCAGGAGCATCCTTGTGCCAAACTTATAGAAGAGAAACAGATTCATCAGGGTTCTGTGATTCAGTTATTGCCCTTACCCTTCCTTCACATTAGCATTCCTCCTTACTAGTAGAATAAAGGAAAAATTGGAATAACTGAGAGGAGGCTGGAAGTTTCTATAGAAGTCACCAACAGAAGAGTATTTGGTATATAGAATATGCTTAATAAATAGTGCTATTAATAAAGTTCCATTTAACATTTAAAACTTGTAAGCCTTGTTAATCTTTATGACTATTATGACCCTCTAGTAGATCTCAACTGAATTTTCTAGAGTTTATCTTGGATAATTGTATGTATTATACATTCACTCTATTACATTTTAATTTGAAAATACAGTGAGACAACAGTAAACTACCCAACAGTGGTTAAATCTAGGGAGAATGAGATGATAGTTAATTTTTATTTTCTTTTTTTCTATTTTTTTCCCATGAGTATGTTTTACAAAAAAGAGCAAAGATGAAGTTACATAATCTTATTCTCCTGACACAGCCAATTTAATGTTTGCATGTTATCTTTATCTTGGAGTTCATAACTGTATGCATATAGTTTGTGTTATATACCAGCAGTGCAGTAAATATACTGGGCTTTGGAACCAAACAATTTTGCATCCCTACTTTGCCCCTAATTAGCTACTTGGTCTAGTGAAAGTTGTTTAATCTGTGTGTTGATTTCCCCTTCTGATAAGAGAAAAATCCCTAACGCACCGTGCTGTGGTGAAGATATAATGTATATAATATATCTAATAATTGTTAAAAACCCAAATCAAAACAGAGACTAACACATAATATGTTTTTATAATTAGCAATTATTAATATCTATTAACAGTATTTTATCATATTTTATCCATTTTTCTATATGGTTTTCATAATTATATTTTGATGGCTATCTCATCTGTTGTTTATTATTCCATTGGGAACTTATAGTGATAAAGTAATCTGAAAATCTTGGGCATTTGGCATTTAGGTTGTTTCTAATACTTGGCTTTCACAGACATTGCTGCATTAAACATTTTTTCCCCCAAAGTTTTGTGGTAAAATACACATAAAAAAATTTACCATCTTAATTATTTTTAAGTATATAGTTCAGTGGTATTAAATATATTCATAATGTTGTGCAACCATCACTACCATCCATCTTCATAATTTTCATCTTGTAAAATTGAAACGCTATGCCTATTAAATAATAACTCCCCATGCCTCCTTCCCCCCAAGGCCCTGGCAACCACTATTCTACTTTCTGTCTCTACGATTTTGACTATTTTAAGTACTTCATATAAATGGAATCAAACAGTATTTGTCTTTTTGTGACTGGCTTACCTCACTTAGTGTAATGCCTCAGGGTCCATCCATATTGTAGCATATATCAGCAATTCCTTCCTTTTTAAGACTGAATAATACTGCATTTATGTATGCATATACCACATTTGCCTTATCCGTTAATCCATTGATGGACATTTGGGTTGCTTCCATGTATTAGCTATTGCAAATAATGCCGGCATGAACATGGGTGTACAAATATCTCTTCAAGATCCTGCTTTCAATTCTTTTGAATATATATCCAGAAGCGGAATTGCTGGATGATATGGTAATTCCGTTTTTAATTTTTTGATGACCCATGCTACTGTTTTCCATATTGTCTGTAACATTTTACGTTGCCATGAACAGTGCGCAAGGGTTACAATTTCTCCACATCCTCACCAACACTTGCATTTTCTATTTTTTTTGATAGAAGCCATCCTAAAACTACTTGCAAGTGTGTCTCCTCCTTATCCCTCCCTCACCAACTCCCCTCTGTGGATAGCCATACTTACTTGGTAATGATAGCCATGGTTAATGATAATGCTGGAAGCTTTGGTAGTGTATTGGTACAGAGTACAGTTATTTTATTTTATTTCTTTTTCTTGCCTGATAGCTCTAGCTAGAACTTCCGGTTCTATGTTGAAGAGAAGTAACAAAAGTCGGCTTTCTTGTATTGTTCCTGATCTTAGAGGATAGGCTTTCATCTTCCACCATTGAGTGTAATGTTTACTGTGGGTTATTTCATATATGCTTTTTATAGTGTTGAGGTAGTTTCTTCCTATTTCTAGTTTGTTGATGCTTTTACTGTGAAAGCGTGTTGAATTTTGTCAAATGCTTTTTCCACAATAAGTGACATGACCATGTGGTTTTTTTCTTCATTTTGTTGATGAGGTCTATTATATTGATCTATTTTCATGTGCTGAACCATTCTTGCATTCCAGGGTAAAACCCACCTGGTCATTGTGTATAATCCTTTCAATATTTTGTTAGATTTGGTTTGCTAATATTTTGTTGAGGATTTTTGCATCAGTTTTCATAAGGGATATTGGTGTATTATTTTCTCGAATTATCTTTGTCTGGTTTTGGTATCACTGTAATGCTCGACTCATGAAGTGAGTTAGGAAGTGTTCCATCCTCTTCAATTTTTTTGGAAAACTTTAAGAAGGACTGGTATTAATTATTCTTTAAATATTTGGTAGAATTCACCAATGAAGTCAGCAGGTCCAGGGCTTTTATTTGTGGGAGATTTTTGACTATTGAACCAATCTCCTTACAAGTATTGTTCTGTTCGCACTTTCTATTTCTTTATGATTTAGTTTTATAGGATTTGTGTTTCTAGGATTTTGTTTATTTCATCTAGGTTATCCAATTTGTTGGCATAAAAATTGGTCATAATACTCTCTTATAATCCTTTTTTTTTTTTTTTTGCTGAGAAAGATTTGCCCTGAGCTAACATCTGTTGCCAATCTTCCTCTTTTTTTGTTTGAGGTAGATTAGCCCTGAGCTAACATCTATGCCAATCTTCCTCTACTTTGTATAGGGGTCACTGCCATCATATGGCTGACAAATGGTGTAGGTCTGTGCCCAGGATCTGAACCTGTGAACCCAAGCCGCTGAAGTGGAATGTGCCGAACTTAACCACTATGCAACGAGGCTGGCCTCTCTTACAATCTTTTTTATTTCCATAGAATTGGTACTAACGTCCCATTTTCATTTCTTTTTGTGTGTTTGTGTGAGGAAGATTAGCCCTGAGCTAACTACTGCCAATCCTCCTCTTTTTGCTGAGGAAGACTGGCCCTGAGCTAACATCCATGCCCATCCTCCTCCATCTTATACGTGGGATGCCTACCACAGCATGGCTTTTGCCAGGCGGTGCCATGTCCGCACCTGGGATCTGAACCTGTGAACCCTGGGCAGTGGAGGAGCAGAACGTGTGAACTTAACGGCTGAGCCACCAGGCCGGCCCCCCCCCCCATTTTCATTTCTGATTTTGGTATGAGTCTTGTATCTTTTTGTCTTAGTCCAAATAACTAAAGGTTTGGCAATTTTGTTGATCTTTTCAAAGAACTAACTTTTGGTTTCATTAATTTTCTTTATTGTTTTCCTTTGTCTATTTCATCACCTCTGCTCTAATCTTTATTATTTCCTTCTTTGTGTCAGCTTTGGTTCTAGTTTGTTCTTTTTCTAGTTCCTAAGGTTGTAAAGTGAAATTGTTGATTTAAGTTCTTTCTTATTTTTTTTTTTTTGGTGTTTTTTGTTTTTTTTTCATAAGGAAGATTCACCCTGAGCTAAGACCCATGCCAATCTTCCTCTATGTTTTAGTATGTGGGCTGCCAGCACAGTATGACCACTAACAGAGCAGTGTGGGTCTGTGCCCAGGAATCGAACACAGGCCGCTAAAGCAGAGCGCACTGAACTTAACCTCTAGGCCACTGGAACTGGCCGTTTTCTTGTTGTTTAATATAAGCATTTACAGCTATAAATTTCCCCCTTAGCACTGCTTTTACTTAAGCAGTGCTGAGCACTGCTGTGTCCCTAAGTTTTGATATGTTATGTCTTCTTTTTTTTCTTCTTCTTCTCCTCAAAGCCCCACAGTGCATAGTTGTATATTCTAGTTGTAGGTCCTTCAGGTCGTGCCATGTGGGATGCTGCCTCAACATGGCTTGATGAATGGTGCCATGTCTGCGCCCAGGATCCGAAGTGGTGAAACCTGGGGCCACTGAAGCAGAGCATGCGAACTCAACCACTTGATTACAGGCCTGGTCCCTGATATGTCATGTCTTCATTTTCATTTTTCTCACTTGCCTTGTGATTTCTTCTTTGATCTGTTGGTTGTTCAAGAGTGTGTGGTTTAATTTCCACAAATTTGTGAATTTTCAGGATTTACTTTTGTTATTGATTTCTAACTTCACCCTGGTGTGGTTGGAGTGGATACTTTGTATGATCTCTTTTAAAATCTACTGAGATTTAACCTGTAGCCTAACGTATGGCCTATCCTGGAAAATGTCCTATGTGCTTTTTAGAAGAGTGCATATGATGTTGTTGTTTGGTAGAGTTCTGTATATGTCTGTCAGATCTAGTTGATTTATTGTGTTGTTTAAGTCCTCTCTTTCCTTACTTAGGTTCTTCTTTGTCTCATAACGTTTTTTAATTTAAAGTTTATTTTCTCTGATGTTAGTGTAGTCACCCCTGCTCTCTTTCGGGTACCATTTGCAAAGAATATCTTTCCCTAGCCTTTCACTTTCAATGTTTTTTTGAATCTAAAGTGAGTCTCTTATAGACAGCCTATGGTTGGATCATGTGTTTCTATCCATTCTGCCAAATTATGTCTTTTGATTAGATAGTATAATTCATTTACATTAAAGTAATTATTGATAAGGAGCTTACTTGTCTCATTTTGCAATTTGTCTTCTTTACATCTTACAGTGTTTTTCTCCCTCATTTCCTGTATTACAGTCTACTTTTGTGTTTAGCTGATTTTTTTGCAGCAAAATGTTTAAATTCCCTTCTTATTTCCTTTAGTGTATATTCCATAGCTATTTTCTTTGTGGTCACCATGGGGATTACATTTAACAAGCTAAAGTTACAACACTCTAATTTGAATTTATACCAGTCTAACTTCAATAACATACAAACCCTCTGCTCCTTTAGAGTTCTATTCTTATCTCTTTTGGTTGTCATGTCATAAAATTACATCTTTATAAAATTTGTGCTCCAGAATATAAATTAATAATTCTTTTAAATGCATTAGTCTCAAAAAAAGACAAAATCATCCCATTTGCAACAATATGGACCTTGAGGGCATCATGTTAAGCAAAATAAGCCAGACCAAGAGAGACAAACACCGAATGATTTCACTTATGTGTGGAAGATCGACAAAGAGAATAGGCTAGTGATTACCAGAGGGGAAGGGGGTTGGGGGTGGGCAAAAGGGGTTAAGGGGCACATATATATGGTGACTAATAAATAAAAAGGTACAACTGAAATTTCACAATGTTATAAACTATTATGACCTTAAGAAAATAATAATACTTTAAAAAATCAAAGTCGTGAAAAAAATAGGATCATATGCCATGATGAAGTGGGATTTATACCAGGGACACAGGGAAGGTTCAACATCTGCCAATTAATCAATGTGACACACCACATTAACAAAATGAGGAATAAAAATCACATGATTATCTCAATAGATGCAGAGAAAGCATTCAACAAGATCCAACATCCATTTATGATAAAAACTCTCAGTAAAATGGGTATAGAGGGAAAGTTCCTCAACATAATAAAGACCATATATAACAAACCCACAGCCAACATCATACTTAACAGTGAAAAACTGAAAGCCATCCCTCTGAGAACAGGAAAAAGACAAGGGTGCCCACTCTCATCACTCTTATTCAACACAGTACTGGAGGTTTTGGCTAGAGCAATTAGGCAAGAAAAGGAAATAAAAGATATCCAAATTGGAAAGGAAGAAGTGAAACTTTCTGTTTGCGGATAATGTGGTTCTATATATAGAAAACCCTAAAGAATCCATCAAAAAACTACTAGAAATAATCAACAACTACAGCCAAGTGGCAGGGTACAAAATCAGCTTACAAAAGTCAGTCGCATTTCTATACACTAATAACAAACTAGAAGAAAGAGAACTCAAGAATACAACCCAATTTACAATCACAACAAAAAGAATAAAATACCTAGGAATAAATTTAACCTAAGAGGTGAAAGACCTTGACAGTAAAACTATAAGACATTATTGAAAAAAATTGAAGAAGACATAAATAAATGGAAAGATATTCTGTGCTCATGGATTGGAAGAATAAACATAGTTAAAATGTCCTACTCCCTAAAGCAATCTACAGATTCAATGCAATCCCAATCAGAATCCCAATGGCATTCTTCATGGAAATACAACAAAGAATCCTAAAATTCATATGGAACAAGAAAAGACCACAAATAGCCAAAGCAATCCTGAGAAAAAAGAACGAAGCTGGTGGCATACAATCCCTGACTTCAATATATACTACAAAGGTATAGTAATCAAAACAGCATGGCACTGGTACAAAAGCAGAAACACACATTGATGGAACAAAATTGAAAGTCCAGAAATAAAACTCCACATTGATGGACAGCTAAACTTTGACAAAGGAGTCAAGAACATACAATGGAGACAAGAAAATCTCTTCAATAAATGGCTTGGGGAAAATTGGACAGTCACATGTAAAAGAATGAAAATAGGCCATTATCTTACACAATCCACAAAAACTAACTCAAAATAGATTAAAGACTTGAATGTAAGACCTGAAACCATAAAACTCCTAGAAGAAAATTTAGGCAAGACACTCTTTTACATGGGTCTTAGCAGCATCTTTTTGAATACCATGTCTAAGGCAAGGGAAACAAAAGAAAAAATAAACAAATGTGACTACATCAGACTAAAAAGCTTCTGCAAGGCAAAGGAAACCATGAACAAAATGAAAAGACAACCCAGCAATTGGGAGAAAACATTTGCAAATCACATGACAAGGGGTTAATTTCCAAAATATATAAAGAACTCATACAACTCAACAACAACAACAAAAAACAGAAACAACCCAATCAAAAAATGGGCAGAAGACACGAACAGACATTTTCCAAAGAAGATAAACAGATGTCCAACAGGCACATGAAAAGATGCTCAATATCATTAGCTATCAGGGAAATGCAAATCAAAACTACAATAAGATATCACCTTACACCTGTCAGAATGGCTATAATTAACAAGACCAAAAATAATAAATATTGGAGACGATGTGGAGAAAAGTGAACCCTCGAACACTGCTGGTAGGAATGCAAACTGGTGCAGCCACTATGGAAACAGTATGGAGATTTCTCAAAAAATTAAAAATAAGAATATCATATAATCCAGCTATCCCACTACTGGGTATTTATCCAAAGAACCTGAAAGCAACAATTCAAAGAGATTTATGCACCCCTATGTTCATTGCAGCATTATTCACAATAGCCAAGATGTAGAAGCAATTCAAGTGCCCATTAACTGATGAATAAATAAAGAAGATGTGGTATACATATACAATGGAATACTACCCAGCCATAAAAAAAGACAAAATAGTCCCATTTGCAACAACATGGGTGGACCTTGAGGGTATGATGTTAAGTGAAATAAGCCAGATGGATAAAGTCAAACACTGCATGTTTTCAGTCATATGTAGCAGATAAACACATGGATAAAGAGAACAAATTAGTGGTTACCAGAGAGGAAGGGGGCTGGGAGGTGGGTGAAAGGGGTAAAGGGGCATATATGCACAGTTACAGATAAAAGTTAGAGTATGCTGTTGAGCATGAAGCAGTCTATACGGAAACTGACAAATAATAATATGAACCTGAAATTACACAATGTTATAAACCATTATGACCTCAATAAAATAATTAAAAATAAATAAATAAATGCATTAGTCTCTTAAACTATGTAGAAAACAAAATGTGGAGTTATAAACCAAAGTTACCAAACTATTAGCCTTTAGACTAATAATTGTTTTCTAAAATGTATTAATCTCTTACATCATGTAGAAAACAAAAAACGGAGTTACAAACTGTTGTTACAATAATACTAGCCTTTAAAATTGGCCATGAAGTTACCTTTATTGAGATCTTTATTTCTTCATATGGCTTCACATTTCTGTCTACGTCCTTTCATTTCACCCTGCAGGACTCCCTTGAGCATTTTTTTGCAGGGAAGGCCTAATGGTAATGAGCTCCTTTAGCTTTTGTTCATCTGGGAATTTTAATTTCTCTCTCATTTTTGAAGGATAATTTTGCCAGGATTCTTGTCTGACAGTTTTTTTTTTCTTTTAGCATCATGTATATGCAGGTTTTTTTCTTTTAGCACTTTGAATATGTCAGTCCACTGCCTTCTGGCCTCCAACCTTTCTCATGAGAAATCTTATAATCTTATTGAGGATCCCTTGTATGTGATGAGTCACTTCTCCCTTGTTGCCTTCAAGATTCTTTATGTTGGGCTTTCGAAAGTTTAACTATAATGTGTCTTGGTGTGGGTCTCTTTGGAGTTCATTGAGCTTCTTGGATGTTTATAATCATGTCTTTCATCAAATTTGGGAAGTTTTCAGCCATTATTTCTTCAAATATTCTTTCTGCCTTTCTCTCTCTCTCTTCTCCTTTTAACTCTCCCATAATACTTACCTAATGTTTGTTCATTGATTGCTTCTTCTGCCTGCTCAGATTTGCCTTTGAATCTGTCTAGTGAATTTTTCATTTCAGTTATTGTACTTTTCAGCCCCAGAATTTCTTTTTGGTTTTCTTTTAGCTTTTCTATCTCTTTATTGATATTTCCATTTTGTTCATCCATCATTTCTTGACTATCTCCACATCTTCCTTCAGTTGAGGATTTTTAAGAGAGTTGTTTTAAAGTCTTTGTCTAGTAGATCTATTATCAAGCCTCTTTCAGAAACAGATTCTCTTGACTTATTTTTCCCTTTGAATGGGCCATACTTTCCTATTTCTTTATATGTCTTGTGATGTTTTTGTGGATAAATGGACATTTGGATCTAATAATGAGATAACTCTGGAAATCAGGTTTTCTGTTTTCTGTGTTTTGTTTCGATTGTTGTAGGCTGTCTCTGTGCTGAGGATCAGCCTGAGGTATAAACTTAAGGTCTTCTCAGGTCTTTTCTGAGTCTTTCTGTGGGAATGTATGCTTTCTAATTTTCCTCATATAAGCAGCTGTTTTTGAATGTCCTAGTCTTTAATGTTTAGCTCTCCAAAGAGGAAAATGAGAAAAATGAAGGGGGTTGGGGTGGTGGGGAAGGGCGCTAGCCCTTTAAATTCCCTGTAAGTCTTTTCAGTGAGACGGGGAGGGGCTTGCAACAATTGGGGGAGGTGCAACAACAATGGCCACCCACCTTTTGCTTGCACCTCTGGGTTCAGAAGCAGCAGTCAGCAAGAGGAGCCCAGACCCTCCATATCTGGAGGATATGGTCTTTGTTGCCCACTCTGGCTGCTGCAGTTTGTGTGCAGGCTGCTTTAGGAACACATGCACAGCTGCCTGCCAGGGGGTTGGGGTGGGGGGATGGGTAGCTGCTACTGTGGTAAGAGCTGAAATGGACCGAAATCAACTGCAGTTTGCCACTGAAGCCTTCCCCTGGAAGTTGAATGCCTTTAGTAGACTCCACAGTTCCAAAATAGTTACATCAAACAGATTCTGCTAGTACAATTGTTGTTTGGATAGGGAGACAGATTCCTGGTGCTTCCTACTGCACCATCTAAATCCTCCTGCATTAAACATTTTTGTTTTCATTCATAATCACTTCCTAGCTAAAATGCAAGTAGTGAAATCAGTATGTATGAATAACTTAACTACCCTGCCTTCTACTGCTAGTCGTTTTATGTAAGGGTTGTACTCTTAGTCCTCCTGCATGACCACTCCTATCACCTTTGCTGCCTGGGCATGTATTTCTTGTGTGTGTATCTGGGTCCTCCTTCATGAAGTGGGAATGGAACTTTGGTTATAACTATAGTGAAACAAATCCTCAGAAAGGAGTTAAAATTGACACACTACCATCATGTCAATTTGAAGGTGGCAAGTTAAAACTGTTGTGTGGTAAAGTTTGATATTAAGAGGCAATAATGATAAAAGGATCAATCCATTAGGAAGACAATTATAAACATATAAGCATGACAGACCTCCAAAATTTATGAAGCAAAAACTCGCAGAATTGAAGGGACAATTTTAACAATCCAACAATAACAGGCTAATACTTCAATACCCCACTTTCAATAATTGATAGAACTAGACAGAATGCCAACAAATAAAGAGCACTTGAACAACACTATAAACCAAACTAGACCTAACAAATTGCATAGAAGACTCCAACACACAACAGCAGAATATACATTCTTCTCAAGCACACACTGAACATTCATTCTCCAGGAGAGATCACCTAGATGCTAGGTCATAAAACAAGCATCAATTAATTGAAATGTGTTGAAATCATACAAAGTATGTTCTATAATCAAAATAGAGTGACATTAGAAATTAATAACAAAAAGAAATTTGAGAAATTCAACAAATATGTGGAAATTAAACAACACACTCTTAAATAATCAATGGCCAGAGAAGAAATCAAAAGGGAAATTGGAAATTATGTTGAGAAGAATGAAAATGAAGACACAACGTAGCAAAATCACTTAATTATGGGATGCAGTAAAACTTAGACAGAAATTTATAGCTGTAAATGTCTATATTAAAAAATAAAAGGGGTTGGCCCAGTGGCATAGTAGTTAAGTTTATGTGCTCCACTTCAGCGGCCTGGGGTTTATGTGTTTGGATCCTGGGTGTGGACCTACACACTGCTCATTAAGCCATGCTGTGGCAGCTTCCCACATACAAAACGGAGGAAGATTGGCACAGTTGTCAGCTCAGGGACAATCTTCCTCAAGCAAAAAGAGGAAGATTGGCAATAGATGTTAGCTCAGGGACAATCTTCCTCACAAAAAAAGAAACAAAATAAAAAAATTAAAATAAAAAAATAGAAAGAGTTCTCAAATAAATAACCTAACATTCTACTTTGATGGAAAAAAAGACAAACAACACTGGGAAACAACAACACTGGAAAAAGAAGGGTAAACAAAATTGAAAGCATGGAAAAGGAAGGAAATGATAATGATTATGATGGAAATAAATAGATAATAAAGACACAATCAAGAAATTCAACAAAACCAATGACTGATCTTTGGAAAGATCAACAAAACGGGCAAACCCTTAGCTACACTATCTAAGACAAAAGAAGACCCAAATTGCTAAAATAAAGAACAAAAGAGAGGAAATTATTGACCTTACAGAAATAAAAGGATTATAAGAGAATACTATGAATAACTGTATAACAATAAATTTTATGACTTAGATATATGCTAGATTCCTAGGAAGACAACTGACTAAGAAAGAAATAGAACACCTGAATAGACCTATAAGAAGATATTGAAATAGTAATTAAAAATTACATACCCCCCAAAAAAATCCCAGACCCAGATGGCTTCACTGGTGAATTCTACATAAAATTTAAATAAGAATTAACACCAATTCTTCACAGACTCTTCCAAAATGCAGAAGATGGAATACTTCCCAATTCACTCTATGAGGCCAGTATTATCCCAATACCCAAACCAGGCCAAGAGATCACAAGAAAAGAAAACTGTAGATCAGTATCCCTTATGAATATTGATGCAAAATTCTCATTAAAATCCTAGCAAAGCAAATCCAGCAACATATAAAAAGGATTATATACCATGACCAGGTGTGATTTATTCCAGGAATGCAAGGTTGGTTCAACAAATGAAAATCAATCAATGTAATACGACATATTAATGACAAAAAGCACATGATCATCTCAATAGACACAGAAAAGGCATCTGACAAAACGTAATGCCTCTACAAGATAAAAACACTCAACAAACTAGGACTAGAAAGGAACTAATTCAATCTGATAAAGGGCATCTACAAAAAACTCACAGCTAGCATCATACTTAGTGGTGAAATGTTTTCCTCCTAGGATCAGGAACAAGACAAAGATGTCTGCTCTCACAACTTCTATTTAACATTGTGCTGGAGCTTCAAGCCATGGTAATGAGGCAAGAAAAAGAAATAAAGGCATCATATTGGAAAGGAAGAAATAAAACTATATTTGCAGATGACATAATCTTGTATATAGAAAATCCTAATGAACCTATGAAAAAACTATTAGAACAAATAAATGAGTTCAGCAAGATAGCAGGATACAAGATCAATTTACAAAAATCAATTGTATTTCCATACAATTACAATGAACAATCTGAAAATGAAATTAAGAAAAGAATTCCATGCATAATAACATCAAAAAGAATAAAATACTTATGAATACATTTAACAAAAGAAGTAAAAGGCTTGGAAACAGAAGATTTTACATCATTGAAAGAAATTAAAGAAGGCTTAAATAAATGGAAAGACATGGAAAGTTCATGGATGTAAGACTTAATGTTGTTAAGATGGCCATACTCTCCAAACTGATCTATAGATCCAACGCAATCCCTACCAAAAGCCCAGCTGGCTTTTTGCAGAAATTGACAAGCTGATCCTAAAATTCATATAAAAATTCAAGGGACCCAGAATAGCCAAAACAATCTTCAAAATGAACAACCAAGTTGGAAGACTCATACTTCCCAATTTCAAACTTACTATAAAGGAACAGTAATCAGACAAAATTCACATGTTGAAGCCCTAACCCCTAATGTGACGGGATTGGAGATAGGGCCTGTGAGGAGGTGATAAAAGTTAAACAAGGTCGTAAGGAGGGGCCCTAATCCAATAGGGCCGGTGAACTTATAAGAAGATGAAGGGACACCAGAGCTCTCTCCACCGTGTGTGGACACAGTGAGAAGGCCACCATCTACCAGCCAGGAAGAGAGCTCTCACCAGGAAATGAATCAGCCAGCACCTTCATCTGGGAATTCCAGGCTCCAGAACTGTGAGAAAATTAATTTCTGTTGTTTAAGCTAAAAAAAGTTCTCATATTTTGAATTATTAGGTGGTTTAGAAAGAAACTGTTCCTGCTGCTGTATTTGTACATTTCTAATGACAATCTTAGACCTGGTGTGATGCATTTTGGTAATATGGTCCTGGGGAGGTAAGCTGAATTCTGATGTGCTATTCCTGTGGGTGAGGGAAGGGCTCTTCTTAACACTAGGGAATAAACCGAAAAGTTTATTGTCAAATCACACAGAAAAGAAATTACAAGTCCATGACCTCTACCTGAAACCCTCAGAATAGATTATTTTTGCCAGCAGAGTTTTTTCACATCTTAAAAAGGAAAAACCTGCAGATTCTGCACATTTTTAACACCTTGAGCAGAATCTAGGATACCACTGCATTATCAAACAATATTTACAAAAACAAAAACAAAAACAAACAGTATTTCCAAAGTGAAACATGTGAGTACCCACATGAAGGGCCTGGGCCTCGCTTGCTCAGCAAAAGCCCTCAGGCCTATTGCAAACACGTATCCTTCTGACTCCCTTCTGGGCAGGCAGCCCAGCTACCAGAATTTGTAACCATCTGGGCCTGGCCAGCCCGGATCCTTGCCTATTCCACGAGAAGAACATCACGTCTTACAGGAACACAGAGCCCCTCCACGTGATCTACTGTTTCTGGGAACACTGGTCATACCAAGGACAGCCCTTTGGCAAGCATGCAGCCTTTGTTCCTCTGCCTACTTAAGCAAGCTTCTCTTAGGGGGCGGTTGCGGGTGCACACTTCTGACCAGCCAGTGGCCACTGGCCACTCTCCCTGTAAGTAAATCCCAATAAACCTGTATGTCTCGTTTGCAGTCTCCAGGTCATTTCTTTGGTCTCTCGGCACGAAATCCTGCCGTCCTAGCCCAGGTGGGCT